>NC_042619.1:359669965-359972979 GCF_901001135.1 Rhinatrema bivittatum
TAGTGAAAACCATACAGAGACAGAGGCAAGGTCAGGTAAGAAACTAGAATAGAAGTTGCCTGCTAGTCATATGCAGCTGGAAAAATTTCATTTTGGGACCCTAATTCATTTCTTTAGTTTCAAAACAAAAAAATTTTTTTTTTCGTTGATTCATTTTTGTTTGCCATTAAAGTCAATGGGGGAAGCATTACAGGTAATTTTCAGGCAATACTGCAGTTCAGAATAGGGGTTTTCTAATTAATTGCCTTAAAACTTATGGGAAGAAATCAACAGAAGGGTGAAAGAACTCCCAGGTACCGAGAAAGACTGAGGAGACTGGAAAGTGGAACCAAAAGAGTTATAAATGCCTGGGACTCCTTAAAGGGGCAAAAGGGTACCAGCATTGGCAGGATTTCACCAAGTCACTGTAAGAGGAGCAAAGAAGGAGAAAAATTGGGAAGAACACCCCAAGGCTCGAAAAGAGGGCACCAGCAGCAGTGCCGTAATCTCTTGCTGGCATCTCATGTGGCAAACTGCCACCAAAAATGACATTAGTGCATCCTAAGTCAGCATGAAGGAGGACAAAGCAGAAAAGATGGCAGTAAAACCTTCAAAACAGGCACTGATAAAGGCACCAAGCATCACAAAGATGACTTCAAGGTGTAAGGTCTGGATATTATCACACTTAGCACATAACAAAAGATGCACAAGAGCATGTGCAAAAAAAGTCCATATGCTCTCTTGGATTTTGCAGAGAAGAATCTTTTTTCAGAAGCTCTCTAAGAGTTACAGAAAAGCTTAAAAAATAAATTAGGCATTGGCATTGGCAAAGGACTTTCTCAGATCTTCACTGCTGCACATACTGTGATGGAAAGATAGAGGTAGTGGCATTACTTTCTGTGTTCACTAGGGGCAGGGTAGGAGTGGAGTGGATTTTTAAATAGTGCCAATGATTTTTGTGTCTCTGATGTAGCACACTGTAGTTATCTTCAGAAGACTGAAGTGAAGAAAAGCCCAGCCTTGCCAGTCTTCTTGATTCTGTTTCTAACAGGGTGGGGTTTTTTTTATGTGTTTAAAAGGAGTCAGTTTGCAGTGCATACAAATCTAGAGGGATGAATTCAGCCACTGACTGGCTCAGCTAGAAAGCTGAATAAGCTTATCTGGAAAGCTAGCAGGGAATATTTAGTGGCACAGCTATGCCACTGAATATACACAACTATCTTAAAGTTAGCTGCTTATGATTATCTGGCTAATTTTAGTAGAGGTCAGCGGCACAACCAGAGTTAGCCACAACCAGAGTTAGAAGATGAACTTATGCGGTTAACTCTGTTCCACCCAGAAACACCTCCAGACCACCCCCAGAATGCCATCAACTTACCTGGCTAAATTTTAGCTGGACAATTTATCCAGCTAGAATTTAACCAGATAAGTCTTTAAATATACTGGTTTAGCCATTTAGATGGCTAACTTTTCAGTTAGCCATCTAAATGTTTTTTTAATATCTACCTTACATCGTACATGTATATGGCGATCCGGGTAACTATAGACCAGTGAGCCTGACTTCAGTGCCGGGAAAAATAGTGGAAAATATTCTCAAGATCAAAATCATAGAGCATATAGAAAGACATGATTTAATGGAATTTAGTCAACATGGATTTACCCAAGGGAAGACTTGCCTAACAAATCTGCTTCATTTTTTTGAAGGGGTTAATAAACATGTGGATAAAGGTGAACCAGTAGATGTAGTGTATTTGGATTTTCAGAAGGCGTTTGACAAAGTCCCTCATGAGAGGCTTCTACGAAAATTAAAAAGTCATGGGATAGGAGGCGATGTCCTTTCATGGATTACAAGCTGATTAAAAGACAGGAAACAGAGAGTAGGATTAAATGGTCAATTTTCTCAATGGAAAAGGGTAAACAGTGGAGTGCCTCAGGGATCTGTACTTGGACCAGTGCTTTTCAATATATATATAAATGATCTGGAAAGGAATACTACGAGTCAGATCATCAAATTTGTAGATGACACAAAATTGTTCAGAGTAGTTAAATCACAAGCAGATTGTGATAAATTGTAGGAAGACCTTGTGAGACTTGAAAATTGGGCATCCAAATGGCAGATAAAATTGAATGTGGATAAGTGCAAGGTGATGCATATAGGGAAAAATAACCCATGCTATAATTACACAATGTTGGGTTCCATATTAGATGCTACAACCCAAGAAAGAGAACTAGGTGTCATAGTGGATAACACATTGAAATCGTCAGTTCAGTGTGCTGCGGCAGTCAAAAAAGCAAACAGAATGTTGGGAATTATTAGAAAGGGAATGGTGAATAAAACGGAAAATGTCATAACGCCTCTGTATCGCTCCATGGTGAGACCGCACCTTGAATACTGTGTACAATTCTGGTCGCCGCATCTCAAAAAAGATATAATTGCGATGAAGAAGGTACAGAGAAGGTCAACCAAAATGATAAAGGGGATGGAACAGCTCCCCTATGAGGAAAGGCTGAAGAGGTTAGGACTTTTCAGCTTGGAGAAGAGTCGGCTGAGGGGGGACACGATAGAGATGTTTAAAATTATGAGAGGTCTATAATGGGTAGATGTGAATCGGTTATTTACTCTTTCGGATAGTAGAAAGACTAGGGGGCACTCCATGAAGTTAGCATGGGGCACATTTAAAACTAATCGGAGAAAGTTCTTTTTTACTCAACGCACAATTAAACTCTGGAATTTGTTGCCAGAGGATGTGGTTGGTGCAGTTAGTATAGCTGTGTTTAAAAAAGGATTGGATAAGTTCTTGGAGGAGAAGTCCATTACCTGCTATTAGGTTCACTTAGAGAATAGCCACTGCCATTAGCAATGGTAACATGGAATAGACTTAGTTTTTGGGTTCTTGCCAGGTTCTTGTGGCCTGGATTGGCCACTGATGGAAACAGGATGCTGGGCTTGATGGACCCTTGGTCTGACCCAGTATGGCAGTTTCTTATGTTCTTATGGGTATGTGTCAGAGACATTTTTGGATACACTTTGAATTTTTGTGAGGGATATTCCTAGAAAGACAGATAGTGAGTGTTGGGATTCCCGGACGCGGCAACTCGCGGCCAGTTCCCCCTATCTGCTCCACCACCTGGCAGGCTCCCCTCTCTTCGGCACGGCGCACCCCAGCCCCATGCCAGCCACCGGCATGGCCTCCATGTGGCTCTAGATGCTGCCGACCTTCCTTTCTCGACTTTTAAAGGGGCCGCGGCGGGAAATGATGGCCCAGCCCCTGAAGTTGACATCAGGATGGAGGGATATTTAAACCCTGGCTCAGTCCTCAGTTCCTTGTCTTGGCAACAAGTCCTTCTCCTTTGGAGTGCTTGTTGCTATCCTGATGCTGTGTTTCCTGCTGTTCCTGATCCAGTGTTCCTGATTGTTCCTGCTGTTCCTGATCCACTGTTCCTGTTGTTCCTGACTCCATGCCTTTCCTCGACCATGGTTCCTGCTTTCTCTCTTTGGCTTGATCTCCTGGTTCTGACTTCGGCTTGCTTCCTCATTTCTGCTTGTCTGCTGCCCGTCTCAACCCTTGGCCTGGTACCTCGTCTCCGCTCGTCTGCTGCCTGCCCCTGATCTTTGGTTTGGTTCTCCATTTTGCACCTTCACTGCCAGCCTCGCTCCGGATTCTTGATGCCGCCTCTGCCTGCCACTGGACTCGTCTTCTCTGAGGAGACCCTCACATAGGATCTGCCAGCTCCGATACACAAGGGCTCAACCTAAGGGGAACGAGGGCTGGTATAGGTGAAGCTCCAGCCGGGTCGTCCTCACCTGCACCACCTTCCAGCGACGAGGACCATCCCTCGGTGGTAGCATCAACTCTTGTCCCTGTCCAAGGGTCCACAGTGCTAACACTTTGCCAAGGCCATGGACCCGGCAGATCTGTCCGGCCTCCAGGCCATTCCAGGCCTGGCTTAACATCTCCAGCAGTAGCAGCAGCAGTGTCTGAACATTTTGGCGGCCACGGTCAAATGCTTGGCCAAACATCTGGACTCTTGCTCCATGCAGGGGCTTCTCCAGCAGTGTGGATGGCTGTGGCCTCACCACAGCCATCCACACTGCTGCATCTCCCGGTGCCTCCCCGCTACTCTGGGATCTGAAGCAGTGTTGAGAGTTTATGAACCACTGCTTCATGAGATTCTCTCTTCAACCTACTCAGTTCCCCAGTGATCAGGTCAAGACAACATTCATCCTGTTGTTGTTGGACAGCAAAGCCCTGGCCTTGGCCTTCCCGCTGTGGGAGCGCGGGGACTCCTTACTCGGGGACCTTCCACGTTTCATCTGGACTTTTAAGTAAGTTTTGATGAACCTGGTTTGGGATATCCACAAAAACCCGACTGGGTTTTTGTGGATATCCCAAAAACCCAGTCGGGTTTTTGGGATATCCACAATTAGGGATGTGAATCGTTTTAGGACGATTAAAATTATCGTCCGATAATTTTAATATCGTCTTAAACCGTTATGGAACACAATACAATACAGATTCTAACGATTTATCGTTATAAATCGTTAGAATCGTGAGCCGGCACACTAAAACCCCCTAAAACCCACCCCCGACCCTTTAAATTAAATCCCCCACCCTCCCGAACCCCCCCCCAAATAACTTAAATAACCTGCGGGTCCAGCGGCGGTCCGGAACGGCAGCGGTCCGGAACGGGCTCCTGCTCTGAATCTTGTCGTCTTCAGCCGGCGCCATTTTCCAAAATGGCGCCGAAAAATGGCGGCGGCCATAGACGAAAAAGATTGGACGGCAGGAGGTCCTTCCGGACCCCCGCTGGACTTTTGGCAAGTCTCGTGGGGGTCAGGAGGCCCCCCACAAGCTGGCCAAAAGTTCCTGGAGGTCCAGCGGGGGTCAGGGAGCGATTTCCCGCCGCGAATCGTTTTCGTACGGAAAATGGCGCCGGCAGGAGATCGACTGCAGGAGGTCGTTCAGCGAGGGTTCCGGCGCCTCGCTGAACGACCTCCTGCAGTCGATCTCCTGCCGGCGCCATTTTCCGTACGAAAACGATTCGCGGCGGGAAATCGCTCCCTGACCCCCGCTGGACCTCCAGGAACTTTTGGCCAGCTTGTGGGGGGCCTCCTGACCCCCACGAGACTTGCCAAAAGTCCAGCGGGGGTCCGGAAGGACCTCCTGCCGTCCAATCTTTTTCGTCTATGGCCGCCGCCATTTTTCGGCGCCATTTTGGAAAATGGCGCCGGCTGAAGACGACAAGATTCAGAGCAGGAGCCCGTTCCGGACCGCTGCCGTTCCGGACCGCCGCTGGACCCGCAGGTTATTTAAGTTATTTGGGGGGGGGTTCGGGAGGGTGGGGGATTTAATTTAAAGGGTCGGGGGTGGGTTTTAGGGGGTTTTAATGTGCCGGTTTTTCGATTTTTCGATTTTTAACGATTTTTCACGATATTTTACCCCCCCAAACGGCAACAATACGATTCCCTCCCCCTCCCAGCCGAAATCGATCGTTAAGACGATCGAGGACACGATTCACATCCCTATCCACAATGAATATGCATGAGAGAAAATTTGCATGTTATGGAGGCAGTGCATGCAAATTTTCTCTCATGCATATTCATTGAGGATATCCCAAAAACCCGACTGGCTGGTGGCCCTCCAGGACAGGTTTGGGGACCACTGTACTAAGGCTTCAGAGCTCCTTCACCTCCGCCAGGGGTCCTGTTGTCTGGTTGAATACGCAGTTAAATTCCGCTCCTTCGCCTAAGATTTAGGATGGCGAGAGGACAGCTTGCGGAGCATATTTCTCGAGGGCCTGGCTTCCAGAATAAAAGATGAATTAGCCAATCGTGAATTACCAGAGGATCTGGAGGCATTCATTGATCTGAAGGGCCAAATTGATCGGTGTCTCCTGTGAATCCTGTGAATCCTGCCCCTGTGACACTCCAGTACTTCGGTGCATCCTTTTCAACTTTAGCCTTCATCAACGTCGGCGCCGGAGTGAATATTATCTTTGCAGAACTAGTGAGACTGCTATAATTTCCGGTGGTTACTCGTACTCCTCCGCTGCTAATTTCAGCCATCCATGGAGATCCTCTGCCAGGCCGAGTTACCTCTTGTACTGCTCCTGTGGTCCTCCACACCGGGGTGCTTCACAAGGAGGAAATTAACTTCTTTGTAGTTGAAAAGGCTATCCATCCAGTGGTACTGGGACTTCCCTGGCTCCAGAAGCAAACTCCTCATATCAACTGGGAGACCCTGCAAGTAGTTTCCTGGGGTACCAACTGTTTCTCCTCTTGTCTTTGGGGCTTACCTCGACCACAACTTCTGTTAGCCCCCACCACTTTGTCTTTGCCCTCCCAGTATGTGGGATTTTCTAAAGAAAAAGCTGAAACTCTCCCGGAGCACCGCCCCTTTGATTGTGCAATTGACCTCCTGCCTGACACTATGTCTCCGTGTGGCCGAGTATATCCGTTGTCTCTGCCCGAGACCCAAGCGATGTCACAATACATCTGTGAGAACTTGGAGAGAGGATTCATCCATCCTTCCACTTACCTGGCAGGGGCGGATTTCTTTTTTGTAGCCAAAAAAAGATGGCTCCTTAAGACCATGTATTGACTACCGTGGACTTAATGCAATAACTCGCTGGGACAAGTACCCGCTCCCGCTTATCCCAGAACTACTGGACTGCCTCCAAGGGGCCAAGATCTTCCAAAGCTGGATCTCTGCGGGGCCTACAATCTGGTCCGCATTAAGCCCAAGGATGAATGGAAGACCATCTTCAATACGTGTGATGGCCATTATGAATACCTAGTAATGCCATTTGGCCTATGTAACACACCGGCGGTCTTCAAAAATCTTATGAATGAGGTCTTCCGAGACATGCTTCATACCAATGTAATTGTCTATCTGGACAATGTTTTGATTTACTCTGGCTTCTAGGGATGTGAATCGTTTTAGGACGATTAAAATTATCGTCCGATAATTTTAATATCGTCTTAAACCGTTATGGAACACAATACAATACAGATTCTAATGATTTATCGTTATAAATCGTTAGAATCGTGAGCCGGCACACTAAAACCCCCTAAAACCCACCCCCGACCCTTTAAATTAAATCCCCCACCCTCCCGAACCCCCCCCCAAATAACTTAAATAACCTGCGGGTCCAGCGGCGGTCCGGAACGGCAGCGGTCCGGAACGGGCTCCTGCTCTGAATCTTGTCGTCTTCAGCCGGCGCCATTTTCCAAAATGGCGCCGAAAAATGGCGGCGGCCATAGACGAAAAAGATTGGACGGCAGGAGGTCCTTCCGGACCCCCGCTGGACTTTTGGCAAGTCTCGTGGGGGTCAGGAGGCCCCCCACAAGCTGGCCAAAAGTTCCTGGAGGTCCAGCGGGGGTCAGGGAGCGATTTCCCGCCGCGAATCGTTTTCGTACGGAAAATGGCGCCAGCAGGAGATCGACTGCAGGAGGTCGTTCAGCGAGGGTTCCGGCGCCTCGCTGAACGACCTCCTGCAGTCGATCTCCTGCCGGCGCCATTTTCCGTACGGAAACGATTCGCGGCGGGAAATCTCTCCCTGACCCCCGCTGGACCTCCAGGAACTTTTGGCCAGCTTGGGGGGGGCCTCCTGACCCCCACAAGACTTGCCAAAAGTCCAGTGGGGGTCCGGAAGGACCTCCTGCCGTCCAATCGTGTTCGTCTATGGCCGCCGCCATTTTTCGGCGCCATTTTGGAAAATGGCGCCGGCTGAAGACAACAAGATTCAGTAGCAGGAGCCCGTTCCGGACCGCTGCCGTTCCGGACCGCCGCTGGACCCGCAGGTTATTTAAGTCATTTGGGGGGGGGGTTCGGGAGGGTGGGGGATTTAATTTAAAGGGTCGGGGGTGGGTTTTAGGGGGTTTTAGTGTGCCGGCTCACGATTCTAACGATTTATAACGATAAATCGTTAGAATCTCTATTGTATTGTGTTCCATAACGGTTTAAGACGATATTAAAATTATCGGACGATAATTTTAATCGTCCTAAAACGATTCACATCCCTAATATAGACTATTGTAACAGTCTCTTCCTCGGACTCCCCATCTCCACCACCAAACCTCTACAGATGCTGCAGAATGCCACAGCAAGAATCTTGACCAACACCAACCGTAGAGAACACATCTCCCCCATCCTCCGGAACCTTCACTGGCTGCCAGTAAACTTCAGAATCCTACACAAATCCCTCACATTAATACACAAAACGGTCCACAATCATCTACAGCTCGACCTTGAAATCCCTTTCAGACTCCACACCTCAACCAGACCAATTAGAGAAGCTTACAAAGGAACTCTGCAAGCCCCCCCAACCAAAGCCGCACGGCTCACTATCACGAAAGACCGGGCATTCTCGTTAGCAGGCCCTACTATCTGGAACAACATCCCCACAGATCTTAGATTGGAACCATGCCATCTAACTTTCAGAAAAAAACTTAAGACATGGCTTTTCCGCCAAGCCTTCCCGCAACCTTCTGAAGCACACTAACGGCCCTTAGCCACAATTCACAATCTCTGGAACTAGAAACCCCTAAGCAGCCAAAATTTATAAAATTCTAATCTGTATTGTTATTAAGTTCTCATCTATTTGTTGTATGCTTCTATATTGTTAATATGTATTGTTATTATGTTCTCAGCTATCTGTCTCCTTCTACCCTTTTTTCCAGCTTCCTAGGCTTCCAAGTTTTAGCTTCCTTGTTGATTGTAACTTTGCTCCTTCTGTTAAATGAATATGGATTATTTATTATTCATTGTTAAAGTTCCTCCCTGTTTTATGTAAACCGATTTGATATGGTCATTACCATGAAAGTCGGTATAGAAAAATGTTAAATAAATAAATAATAAATAAATAAATACATAAATACATAAAAGTAAAAGAGACCATATCACCGAAAACCTAGCTGAGCTACACTGGCTACCCATTGAGCAAAGAATACAATACAAAACACTATGTACCATACATAAATTAATACATAACGAAAAAGCAGAATGGCTGAACACAGCCCTTCGCGTACACGTCCCTCACAGGAACCTGAGAACAGCAAACAAAGTACTGCTAACTATTCCTTCAGTCAAAACAGCAAGACTAACGCAAGTAAGGGAAAGGGCTCTATCCTTAGCAGGACCTACAATATGGAACACCATGCTGTTTAGAAATCAGGTTGCAAAGAGACATCAAAATATTCAGAAAAAGTTTAAAAACATGGCTATTTAAGCAAGCATATCACAAAGAGCATAGAGAGTAGAATCCAGGGAAGTGTAGTACGTGGTCAGTAGGTCACCCACACACATCACCTTGCTCAATATGTGTGTATTTTATTTTAGATTCTCGTTTTAACACCAAAGATAAGATTTAGCAATTAATTCAGTTTATAGCTGATAAAGATAGAAATGGACATGTTTTATCTCACCCAACAATTAGTATTTATTATGAAACTATGTTACAGTACCCTAATAGCACCTGTTTAAGTTGATATAATTTAAAAACATTTGGCAACATTAATTTATGTGCCTTATTGTGAACCGTTGTGACGGCACCTAGCTTAACGACGGTATAGAAAAGACTTTAAATAAAAAAAAAAAATAATAATTTATGGGAAGGAGATGCTGGTAGCTCTGGTGCAGGAATAGGAATGCCAGAGGCAGAAGGAAAAGTAGGAACCGGACACCTTACTGTCAGTATCAGCAGCACCTTGTCAGCTATCATCATTATCTACCCCCCTCCCCCCACACAACCCTACCTATGGCCACTACAGAATGGGGTCTCTTGACACAGGCCATAGTTACAGTGAATGGTAACATAGATTATCTCCCTGCAGTACAGGTAACCTATGCACAAATTTGAGCCACAAGATAGCTCTCAGAACCCACTAAGGATATGGCCACAGATATATTGGCATACTGGGCACATAAGACCATGGTCTAGCCAAACCTGGCCAAGTAGGCCCAGCAATTCTTTCCTACCCACCACACAGCAAGCCTGATGAATGGGTATTATAAATGGCAGGGAATGTTGTGAGTCCTCATCATTCATTTCTGGCACCAGAGTGGGTGGAAAAGTTGGTCTTCATTAGAATAAATCTCTCTCAGCTCTGTTTCTCTAAATGTAAGTGGAAGGAAGACTGAGCGCACAGTCACACAAGGCCAGAAAACTTTAGATCTGCCCCTTTTTTAAGCGGCTTTTGATTATGGACTTCAACACAAATAAACCAATAAAATTTTGGGGCCAGAACCGAACAAAGCAAATCTCAAAAGCAAATCACCCAAAATAACAAAGTGAACCAAAATTGTTTTTGTAGAAAAGACAAATTATTTTGAATGGGTTGTAAAAGGGGAAATAGAGGACAAAAAGGAAGTTCTATCAATCAAGGTAAGATTGAAGAGAACCAAGGTGTGACCTAGGGTTTTGGTGGAGACGCAGTAGATTTCTGATAAACCATGGAATTGTTATACTTTTGGGCTGCTGCACAGAGAATATTGCATAGAATAATGTAATTACATGTGGTGTGCTCATGCCCCCTCATTGACTGAGGTACTGTACAGCTCCACATAGTGTGATATACCTTGGCTGATCTTTAATTGATCTTTAATAATGAAATGTTTATTAAATTTGCATTAGGTATTATTAGGTATCCCCTCTTGGGGAAGAAAACATCTGTTAGTGGGCTATAAATAATACATTATGCCTTACTTGAATATAATATATAAATGTTTCATATATTCTGACTCGTGTATATTAAAGCAAAAAAAAAAAAAAAGAATTGTAAGAAAGAGGAGTTTAATTGTATTATGTATTTATTTATGTATTTATTTATTTGTGTTTTTTTTCTTGACTGACCATCATCGGAGATATCATGCCGATTTACATGTAACAGGGGTAAAAACAAAGCAGGAAGAGAGCAGTTACAAAAAACAGGTTAAAAAAGAACTGGGAAGTGCAAAGTCAGGTGCACATGGAAGCGATAGCTTAAGGCTTGAAATTGGAATAGCAAACTTATGTACATAATATGAGTCCCAACATTAAGATGTGATGAGGGAGTGCAAATATCCAATATCGCGTACAAAGTGTGGACAGGTTAAAGAGCTATAACATTTCCCAGTACTTGGATGCTGAGTGGCAGCACCGGAAGTATAGACAAAGTTGTACATACAGGCGAATCTATCATGATTGAAAGGAGGAAGAGAAGGGGGGGAGGGCTGCTGGGAACTCTAGAGGAATAAGGAAAGGTCGAGAGAAGGATTTAGATTGAGCGGATATAGAGGATTTAAGGGTAGGCTTGATTAAAGAGCCATGTTTTGAGTTTTGATTTAAATTTATTACTGGTTCAGTCATTCAAGTCTTTACATTTTATTTTGATTAAAGCAGTTTAATTTAAAAAACTGAGACAAAATATTATTTTTTTCTCCACACTGCATTTTTAAATTGAACACAGAAAACCTAAAGGCCATTATCATTTAACTTTCAAGCTTTTATAATGTCCTAATCTGATTTCCTGGCAAGCTTTTCTTCTATGCGATAGACCACTGTTTGCTGGTACCCTACTACTATCATTGGCAGGGCATCCTTCTAGACTGGAAAGCTGCTTTATTATCACTTTCAAACAGTCCTACTCATCTCAGAGTTATGAACTCTGTTTCTCAGCTTGATATGGCTCTCTTGATCATTTTATACTGGCAGAAAGCATTTTTTTCCATATCCCAAACTTATAGTAGAATACTGTATATTCCATGATATATTTATTGTATTAACATCTGGGGGGGAGGGAAAAAGGAGGGAAGTCTCAACCTGGGCTCACTGGTATCACAAGCCTTCACAGATGCATCTAGGAGAATCCTTATATGTGCCTGCAGCCGGCTCTCTGTCATCCTTCATTGGCCATTGCTACTACTACTACTACTACTATTTCTACTACTTCTTATAATTTCCATAGCACTACTAGTCATACTGAGTATTGTACAAACACACATAAGAGACAGTCGCTTCTACATAGAGCTTAGAATTTAATAAAGACAAACATACAGGACAAAAAATGTTATGTGTGCCGCCCGCAGCAGACCCGCAGCACGGCCCTTTCACCTTTTTACATGGACTCCAGCTCCTGGTTCCTCTTCACTGGTGGCAGAGGGCCATCAGCTCCGACCTCGGGTCGCCTCCGGTGCCTCCGGCTCTGCCATGGTCCCCAATGTTGGCAGCCAAGATGCCCTTGCTCGTCGGGCCTCTTCGCGTGGCCTGCGGAGAGATGCCGCCATCGGCGCCGCACCCCTCCCTAGGCGCGCGCACAGCGCTAAACCTTTTAAAGGGCCCGTGGAGGGAATCTGGCCGCGGCCCCGGATGTTGATGTCAGACTCTTCTGTGTATATAAGCTCAGGCCTCGCTCCATAGCATTGCCTTTGCAACAGGTCTCCTCGTACTCCTCGTACTCGTTGCTGATAGAGAATCCACTGTACTTCATGTTCCTGAGTCCCTTGGTTCCCGGTTCCTGTCTTCCTCATTCCTGCCCTGTTTATGTGTTTCACTGGATCGCCTACCCTGCTGTTTTTTGGGTCCATCCCTGTTTATGTGTTGGACTGACTCTCTGGATTTTGACTCAGCTTTGTTTGACTACTCTTCAGCTTATCTCCAGCCCTGGACCTCTGCTAAGCCCGACTACTCTTCAGCCTATCTCCAGTCCCGGACCTCTGCTATGCCTAACTACGCCTGCCTTCTCCGTGCCCTGACCATTGCCTTGATTGACTATGCCTGCCTTCTCCATGCCCTGAGCATTGCGTTGATTGACTACGCCTGCCTTCTCCGTACCCTGACCATTGCCTTGATTGACTACACTACAGACTTCTCCGTGTTCAGAATTCTACATTGCTTGCCATGACCTCTGCTTGCTGCCGGCCCCTATCCAAGCCTGCAGTGACGCCTCCTCTAGCCTATTCCCTGGACGTGGACTTTGCAAGGCTCCAGCCTTTCTTTGCTTGAGTGCCTCCAGTCACTCTCCATTCCATTGGCGCCTGAGTTTCTGTACCGAATTGAGTCCAGGGTAGGACTACGCCACCTATCGACTGCTGTCTCTGGGCTGAACCACTTTTTTTCACAAACCAACTTCGAGGCCCACCTAAGTCCTGCTGGCCCCGGCACCCAAAGGCTCAACCTGCAGGGAATGAGAGCTGGTATAGGTGAAGCTCCAGCGGCCTCTACCTTCAGCCCACTCCACCTGCCGACGGTGGGGACCCATAGGTCCTTACCTACAGGTTGTTTCAACCCCCACCTCGGCCCAAGGGTCCACCTCCGACTTTATTAATCAACTGGAATGAATTGAATTAGCATATAAACTATAGATCGCATTAGAGGGCTTGAGCTTGAAACGATAGGAAATGGGGATGAGAACAAAGTGCACTCATGAGTTTGGCTTTGACCGGTGTCCTAGCTTGTGCTAATGTGCTCAGAATGGGTTGTGCCAGGATCATGTCTTACAAAATGGGCCTCGTCATTTCAATGATCATAGCCCACAACTGAGGTGCCAGCAAGCTTGCAAGACTGTGGCAATTGGCCAAAATGGCCTCAGGGTTGAAGGCCTTGGAGACATTGTTAGTGGCAGTGAAGGCCTTGCTATTTGAGATGGGCTTTGGGATATTGTTTGGTAATAGTTTTGATTGTTTGGACACCTCTCCAGGGATGAGACTGATTTATGTAGGAGTAGATGGGTAGAAAGGGGGAAAACATGAAGATTTCCTTCTTAGGTTAACGTCACAAGGGTAGAGGTCAGTCAATACCCTCTCAGGAGCAGGGCAGGACCACAGGGCAGGAGCTGGATTTGTGCCTAGCCAGCCTCCTTCCACACAGGTTGAGTCCTTGGGTTTTGGGGGGGTCAGTAGGACTTTGGTACGCTGGCTGAACATCATGGTTGAAAACTGGGCTGGTCTTCTGCCTTTCCAGCCCCCTTCCCCACAGATTGAGCCCTTGGTTCAGGAGACCAGTTGGGCTTCGCTGGACAGGCTGGATAAGCTGGTCAAGGCAAGGCAGACATAGGCTGGACATTGTGGGCAAAGACAGACTGGGCCCAGAAAACAAAGAGGAAGGCGGTCTAGAAAAGCCGTGAGGAACAAAAAAGAAGGTAGCCGGAAGTCCTTCGAGAATTCTTTATTGGTTGCCCGACTCTAGGCCTGAGTTTCGCCTAAAAAAGGCTGCTTCAGGGGCTACAATAATGAATAACAATAAATATTATTCAAACAATCATATAATAAACACACATATTCAAAATAGATTAAAAAATATTAAAAAATATTATTAAAACAGATGCATAAAATGTTCTAAATAGACATTAAGACTATACACTCATAATTAATAAAAAATGCAATGGTAAGACAGAAAAGCAGAGGAGGGACCTAGAGCAAAAATTGAAAACAAATCGTCATAAAACAGGTGTTTAAAATTCTGATTGAACATTAAAAATAATTTATAAATCATACCTGAACAAACTTTAAAAAGGCTTATTCATAAGTCAGCATGATCGGTTGGGTTATATCACAGGCTTAAATATAAAAACAAAAATCAATAAACAGATAAATGTAAAATGATATTAAAGATTATATAAAAATTGTGTATATCATAATAATTTATGATTACCTTCTTTGAATATCTCCAATGAATTTAGAGATTTATTCTTTGGTGCAAGCAAATGTTATATATCCATCCATCAATCGGGAACTCCTCGATTGTGGTCAAGAGCAAGAGCAGTTTAAAAATTCAACTAAAAAAAGGTTTATAAAAAATATTTTTAATGCAATAGCGCCCTTAATTTTATAAATAACGAAAGTAGTGAATCTAAAATAATGTATAATGTGCCTTCAAAATCCTTATAATGTGAAAGCAATGTGTAACACATCAAACTATTAAGAGCATATGTCGGTTCAAGAATGAAGTGATAAAGCTACTAAAAGCATATATCAATTCAAAAATGGAGTGAAACGCATAAATTGTAAAAAGTGTTTGGTTTATATGATATCAGTGCAAAATCCAAATCAGTGATGTGCATATTTCATGAGTTTGGCATTTAATCCACGATAGTCAATACACGGCCTTAAGGATCTGTCCTTCTTCTTGAAGAAGAAAAATCCCGCTCTGGCGGGAGAAGTTGAAGGTCGAATGAACCCTTTGGCCAGGTTCTCTCAGATACAATCCATCATGGCTCGGGTCTCGGGTTGTGACAGAGAGTAAGTCCGGCCTCGAGGAGGTGTGGTACCAGGCAAATGTTCGATTGGACAATCGAATCTACAGAAAGGTGGAAGGATATCAGCCTTCTGTTTTGAGAAGACATCCTCAAAGTCCGCATATGGAGCTAGAATGCCGGAGGAAGTGGTCGCTAGAGAAACTGTAGGAGGTGGTACCACCTTTTTCAAGCAGGTCTGGTGACAAGCTGGGCTCCATTCAACGAGCTGGAGAGATCCCCAATCAAACTGGGGGAATGATGCAGGAGCAAGGGTAGTCCCAGGACCACCAGGTGAATCAATTTTTCTAGGACGAGAAATTCCACCTCTTCAACATGAAGTGCACCAGTAAGAAGATGAACTGGCTTGGTTATCAAAGAAATCCAGCCGGGCAATGGCTCACCATAAATAGATGCAATACACAAGGAGGTTTCCAGAGAGCCGGTAGCAATACCCAGAAGCTGAACTAGGTCCTTGAGAATAAAATTTCCCCCTGCTCCAGAATCTATCAGAGCAAGGATAGGGAAGGACCGGGTGTCCCAGGTTAACGTACCTGGTAAGGACAACTGAGGGGCTGGAGAAGTTGTGCCCAAGTTCAGGACCCCTACTGAACTTAGGCCTGAAAGTTTCCCGGAATGACTGGACAAGTCTGGACAAGTCTGGACAAGTCTGGACAAGTCTGGATGGCCTGAAGCTCTACAATATAGACATAGGCCCAACTGCCTCCGCTGGAGGCACTCTTCTGGGGACAGATGCCCACTACCCAACTGCATGGGCTCTTCCACTTTAGCAATAGAGGGGGTCCTGCCAGAAGCGGGACTCAAGGTAGGTGGTGAGCGGGATGCCTCCTTGGCATCCGAGCCTCCTGATGGTACTCTTGGAGATGATAGTCGATACGGCCTGCAGATCAATGAGGTCCTCAAGGGAAGATGGGAGCTCATGGGCTGCCAGTTCATCTTTAAACTGAGGAGATAGTCCATCCAGGTAGATGGCTCGGAGGCAATCTTCTTGCCAGGAAAGCTCTGAAGCCAGAGTCCAAAATTCTATAGAATAATCAAACAGGTTCCATTGACCTTGCCACAAATGAAGAAGATTGGTGCTTGCCACAGCCTGCAGCCCTGGGTCGTCAAACGTCCAACAGAAGATGGGCACAAAGCGAGATAGTTCTTGTAGGAGCGAGTTTGACCGCTCCCACAGGGGCGAAGCCCATGGCAACATCTTACCCTCCAATTGAGATGGAAGATGGACGGCTGCAGAGCAAATTGCATATAGCATTAGTTGATAAACCCTTTGCAGAACTTGAAATCACCATTGAAATGAGGCGGAGCTGGTAGGGCTAACAAAGCCCTGGAGGAGGATGGAGTTGGCTGTTGGTTGGCTGAAGCTGGTACTCAAACCGAGTGACCGGATTGGGCGTCAAGCCGGGCGTGAAGACGCTCGATGGAGGAGGCCAATGCCTCAAGAAACTGTTTTTGCACTTTAGAGGCCTGGAGGGCTCACGGCTCCACTGAGTCCATGGCATTTGCAACTATGTTGCACCCATGTTGCACTGTCATTGAATGTGACAGGGTTATGCTCTGCTCCAACCCTACCTGATTCACATGACCCTTCTGCCCTTAGGTAGAAGTTTATTGTTTATAGAGATATGGATTGTAACTTTTATTTTATTTCAGATAAAAAAGTGATAAAGCATATGAATAAATTTATGAGGGATTACAGCGCTTAAATCTCATTTGAATCACACAGTACAAAGCTAGAAGTGTGAAAAATGCAACAATAGTGACTGCCACAATAGAGATTAGATAAACATCTACCAAAGACATGTCTCTAGAAAATAAATGCATTTCTAATACATATCTTGCTAATACTTGCTAGAAATAATAGTACTTAATTAGAAAGGGTTCTCATATGCAGAAAAAGTACAAATTTCTCACCAGATCTCATGAAGATATTAGCCCACTATTGTTTGTCTATCTCTCTTGTGCACGTGGTCAGTCAAAGGTTCCACCTGCATTGCCCTTTCTCTTTGTTAGCAGTGGTTTAAATAAACAGAAAAAGAGGTAGGGGCTAGTCTGCTCCTTCTCTTTCAAAAAGTTAAGAAATTTGCCCCCCCCCCTTCCTGAAACAGAGGGGTCTGGAGCTGGAAGACTTCCCAGCTCATTAAAGTTGCCTTCCTTGCCCCCCTTCCGATGGGGCTAGTCAGGAAGAATGCTGGGCTGCATAGAGAGAGGAATATTGAGTAAGAAAAGGGAAGTTATTATCCCCTTGTACAGGTCCTTGGTGAGGCCTCACCTGGAGTACTGTGTTCAGTTCTGGAGACCGTATCTACAAAGAGACAGAGACAAGATGGAAGCGGTACAGAGAAGGGCGACCAGAAAGGTGGAGGGTCTTCATCGAATGACTTATGAGGAGAGATTGAAGAATCTAAATATGTACACCCTGGAAGAAAGGAGTAGCAGAGGTGATATGATTCAAACTTTCAGATACTTGAAAGGTTTTGACGATCCAAATACAACGACAAACCTTTTCTGTCAAAAAAAAATCAGTAGAACCAGGGGTCACAAGCTGAAGCTCCAGGGAGGAAAACTAAGAACCAATGTCAGGAAGTATTTCTTCAAGGAGAGGGTGGTGGATGCTTGGAATGCCCTTCCGGAGGAAGTGGTGAAGACCAGAACTGTGAAGGACTTCAAAGGGGCATGGGATAAACACTGTGGATCCATCAAGTCTAGAGGATGTGAATGAAGAGGGGGTGGCTCGCGGAAATCAAGGCTATTACCTGGAGATAATACCCTTATTCAATATACATACACACGGTTAATGCGACTCCAACATTGCTCTAAGCTTCAACGGTAAGAGGAAATGTGGGAAAAAAAAGGATTTGCAGTCACAAAAAAGTGGGGTATAGCTTGCTTGTTATGGTGGTTACTACCCCCAAACCAAATAAGCCTGATACTTTACTTTCAATGCATATCTAGCAGAGCTCTCTGCTTCAACGGCAGGGGAGAAAGTCTGATACTTCACTTCCAACGCATAGCCAGCATAGCTCTCTGCTTCAACGGCAGGGGAGAAAGTCTGATACTTCACTTTCAATGCATAGCCAGCATAGCTCTCTGCTTCAATGGCAGGGGAGAAAGTCTGTTACTTCACTTTCAACGCATATCCAGCATAGCTCTCTGCTTCAATGGCAGGGGAGAAAGTCTGATACTGATACTTCACTTTCAACGCATATCCAGCATAGCTCTCTGCTTCAACAGCAGGGGAGAAAGTCTGATACTTCACTTTCAATGCATAGCTCTCTGCTTCAATGGCAGGGGAGAAAGTCTTACTTCACTTTCAACACATAGCTCTCTGCTTCAACGGCAGGGGAGAAAGTCTGTTACTTCACTTTCAACGCATAGCCAGCACAGCTCTCTGCTTCAACGGCAGGGGAGAATGTCTGTTACTTCACTTTCAATGCATATCCAGCACAGCTCTCTGCTTCAACGGCAGGGGAGAAAGTCTTACTTCACTTTCAATGCATAGCTCTCTGCTTCAATGGCAGGAGAGAAAGTCTTACTTCACTTTCAACACATAGCTCTCTGCTTCAACGGCAGGGGAGAAAGTCTGTTATTTCACTTTCAACGCATAGCCAGCACAGCTCTCTGCTTCAACGGCAGGGGAGAAAGTCTGATACTTCACTTTCAATGCATAGCTCTCTGCTTCAATGGCAGGGGAGAAAGTCTTACTTCACTTTCAACACATAGCTCTCTGCTTCAACGGCAGGGGAGAAAGTCTGTTACTTCACTTTCAACGCATAGCCAGCACAGCTCTCTGCTTCAACGGCAGGGGAGAATGTCTGTTACTTCACTTTCAATGCATATCCAGCACAGCTCTCTGCTTCAACGGCAGGGGAGAAAGTCTTACTTCACTTTCAATGCATAGCTCTCTGCTTCAATGGCAGGAGAGAAAGTCTTACTTCACTTTCAACACATAGCTCTCTGCTTCAACGGCAGGGGAGAAAGTCTGTTATTTCACTTTCAACGCATAGCCAGCACAGCTCTCTGCTTCAACGGCAGGGGAGAATGTCTGTTACTTCACTTTCAACGCATATCCAGCACAGCTCTCTGCTTCAATGGCAGGGGAGAAAGTCTGTTACTTCACTTTCAACGCATAGCCAGGATAGCTCTCTGCTTCAATGGCAGGGGAGAAAGTCTGTTACGTCACCTTCAACGCATAGCCAACATAGCTCTCTGCTTCAACGGCAGGAGAGAAAGTCTGTTACTTCACTTTCAAAGCATAGCCAGCATAGCTCTCTGCTTCAACGGCAGGGGAGAAATTCTGATACTTCACTTTCAACGAATATCCAGCATAGCTCTCTGCTTCAACAGCAGGGGAGAAAGTCTGTTACTTCACTTTCAATGCATATCCAGCATAGCTCTCTGCTTCAACGGCAGGGGAGAAAGTCTGATACTTCACTTTCAATGCATAGCTCTCTGCTTCAATGGCAGGGGAGAAAGTCTGTTACTTCACTTTCAATGCATAGCCAGCATAGCTCTCTTCTTCAACGGCAGGGACAATGTAGAAAAGAGTATCTATATATATAGACAACAACCAACAAGGACTAAATTACATAGTCGAGTAAACAAAAGCATGGGTGTCGCTTGCTTATTGAGGCTGTTACTACCCCTAACTAAGCTACATATTCAATTAGATGCAGTTCCAACACTGCTCTCTACATTAATGGTGGGGTGGAAGGGAAATAAAACTAAAAGGTAATAAGAGCCAAGTATAACAAGTAAGAGGGAAAAAAAAGTGCATAGCTTGCTGGGCAGACTGGATGGGCCGTTTGGTCTTCTTCCGCCGTCATTTCTATGTTTCTATGTTTCTATGAAGAGCTCCCATTTCCTTTGAAACCAGAGCAGAGATAAGAAATAAAAGATCTTCTACTTTTTTATTTTTTATTTTGAGCTTACAAGGACACAGGTGTCGGTTGGAAGACATCCAAAAGAGGCCCCTTTCTAGTGCAGGGCAAAAAAAAAAGGTTTATATTTCAATACTAATTTAATGTTTACTGACTATACTGAAAATATATATAATTAATAATAAACACATTTTCATATTTTATAACATATTTTCTGGCAGCACAGGAGGTGAACCCTTGAGCTGAGGTGGGGTTGATGCTACCTGCAGGGCAAGCCCTAAGGGTCCCTACCGTCGATAGGTGGAGCTGGCAGACTTGGATGGAGCTTTGCCAATACCAGCCCTCGTTCCCCACAGTTTGAGCCCTTGGGTGCCGGGGGCCGGCTGGAGTTACGTGGGCCTCTGTCTGAGGACTTTTGATAGACGAGGAGGAGGTCAGCCAGGGACCAGCAATGGTAGGAGTGGAAGGTCTGAATTGGACGAGGCAGAGTCCCAGAGACACGGGTGCCTAACAGAACGAAAAACAGACAGGGGGCGCCTGAATAAGAACAGGCCGAAGCCTGAGAGGCCAAGTCCAGAATAAGTATAGCAGAGTCATCACTGAATAGGCTGGAGTCAGGGCAGGTGGCAGGCAAGGAAGAATGGAATGGCAAGGTCGGGTCCAGGAGATGATCAGTAGCATAGTCAGGCAAAACAGAGTTCGGGTGCAGGAGATGATCAGTAGCGTGGTCAGGCAAAGCAGAGGTCAGGTCCAGGAGATGATCAGTAATGTGGTCAGGCAAAGCAGAGGTCAGGTCCAGGAGATGATCCATAGAGCAAGTAAAGTAAATGCAGGACACAGGAACAAGGAAGATTATCAGGACCAGGATGAGGAACACAGACCAGGCAGGAACCAGGAACACGAAGGAATCACCAGAGGAGGCATTGAAGTACACGACCAGTGTGGAGACCTGTTGCAAAGGCGACTAGCTGAGGCTGGACCTGGCCTTATATACTGGGACCCAGTGACGTCATCATCCGGGGCCGTGGGTTGGTTTCCCGCCGTGGCCCCTTTAAAAGGAGAGAAGATGCGCGCGCGCGCGCACCTAGGGAGGGGCACAGCGCAGGACAGTGGCATCTCCCCGCGGACCATGCGGGGAGGCCCGCCAAGGAGCACGGACGTCTGTTGCGGAGACAGGAGCACCGTAGGTGGCCTGAGGTCGAAGGTGTCAGCCCATGGCACTTGGACTAAGTCATACTTTCCTGCACTCATTGTGGTGTATATGATACTTATGCTGTGTGCAGTATCTGCTGGTATTATCTCTGGAATTGGCCTTTCACCAGAGCGTCTTTAATGGCTACTACCGATGACCAAACCTTACTTACTCAGAGGAGGCTTTCAATGCCGTATTAACAGACACGCTGTTCTTTTCGGAATCTACAATAGCTGATGAACCATCAGTTTCGTGGCTTGATATTATTAATCTACAGAAACGTTTAACCCGATCGGAGTTGCATGCTTCTACATTAGTCGAATATTGCAGAGTAAGACGGATCCCACGGGGTCTCCGTATCCAAAAAGAACCCCGTTTACACACTGACAATCAGTCCTTTCTCACACGTTGGAATCAGATATTGAACAAATGTTCATCCGATTTGATGATCTTGTTCATTGAAACGATGAAAGAACTTTCAATATCTCTTCAGGAGGAGTTTAACAGTCAACTAAACACCTTGAAAACTACTACTCTGATTGAAATTTATGACCAACGACTCCGGGAATTCAATGAGAATTTGAATAAATTCAGAAGTAATCTAAAAGTGACAAAGTACAAGAAATTTCAAAGAGACGAGCTGGACTATAAAAATGGTTATGTCTATCAATGGATGTCCATGACCCAATCACAGAAGAAAGTAACATTTGCACAGTCTTCATCCGTTGATTCCTTGGGGGAGGAATCAGGACGGTATCCACATGCTACTCGGGATGCCATGCAACCTGTATCAACTACTGCAACAGGAGTTGGTATGCCATCCTCTACATACTACTCATCTATTGCAGCATCTTTTTTAGATTCGGGACAGATCCAGCAGGAAAATCGCAATACTCGCCCTCGGGGATGTTCACTTCAACAGCAGGCGCAAAGGATCACCAGAGCCACCCGTCAACAACAGGATCAGTGGCAGTGAATACAGTTATGATTTTCAATCTCTCTTCTCGAATATTATCTAAAGATGAACTGTTTGTTTTACAAAAGTGTCTGTCTTTTGTACCTACTGCTAGATGTGACTACTTTAATTTACAGGTTCATTTATACCGGTTTTTTAGATCACTGAAGTTGAAATTATTTTTTTCAGAGACACCACAAGTCCAGGATAACTCATTGGTTTATAAAAAATCTAGATGGGTCCCCCCTGGTCCAGTAGACCCCATGATAATAGCATTAGAATGTTTAATACAGTTGGACATTCAAGATCTCATGTTGGACAATAGATATATGCATTATAATTTGTCAAAAGCTGAAAGTGAATGTATTAAAATCTTGTCCAATGATTCTAATATTATTATAAAACTGGCTGATAAGGGTGGAGGGATTGTCATTTTGAATAGGGTTGATTATCAAGCGGAGGTGTTACGCCAACTCAATGATATGTCCTTTTACTGTCTTCTGATGGTTGATCCCACGGAAGAATTGTGGTCTATAATTGAAGGGTTGGTACAAGTGGCCTTAGATCGGAAATTCATTATGACACGTGAAACCAAATTTTTGATAGTAGAATCTCCCCTTATTCCGGTTTTCTACATCCTCCCCAAAATACATAAGAGTTTGCAAAATCCCCCAGGATGTCCAATTGTTTCAGGATGGGATCTATCTTAGAACCTTTGTCTAAGTTTGTGGACATTTTTTTTAAACCATTTATGCGTGATTCTACCCATTTAATTGAAATTCTAGAGGGCCTGCCTGTTCCACCAACACCATTCTATTTTGTAACCTTGGATATAGTTTCCCTGTACTCAAACATACCGCAGTCTGAGGCATTAAGGGTCATTGCGGACACTTTGGAGTCAAGATCTGATCCTGTACGTGTTCCGACGGATTTTCTGATACAATTGACAGAAACCACATTCACTAGGAATTATTTTCGGTTTGACAACAAATTTTACCAGCAGATTAAGGGCACTGCCATGGGGGCAACCATGGCCCCCAGTTTGGCATACCTATATGTTTCTGACTTTGAAGTGACTTTTGTTTAACCGTCAGAGTGGTCCCAGTTTGTTTATCTTTGGCTACGCTACATTGATGATGTTTTTTTGATTTGGTTAGGTACAGATTTACAGTTTTTTATGTTCTTGGATTGGCTGAACAATTGCAACACACACTTACAATTTAATTTTGATATTAACTTTAAAGAAATTTCCTTTCTGGATGTAGCCATATTAATGACTAATGAGAACAAATTTTGTACCACGATATTTAGGAAGGAAACCGATCGGAACACCTTGTTAAATATTGATAGCTGTTAGGGATGTGAATCGTTTTAGGACGATTAAAATTATCGTCCGATAATTTTAATATCGTCTTAAACCGTTATGGAACACAATACAATACAGATTCTAACGATTTATCGTTATAAATCGTTAGAATCGTGAGCCGGCACACTAAAACCCCCTAAAACCCACCCCCGACCCTTTAAATTAAATCCCCCACCCTCCCGAACCCCCCCCCCAAATAACTTAAATAACCTGCGGGTCCAGCGGCGGTCCGGAACGGCAGCGGTCCGGAACGGGCTCCTGCTCTGAATCTTGTCGTCTTCAGCCGGCGCCATTTTCCAAAATGGCGCCGAAAATGGCGGCGGCCATAGACGAAAAAGATTGGACGGCAGGAGGTCCTTCCGGACCCCCGCTGGACTTTTGGCAAGTCTCGTGGGGGTCAGGAGGCCCCCCACAAGCTGGCCAAAAGTTCCTGGAGGTCCAGCGGGGGTCAGGGAGCGATTTCCCGCCGCGAATCGTTTTCGTACGGAAAATGGCGCCGGCAGGAGATCGACTGCAGGAGGTCGTTCAGCGAGGGTTCCGGCGCCTCGCTGAACGACCTCCTGCAGTCGATCTCCTGCCGGCGCCATTTTCCGTACGAAAACGATTCGCGGCGGGAAATCGCTCCCTGACCCCCGCTGGACCTCCAGGAACTTTTGGCCAGCTTGTGGGGGGCCTCCTGACCCCCACGAGACTTGCCAAAAGTCCAGCGGGGGTTCGGAAGGACCTCCTGCCGTCCAATCTTTTTCGTCTATGGCCGCCGCCATTTTTCGGCGCCATTTTGGAAAATGGCGCCGGCTGAAGATGACAAGATTCAGAGCAGGAGCCCGTTCCGGACCGCTGCCGTTCCGGACCGCCGCTGGACCCGCAGGTTATTTAAGTTATTTGGTGGGGGATTTAATTTAAAGGGTCGGGGGTGGGTTTTAGGGGGTTTTAATGTGCCGGTTTTTCGATTTTTTCGATTTTTAACGATTTTTAACGATTTTTCACGATATTTTACCCCCCCAAACGGCAACAATACGATTCCCTCCCCCTCCCAGCCGAAATCGATCGTTAAGACGATCGAGGACACGATTCACATCCCTAATAGCTGTCATCCGAGGATGTTAAAAAATAACATACCTACAGGTTTATTCCTCAGACTGTGTTGGCTTTGTTCCTCAAAAACAGACTTTTTAAACAAAGCTAAGCAGATGACACAGCGGTTCAGTGAAAGAGGGTACCCTTATAAAGTGGTTAGAAAAGCTTAAAGCTTAAAGCTTAAATAGAGACTTGTTATTTTTACCTCGCATTCCATCTACGGATACTATGACTAACTGCATTTTGCCTTTTTTCACTTTAAGTAGATCAGTGTCAGATATTGTTCGTAAACATTGGAATGCTCTTTCTTTAAATAGGATCTTCCAGGGTCCTCTAAGGTTTACTTACCGTAGGGGGAGAAATTTGAAAGACATGTTAATTCATTCAGACTTCAATCATAAAAGCCCTGACCAACCTTCTGTTGGTCTCCATTAACCATGTGGACAGTGTACAGTTTGTTCACACACTTATACCATATCTAGCTTTCAACACCGAACACAACATAAAACCTACTACCTGAGAGGGCAATCTGACTGCACTACTCAAGGTGTCGTTGATGTCCCTGTCTAAGACTGTATGTAGGGAAGACATCACATATGGTGAAACTAGGATCATAGAGCATCGTTCTAATATAAAACACTCTCGTGAAAATGCCCCCCTTGTGGAACATTGGATCCAATTCACACATTCTATCACAGATTTATTCTTTTTTGTTTTGGAAGTAGTGGACTGTTCATCCCGGGGTGGGGATTATTCTGAATTTTTAATACGGAAGGAACAGAGGTGGATATATACTCTGGATACCGTTTCTCCTCAAGGGCTCAATAAAGAATTGGAATGGCACTTGTTTACCTAGGTTTACAAGGCCTTCTTTCTGATTGGTTCCTGTTTCCTGCATTCTGATTGGTGGATCGGTTTGGCGCCTTTTTAAATAACTTTAAAGCTCTGGTACTCCGATTTACTATGCGCTCCCTGATAAAAAGATTTCTAAGAAGAATATGGGAATGTCTGTACTTTTAAATTTCAAAAGCTTTTTTGTTGTCAGTCTGGTTGCCTATCATACTTAGTCCTTATTACATGTTTATTTACAGATGATTTTCGAAATCCATGTCCCTCCAGATGCAGCCACGGAGAAACACAGGTCCGTGTCGGGGGACCCAATGTGATGTAATTATAAACAGTGGAGTTGCCGCTTAGACATCAGTGATGTAAAGATACAATAAAGCATGAATTAGAAGACACTTGGACTAAGTCATACTTTCCTGCACTCGTTGTAGTGTGTATGATACTTATGCTGAGTGCAGTATCTCCTCATATTATCTCTGGCATGAGGGAAGTGGAGCCAGACACTGGGTAAGAGGGCCTGGTCGCCGGCCTGCCGCAGCCAGCACATGCAACAAAATGCACTTGAGTTAATTTTCTCCAGCATGTCCCCAGTGGAAGACATCATTTGGCTTTCAAGCGCTGAAGAAAGAAAAGGAAGAAGTGTTCCCAGATCTGGGGTCCAAGGCCTGGGCCTGACCCTGGGTGAAGACTCAGCCATCATGACCCGACCTTTAGGACAGGTCATGGCCTCCAGGCCAAGGCCCCAGCATCGGGCCTGAGTCCGGACTGAGGCCCCTGCATTGGGACCCAGCCTTTAGGACAGGTTGCGGCATCGGGTCTGGGTCTGGGCCGAGGCCCCAGCATCAGTACCTGGCCTTTGACCCAGGCCTTTGACCCTGGCTGAGACCCAGGCACTGGGACCCAGCCTTAAAGCCTGGTCCTTGCATAGGGCATAGGCCAAGGTCAAAGTGACCTAGCATGGCCTACGCCTATGTAAGCCTGAGGCTTCAGCCTGGGTCTGTGTCATGACTGTCCCAATGCTTAGGAACAGGCTGAAGCCTCAGCCTTGCATAAACCTAGGCTGTGGTAGGTCTCGGGCTATGCCATATGCAAGGCCATGGTTTCAGATCCACCCTGGCCTGAGGAAGTGGGGGCCAGGTAGGATCCTGTCCCTGGCATTTTTTTGGGGATAGGGATGGGTAGTTGGCTTGGGAGGCCTTGGTAGTCCTGTTTCTTTTTTTGTTGTTGTTGTTGTTTCTTTTTTTTTTTTTTTTTACTAAATAAAATAAACATTTGACAAAATGAAATTCATGGAAAATCAAACCCCTGAAAATGAAAGTGAAAAATGAAACAAAAATTTTTCTTCTCACTTCTAGTTACTACTTTTAATCAAAGTCTTGGGGGAACCCGCACAGATTGGCAGTGCCAGTTGCCACCACGTACAGCTTGCTGGGCAGACTGGATGAACCATTTGTTCTTCTGCCTTTGCTCTGTAAACTGAAGAGTGACTGTGTTGATGTGCACCTTCTCACTGCATACTTTTAATCCTTTAGAGGTCTCAAAAGCCTGCATGCTGTTTTTTAGCTCAGTCATTTGCAGGGCTATTTTGCTAATTAGCATGCATCAAGATAAAAAAAAAAAACCCCAGTGTGTGGGCTATATATTTTTAACATTTTGTCCATTACAAGTAATGTGTTCTTTTTTCTCTTTCATGTTTCCTGTCTTTCCTTGCCATGCTTGGGCTGCTTTAACATCATTCGGCGATTGTGGCTTCCACTAACTCATGATAAAATGAACAGGTAAGATTTTTATTGAAACATATGCTGATACAATATTCTTTGTTCTAGTTATATTGCTATAGAAAAGTGTGAATGTTTCTAACCAACACCAACAATCTTTAACAACAATGTTAGTCAATGAAATGTTTATATGTCTAAACGTCTTAATTGGTGGAGGCATAATGATTTGTTAAATTGTTGACTGACTGTTGATAACTTCTATCAATACTTAATATGTAAAGTAACAAATGTCTTCTGTCTACACTGTATGCTGTATAGGGAGTTTTGGATCCTACAAGTCTGTAACATTTGTAGAGCTCAGGCATTATAGAAGAATGGGAGATGAATGTGCATTCTTATGTACAGTATTTAGAAGATGATTTTGATATGCCAGGTTTTTCTGAAAGCATGATTAGTTGCATGACACAAAGGTTAATGTGTTTCCAATATACTTATCTCTCAAGGTTTGGGAGATAATAGGTAGAAAACAGTGTTTTCTTTTGATCTGTCACAAAGAAACTGATTGCAATTTAAATGTGGTGCAAATGCATGATCGTCTTCCGCACTTATTTCACTTTCCAGTATTACTGTTAAAGGGAAAAAAAATCAATGTGTTTATCTTTTTGAAATAGGATGTTTTCCAAGGCTGACATATTGAATTGCTTTACTTTAATATGTGATTGTAACATTCTAACTGTATTTGTAGCCAAGTAAAAAGACAGACAAAGTCCTTCTATGCTTCTTGCCACTCAGCTTATTAAAGACAGGATATAATGGAAGGCAAGCTTAAATTAGTCCAATAGAAATTTGTGTACAGAAATCTAAATAATTTCCTTCAGTTTCCATGATTTTTGCAGAACATGGGCATTTCTATAGAAATTCATTCAAAAATATATCTAATATTATATATAACTTGTGAAAATAAGAAAATCATGACCTACTGTAAATGCATTCCTATTTTGTCTGTGGAGAAATTACTTGGTATATTTGTTCTTCTATGTATTATCTATTAATTGAAAGGCATATTTGTTTTCAAAGAAGTACTAATACATTATATGCAGGAAACTATACTTTTAGCTAAGTCACTAGATCAATTAGTCAATTGTTTGGCTGTTTTACACTATGTTTAGCTTGTGAATTAACATTTTACTCGCCAGTTTTGTCCAAAGGAGTTAGTAACTTTATTTAGTAAACTCTTTTTACAGTTTTCCCCATAGATTTAACACCTACAAAAGCTATACAGTGGGTTTTGTGTGGAAGAAAAGTAATGTGCAGGGGCGGGTTGCAGGAAAATATCAGCCCAGGGGATTTTTTCAAAACCGGCCCACGGGGTATCTTACCCCCTTGTGCATTTTCTCTGCAGCACATGCACAACACACCAGGTCAACTCTGAAACCTGGCAGAATTAAGCCCAAATATCTCCAAAATAAATTTCAATTTCTTCCTATCTAAGAAATAGAGCATACTCTAGACCAGAAGTGAGTAAACAAAGCTGTAGACCCCCAAACCATCCATGCAAATTGGATTGGGCCACCTTACAATTCTGCTTACCAGAATACCTCACAGACAGACCCTCACCAAATCCAAAATGAAGAGATAATAAAGTATAAGTAGAAACATGCAGACAAATACTGAACTTGAAACCGCAACAAGCCAAACTGTATGAAATGGAAAAACAAATATCATGCCTCACTAAACATAAAATAATAACATCAAGAAATATGAAGCATCAATCATAATAGTAAAACCAAACTCATATAAAGAATACATATTTCAAAACAGCTGATGAAAAGAAAATGTAGTGATTACAAACATATAACATTGTTTCTTTTCATTTCCCAAAAATCGATAAAATATTTCAAAATAGCAAACACAGTAACCAACACCCAATAATTAAAATTAAAGCTAAAATAAATCTCCTGCTCTCCATTTCTGGGAACTTTAGATTCTAGTCACCTTGAGAGTATTATGGATTAGTAAGGGGTGGGAGATATGCACAACTTTCTTCTCTCTCTAACACACATGTTCATTCTCACACAAACTCCCTTATATTCTCTCTCACAAACATGCTCACTAGATCACATGCTATCTCTCATACATGCTCACTGGCTCACATGCTCTCTCTCACAGACATGCTCACTATGTCACTCATGATCCTGTTCACACACATGCTCACTGGCTCAATTTCTCTCTCATATACATGCTCATACACATGCTCACTAACTTGTTCTTGCTCACACACATGCTCACTGGCTCAATTGCTCTCTTTTATACTCACACACTGGCCCACTGGCTTAAATAGTCATCTTGCTCAAACATATGCTCATTGGCTCACTTGTTCTCTCTCACTCACAAACATGCTCTGGTAACAACAACAAGCCCGATCATATTATGCAGTGCAACAATGGAAAAACAGAAACATAATCACTCCTCACTAAACATCAAGCAATAAAATCATGAGATATAAGACATCATTCATAATATTAACATCATGAAAAGAATGAATATATAAAAGCAGCTGACAAACATATAATAAACGAGGAAAGTGGGCGCTGACTTTTCAGTGCCTGCTTTCTTAACGCGCACATGGTGCCCACAAGGGGGCGCCATGTTATAAACAAATTAGGGGGTTGTGCTAGCAAGAAGGCACTAAGGTCGCTTGCATGACGTTAGCATCTCCTTGCTAACACGACCCTGCCGTGGCTGCTGGTTACGAAAACAGATGCCGGTAAACTCGGCATTGGTTTTCATAACTGGTCGTCTGGTACTTAGTTGCAGACAGCTGGTTAAATAGGTGCATATTCAGTGCATAAGTCCTACTGATCTGCTTAATGTGCTTTGAATATTGGGCCTCCTATGGGGCCAATGCAAAACAGTTCACTCAGCCGAGCGCAATATATGACCCGCACTCGGACACGGGATAAATAGGCGCTAATCCACCCCCTAATGCAAAAGGGGGATTAGCGCCTATCTAATGCGTGTCCGACATGGAATGAATGCAATAGCACTCATCACATGTGAATGAGGCTATTACTCATTCACTCGGTTTTTTAAAAAAAGTGTGCGTCTCAGATGCACATTTAGCTCTCAGATATTAATGCCTGCCTGGAGCAGGCGTTAATAGCAGAGCGCATGTAAAAGAAGTACAGAAAAGCAGAAAAAACTGCTTTTATGCACTTCTTTTATGCACTTCTTTATGAAACTGCTTTTATGCACTTCTTTTATGCACTTCTTTATGAAGGCCGATGCTGGTAAACTCGGCATCGGTTTATCGGCGTCCATTTTCATTACTGGTAGACGGCTGGTTATGAAAACCAATGCAGAGTTTACTGACATCAGTCTTCATAACTTGGCGGTCTGCCGAGGTATTTTTTTTTCTTAAGTAAAAAAAAAAGTACAGATAAGCAGTTTTTTCTGCATATTTGCATGTGATGAGCACTATCGCATTCACTCCGCGTCGGACGTGCGTTAAATAGGCGCTAATCCCCCTATTGCATTAGGGGGTGGATTAGCGCCTATTTAACCCACGTCCAAGTGCGGGTTATATGGTGAGCTCAGCTGAGCACACTATTGCATCGGCCCCATAGGGGGCCCAATATTCAAAGCGCTTTAAGCGGATCAGTAGGAATTATGCGCTGAATATGCGCTTATGTTTAGCAGATGCTGCTTAGCTACAAAAGTCCCTTATTTGACTAAAAAGTTAACTGCATAAGTTGTGGGTGGATAGTGGGTGGAGCAACTTAGCTGCATAACTTATGCAACTAAGTAGAATATTTTGTCGTAGCCGCATAAGTTTACCAGCTGCGTTAGACAGTTATAAGTAATATAGCTAAGTACAAATATATATGCCTATATTCAGCAAAGTAGCTGTACCACTGAGTATACTGTGCAATTTAGCCGGATAAGTTATATTTGGCCAAGTTACTTAAATGGCCATCTTTCAATATTGGGCCCCTAATGATTTAAAAAGTCACATAAATGTGTTCTATTATTTCCCAAATACCAATAAAATATTACAAACAGCAGACATATGAAATAATACCCCAAAATGTAAAATAATAAAAAATTTCATAATTAAAAAATCTGTAGCTCTCCATACCATTAAATAAATAAATACCTGCATCTTTTGATTTTGCAGAGATTGTTGTGAATTTGGGTGAAGAAGGCCACACAATCTTTATTCTCTCTCTCTCTCCTTCTCACACAAATACCCTTTCTTTCTCATACACATGCAGGTTTTTACACACACATGCAGACTCTTTCTCTCATACACACATTTATTTATTTATTTATTTATTTATTTATTTATTTATTTAGAATCTTTTCTATACCATCACTAAGTCAAATACCATCGCAACGGTTTACATGTAGGCACATAAATTAATGTAGGTGAGGGTGTACATTAGTACATTCTAACAGGTGCCACTAAAGGTTCAGTTACAATATATCATTAAAGACAATCAATTGTTTAGTGGAGTAAGTCATGACCAATTGTACCAGAAAGGTACTGTTCATGGGTAAAATTCACTATTCAAAGTGTTACAATTATGTTGTAACACATGCAAGCTCTCACTCTCTCATGCACTATGCAGGTACTCTCACACAGACATGTAGGCACACTCTCTCTCATACATATGCAGGTGCTCACTCTCATACACATATTCAGGCTCTCTTATACACACTTGCAAGCTCTCTCTCTTTCATACATACATACAGTCTCAATCTCATGCACATATTCAGGCTCTTTCTCTCATACACACATGCATACACATGCCTCTCAGGTGTCCTTCTTTCTTCTAGGCCTTGCCCGAGCCCGCGCTGCTCATTTACTGCCAGAGGGGGAAGTGGGAGGAAGCGCCCTGCAACCACCAGATGTGTCCAGTTGCCAAGCCTATAGGCCTTTCTTTGGGCCGCATCGGGTTGGGCTCCATTGTGGCCCTGAGAGATTTCCCTTTGCCGTGTGGCCCCACCAAGACCTCCCTCAGGTTGTGCAGTCCCTCCAACACCTCCCTTGGGCCACATCGGGTTCAGCGGCAATCCCTCAACAGAAGCTGAGATAACCACATGACCAGTGTGACTGGCCCACCGGAGGATGTCTGTCCCTGCATATAAGTTATAGAAGAACCACATATGTAATGTACTTTATCTTATAAAAGTGTTAAACCCTCATATATGAGCAAATGCACACTAACACTGTGAGGTGTTTTGTCATTTCCTCAATGCAATTTATGCAAAGTGTCACAATGGTGCTTGCTCAAGTGTACTTAATCATGGGGTCTTACACGTTTTTGTTGTAAAGTATGCCACTTTTTTTGAGAAAAAAATGTTTTAAACATATTTATCTGTCAACTTCAACATTCACTCCAATGAATTCAAATATAAGGACGTATTTTTTAAAAAGACACTTATCATTCAAAGTGATGCTAGAGCTTCAGAACGCTTCAGCTCTGCTCTGCAATGCCCGACACCGCTGGTGTTTCAAGGTCTTCGTCAGGGGCTTATGTCACTAAAAATAAAACCATAGACATATACCATAAGTGTCATATACATATCTACTTATAGGTTGCGTTTTTTCAACTTACATACGTGTCTAAAGTTGGAGATATACGCTTCTTCATTATGTGGTGTTTTAACAAGGATCCACCATTTTAGAATTGACGTATTTAAGCTTACGTATGACTCATGTTGTAACCAATCGGAGACATGAATTTGGCCATAAACCAATAGAAAAATATCTAAACAGCCCATGACCATTCGATATTGTCATTCATGCCCCGTGGAGATTCTGTGGATAATTCAAAAATCCATCTTTGTTCTTTATAATTGAGTAGATGACTACTGTCCCCTCTTTTATTGTCTCTCGGGACCATGTCCAAAATGGTCCAGTGTAATGCTGAAAAGACGTGGTTTGCTGATAGACAATGCTTCTCTATGGGGGTTTCAATATAACCTATATTAAGTCGGCTCCTGTGTTCTCTTAAACGCGTCCTAATTGGTCTCGATGTTCGCCCCACATACAATAAAGGACAGTCACACTGGATTATATAGACTACATTGTATGAGTTGCAATCCATAGAAAATTTCTTTTTATAAGTAGCGCCAGTGATCGGGTGTTTCCAAAATTCTCCTGTCATAGTATTCTGACAAGTATCACATTGCCCACATGCTGTGTGGATACCAATGTTAGATAAATTCAAAGCATTAGGTAATGCTGCTCGCACAACATGATTTTTAATGTTCGATCCTCTCTGAAATGAAATCAATGGAGGTTCTGAGAAAAGGGGATGTAGCTATACAATATGCCAATGTTTACAAATACTCTGAACAATAGCTGATGCTGATGTTGCAATACATAGACTTCCTGTGAGATTGTTTTTCTAGTTTGATAAACTAATAGCAATTCTCTTGGTGAATATAAATCTCTTTTAGAAGCTGCTCTTATAACTTCAAAAGGTTAACCTCGTTCAAAAAAACCTTTTGCTAAATCATATGCTTGATGTTTGAAATCACTTAATGTCGAGCATATACGGTGTAATCGAAAAAAACTGGCTCACAGGGAGGCCATTTTTAAAGGCCCTCAGGTGAAAGCTTTAATATCTTAGGAAGTTATTCCTATCGATAGGTTTTTGATACAAGGTTGTCTTAATATGTGTGCCATCTTTTATGATCATTATATCCAAGAAAGCTAGTTGATGATTGTCAACCTGTGATGTAAATTTTAAATCGCTATCAATTGTGTTCAACCATTGAAGTAATTGTTGTAAACGCTGTATGACAGATTTCCAAAAAAACATGAGATCATCGATATATCGAATCCAAAAACATACATCTTAAAAAAAAGGGGATTTGTAGATGACCAATGTTTCTAACTGATTCATGAATAGGTTGGCAATGGAGGGGGCCACTGAAGACCCCATCGCTAGGCCATGTATTTGTAAGTAAACTTTCTCACAAAAGAAAAAATAGTTGTGTCGCAAAACCAGTTGTGCTAGTTTTAAAAAAAATGTGATTGGTGTCCGATGATTTAAAGATGATAGCGCTTCTCTCACAATTTCTATTGCCACAGAATGAGACACGTTCGTATAAAGTGATATCATGTCCATAAAAGCCAGTTGAACTTGTTTTGATGGTAATTCCACCTCTTGAAGTTTTCTTACAACATGAGTCGTATCTTTTACATAAGATCGTGTGGCTTTCACATGCGGTTGAAGGAATTTATCCAGACAAATAGCCAGAGGTTCAAGTAAAGATCCATTACTTGAGATGATGGGTCTCAAGGGTGGATTAACAAGTGTTTTATGCACCTTAGGGACTCCATATAATGTTGGTATTCGTGGGTAGGACACAGTAAGAAATTGTTGTTCCTTCTTAGTGAGGAATGGTGTCTTAACTTCCACCAACAGAGATGTAATCTGGTCTTGTAATGCACTTGTTGGATCTTCTTCCAAGAGTTGGTAATATTTATGATCGTTTACCTGTATTTGTAAACTCTGTATATATTGTGTTCTGTCCTGAATAACTGTGCTACCATCCTTGTCGGCGGGTTGTATTATGATTTCTTGATTTGAAGATAATGCTCTTAATGCAACTCTCATTTGACATGAAAAATTAACATACCCTTTACAGGGAGAGGATTCTAACATTTCAACGGATTGTAACTCAAACAAAGTAGTCTATATAATCCAGTGTGACTGTCCTTTACTGTATGTGAGGGGGGAACATCAAGACCAATTAGGATGCATTTAAGAGAACACAGGAGCCGTCTTAATACGGGTTATATTGAAGCCCCCATAGTGAAGTATTGTCTATCAGCAAACCACGTCTTTTCAGCATTACACTGGACCATTTTGGGCATGGTTCCAAGAGACAATAGAGGAGGCGACAGTAGTCATCTACTCAATTATAAAGAACAAAGATGGATTTTTGAATTATCCATAGAATCTCCACGGGGCATGAATGACAATATCGAATGGTCATCATTGGTTTAAAGGGCTATTTAAACATTTTTCTATTGGTTTACGGCCAAATTCACATCTCCGATTGGTTACAACATGAGTCCTTGTTAAAACGCCACATAATGAAGCTTATATCTCCAACTTTAGACACGTATGTAAGTTGAAAAAACGCAACCTATAAGCAGATATGTATATGACACTTATGGGATATATCTATGATTTTATTTTTAGTGACATAAGCCCCTTGATGAAGACCTCGAAACACCAGCGGTGTCGGGCATTGCAGAGCAGAGCTGAAGTGTTCTGAAGCTCTAGCATCACTTTGAAGGATAAGTGTCTTTTTAAAAAATACGTCCTTACATTTGAATTCGTTGGAGCGAATGTTGAAGTTGACAGATAAATATTTAAAAAAAAAACATTTTCTCAGAAAAAAGTGGCATACTTTACGACAAACCGTGTAAGACCCCATGATTAAGTATACTTGAGCAAGCACCATTGTGACACTTTGCATAAATTGCATTGAACAAATGATAGAATGCCTCGCAGTGTTAGTGTGCATTTGCTCATATATGAGGGTTTAACACATTTATAAGATAAAGTACATTACATATGTGGTTCTTCTATACCTTGCGTATAATCTCTATCACATAATTTACCAGTTCTTTCATTTTTTAGTGTCTCTGCATATATGCATTTACAGTCTGACTAGCCAGATTATTCTAACATATATAATGTCAGAGAATAATCTCTATTTTTACAATTCTCAGGTGTGAGCAATGCTCATTTTTAATCTATAGAACTCTAAGTCATGAAAAATTAGTAAATTTGAGATACTTCATTAACATAAAAATGTAAAATTACTATATATGACTACTGATTTTTGGAGGATATTTCACAAGGCCCAGAGACTGACAGGGACTCTGAGTCAGCAGCAACTTTGAAATCCTTTGATTGCCAGCAGTTGCATCAGGATAGATGTTTCAACATGGAAACCATTGTGCTGCCTCAGCTACCACTAGTCAAAGGAAGCTGGCAGCGTTGGCAATTCAGAATCTCCATCAGTATCCCAATTTGAAAATTAATAATCCCAAAACTTGGCAACTGTAGCAATAAGAGAGCATAGGAAGTATAAAGAGTAGATTATTTATTGAATCAGTTGTGAAAAATAAATAAGCAAATGTTTATGGGCTTTTTTGGTTTAGGAAATCACTTCCTATACTATTCCAGTTCTGTTATTAAACCAGTGGTATTCATTTTCACCCCTCAGAAGCCACAAATTGATCTGGTTTCAAGATATCCACAGTTAATATTCATCAGATCTATTTACATATATTTGGTTAATTTGAATATTATGGTCACTCTGAAAATTAAAATTCACTGTAGTCATCAATGGACCATTGTAAACATTCCTGCATCTAACTGTATTTATTGTCTCAGTCAATGCTTTATTTATTTTTAGGTCATAGCTTCAACTAAGTGCACCTGCAAAATTATTTATATTATTTATACTCTGTAAGTTTAGACTGCAAGAGCCAATCCTTATGTAACATATGCATCTGAGAATTTTGCACCCTCACACTCACCCTTCACAACTCAAAATCCATAAATCTCAAAGACAATTTGTTGATCATGAAAGGCTGCAGCTTTATTTGTAAACTAACCCGAGCCATAATCCTTTAACAAACATTTAACAATGTTTGTGTTCCCCCTCCTCCAACCCCTGGGCAGCCCGCCACCACAACCCAGCAGCATTCCACCTTCAACCCTACCTAAGGCTTCAGGCATCCACCAGAAGATCTCCATCATGGAGAGTATCCTACAACACCACACCCCAATGTCAAAGACCTGACCACAAAGAGCTCAGGCATTCCTCACCCTGCTTCAGATGCTAGCAATTATCCAACATGCAAATGCTTCAGTTTCCCTGATGCCAAGGCTGTGACTGTTCACCAAACAGAAAAGAACTAGGGTGGGAAAGCCACAGGAGCAAAAGAAGGAAAACTCATGCTCTTGTTTTTAATCTCAGCTCAGCCCCTCCCCTTTTCTCTGCATTCCCACAGCCACCAACCAACCAGGGAACTTCAATCTTCTGGTGATTGTTAAACCTCAGGGCAGGGAAAGAAACCTACTACCTCCATCACTAGCCAGAACTCCTCTCTCCCCCACCCCCTACCCCATCCTGCCAACAGGATTTGTGTAAATCTCAGTGCCCGGAGCCATGTTATCTTCAACAGCTGGGACCCTGCCCACCTGCCTCCCACTACTAAGTGGCAAAAGTCGCTACTGCTTTCTCACATTTTCTCACATTTCTTCATTCTAAGTTGGTGATCTTTCGTCCTATTCCATCTTTACCACCAGCCCTTTCTTTTCTGAGGAGAGGTGACTACAAATGGCAAACATCAGTGCAACTCTGCATTTAGAGCATAGAGGGCTATGTCGTGCATGCTCTCCCAGGGATGATTCATCAAAGCATTTTCCCTTGATATAAGTTTCAGCAGCCCAAATCTGAGTTTGAATATTAGTCTCACAGATGGCATCAGTACAGAATAGTTAACTCTGATGCTCACTGAACTGTTAATGTTGATGCCATCCTCATGAAAAAGTCATTAGCTTCTTCTGAGAAAATAAATCTCATTCTGCATTACTTTTTGAAATGCAGTATCACTAGCAGCTGTATTGGTCATACAGAAATCTGGATTCTGTGCAGGTTGTAATACATTTTATCATATCAATATAAGCATTATTCAAAGATGGAGATGATGGTGAATATGAGCTTTAGGACTGCAGAGGTGTTACTGTCCTGGTTCTGGCGGCCTGTCTCTCGGCGCCGCTCCTGTGGGAGCGGCAGCGACGGAGGCCCTCGTTCGGACGCCCTTCCCCTAGGCACGTGCGCAGGAAGGGCGCTCAAAATAGGCCGGTTCCCGCCGCATGATGCTCCGTCCTCGCCGGTGACATCAGACGCCGTGGGATATTTAACCCCGGCATCTGCACCTAGTCGGGGCCTTGCAACCAGGTTCCTTCGTGGTCCCTAGTTGCTCTGGGCCCTGACGCAACCTTCGGTCTTCTACTTTCTACAGTGCCTGCCTGCCTGCTTGCTACAGTGCCTGCCTGCCTACCTGCTTGCTACAGTGCCTGCCTGCCTGCTTGCTTGCTACAGTGCCTGCCTACCTGCCTGCCTGCTACAGTTCCTCTCTGGTTCCAGTTCCCAACTCTTGCCACAGCTCCTGCCTGGTTCCAGTACTCGAGTCTTGCCACATTTCCTGCCTGGCTCCAGTACCCGAGTCTTGCCACAGCTCCTGCCTGGTTCCAATTTCCGAGTCTTGCTACAGTTCCTGCTTGGTTCCCGTTCTCCTGCCTGCCTGTTCCCGCCTCAGTTCCACTACTCGCCTAACTCCCAGCGGCCAGGCCCCTACGGGATCCTCCCGGGGGGGGCTCCGGCTTCCAGGGGTGAAACCTCATCTAAGTCCCAGCGGCTGGGCTCCTACGGGCTACACCCGGGGGAGCACCAGCTTCCAGGGTGAAGAGCATTGTCTACCTCCAGCCAGATGTCCGCCTCCCAACCTGCTCATATCGAGAGCCATTAGAACATCTAGTCCCAGTCTCTTGCAGGTCGGCCCAAGGGTCCACTAAACAGAGACTTCCATAACAAGAGGTCCTTATTTTAGTGGTGTCCAGACATTAGAAAAGGGACCTCTGTGGCCTGATATATGTCCTGTTTAGAAATTTTCTTTCCTGGTCCAATAAAAGGTAGACCAAGACACTGAAGAGAGTCTGGCATTGCTTTTCATGTTGTTTTCTTTTTTTGCCATTTTTCTTTAGGTTTAAAACAAATAAACATTGTTGCTACAGTATGTATAACTGCAATGGCTATCTCAGCTTACATGCCTGTCAGTAGAAAGATTGAAAATAAATTATTTTTATTGACTAACTGCTTTGATAAATGACAGATTTTTTTTTACATGTAAATGAATTCTCCTGCAAATAAAATCCATCTTTGTACAACGAAAGGAGTAACAAACAATAGGGAAACAAAAACCCTGATGAGAAAAGCACAGTTTAAAAGAAGCTTTGAAATGGTACTTTAGTTTGTTACTGAAATATACTTGTGAATTTAATCCTTTATATAGTCTGATTTGATTTATGTGTTTGATTTCTCTAATATTTGCATTGTAACAGTAAAAACAATTTTTCTTTGGAAAGGATTTCCCAGACATTCTTAAGAAACCTCTGTGTTTCGGGCCACCGTCCATTAGTGTTGTGGCATGCCCTCAGCCAGCACCTTCACTTTTCTTCCTTATTTCATATAGCGCTCATTCTCTTATTGCTGGAGAAATTTAAAAAGATGCAATAACACTGCAAACCAAGATAGGCAGTAGCATCAGGTGACAGTGTCCCAAGACCTGTGAAGGCGTTCAGAGCCAGTGAGAGCTGTCTCAGACCCCAGGGCAAACAAAACATTTTAACCCTGAAATAGTCAAAACCACTTATTTCTCTAGGTCTTTCCCTCGCAACAGGTCCCGGGAGACCTGCCCTGGTTCTACCTTCCACCTGTTTTACAGTTCCAGGGCTCTCCAGGTGGTGTGCACCAGTTTATTTTTTCCCCAGCTATTTTTAAAATTAGCTTTTGCTGCTTCATTTACAAGTTGCCAGCTCCACTTATTCATGAATAAACTCTTAGACAATGCTTGACAAGCCTGAGGAAAGCTTAAACCCCCCCCCCCCCAAACTATCTTTAAATACAGGTGCACATTTCTAATTGTGCACCTTACTACATTATACCTCAATGTCAGTACACCCATTCACTATCTGCGTACTACTTTTGCTGCAGCCTTCAACATTTTTAGCTGTTCAGAGAACACTTGGGGTTATAAATTACAATTGAATTGCAAGTGTCAAAATATAAGAATGTTTTTTCCCTCTCCTGCAAACACAAGGATTCCATTCTTCACTTTCAACTGCATTTTAATTTTATTTGTAGAAAGGGGTAGATTTTCAGACCGCGCGAATAGGCGTACTTTTGCTGGCGCATCAGGCGCCAGCAAAAGTACGCGGGATTTTAGTAGATACGCGCGGAGCCGCACGTATCCGCTAAAATCCGGGATCGGCGCGCGCAAGGCTATGGATTCTGTATAGCCGGCGCGCGCCGAGCCGCGCAGCCTACCTCCGTTCCCTCCGAGGCCGCTCCGAAATCGGAGCGGCCTCGGAGGGAACTTTCTTTTGCCCTCCCCTCACCTTCCCCTCCCTTCCCCTACCTAACCCACCCGCCCGGCCCTGTCTAAACCCCATCCTTACCTTTGTCAGAGGATATACGCCTCCCTCCGGGAGGCGTAAATCCCCGCGCGCCAGCGGGCCGCTAGCACGCCGGGACGCAACCTGGGGGCAGGTCCGGAGGGCGTGGCCATGCCCCTGGACCGTCCCGGGCCGTAACCACACCCCCGGACCAGCCCCCGAAACACTCCCGACACGCCCCCAAAACAGCGCTGCGCTCGGTCCCGCCCCCGACATGCCCCCCTCCGAAAACCCCGGGACTTACGCGAGTCCCGGGGCTCTGCGCGCGCCGGTAGGCCTATGTAAAATAGGCTCACCGGCGCGCAGGGCCCTGCTCGCCTAAATCCGCCCAAATCCGGGCGGATTTAGGCGAGCAGGGCTCTTAAAATCCGCCCCTTAATGCATTAATCACAAAAAAAGATGTAATATTCAACCTGTGCAGTTGATGAAGACACTATCATTTGTGCTTTGCATGTCTGTTTCACTGTCATTTTCCTAAAACAATTAACAATATAAAATAAACAAGTCTTTGTAATTTACTTTAAGAGAAATGTCATCAAACAGTAACTTCAGACAAAATAAGAATATTACAATTCCACTCTAAAATTTATCTTTTTTTTCTGACCTGGCAGGTTACTCCTGCTTCTTAATGAATTTGAACTGACTAATTAGGCTATGATGCAGTGTGTGTGTGCGTGGATGCCTTTTGCAACTTAGCCTAGCCATTCCAGTGACAGTTCTTAGCTGGGGGTCCATATATCATGGCTCCTTCAGGAACTCTGCAATTGCAGACCTGATATCATGACCCTAGATGCACTATCGCCTTTCCCAACCTGAGCCAGCCCAAGAAATGGAAGAGCTGATCTAGAATTCAAACCCAGGTCTTCTACATGGTAGTAAATATCATTGTCACTGAGCCATTGGCCTAGCCCTGTTGCAGAGGTGGACATTGGCCCGAGGTAGTGTTGGTGCCACCGTTGGGAGGTAAGGCCAAACGGGAAGCGGAGGCCAACTAAAGCTTCACCAATACCAGATCTCGTTCCCTGAAGGTTGAGCCCTTGGGTACCAGGGCTGGCTGGAGTTAGGTGAGACTCTGCATGGTTGATCCCCAAGAGAGTGTCCAAGGCAGGGGGCCAGGAAGCAGCGGAGATGGAGAATTCAAAGGGAGAGGCTGGATCCAAAGTCCGGACTGACTGGAGCAGAGGCAATGCGGTAGGAGACTAAATCAAGTCTGGACTGCAAGTCAGGCAGAGCTGAAGGCGAGGCCTGGTTCCAAAGTCCAGACAGAATAAAGCAGGCAGCACAGTTAGGAACAAGGTTAAGCCTGGACTACAAGTCAGGTAGAAGCCTGAGACAAGGCCAGGTCCAAGCAAGGAGTCAGGGCAGGTGGCTGGAGACAAGGTCAGGTTCAAGCAGGAGTCAGGGCAGGTGGCTGGAGACAAGGTCATGTTCAAGCAGAAGTCAGGGAAGGTGGCTGGAGACAAGGTAAGGTTCGAGCGAGAGTCAAAGCCAGGGAGATCCATCCGAAGGGTAGAAGGAACAAGAAGCTGGAACAGGTACTGGAACAGGAACAGGTACTGGAACAGGAACTAGAATGAACAGCAATGAAGCACACGACCTGAAGCGTGGAGACCTGTTTCCAAGGCAAAGTCTGAATGGCGGAGACCGCCTTATATACTGACACTGAAAGATTTCATCATCCGGGGTCACAGGAGGCTTTTCCACCATGGTCCCTTTAACGCCAGGGAAGGCGCTTGCACACACCTAAGGCAGCCAGGCCGAAAAACTAAGAGGTGGTGGAGTCTCCCTGCGATGCACGTGGGGAGACCCGACTGAGACTGGGGGAGACTGCTGCAGCGCTGGAAGGGCCTAGGTGCACAGGCAGAACATGAGTGCGTAGGCGGCTGCCTACCGCTGCCAGGGAAGATGGGCTTGGTCCGGGACCCTGGCCTCAGGGGTGAGTGGAGCCAGCTGCGGGCCTGCCGCAGCCAGTAAATGCAACAGTACCCCCTCCTTTACGCCCCCCTCCTGGAGGTCTGGGTTTGCTAGGATAGGACAGATGAAACTGCTGAAGGAGCCCTTTGTCAAGGATTTTACTGGCTGGTTCCCAGGAGTTTTCTTCGGGACCATACCCCTCCCAAGAGAGGAGGTACTCCCAATGGCGGCACCTCCTCCAGACATCCAGGACTTCTTGTACTCGGTAGAGGGTATCTACCTCCGAGACAACTTGAAAGGGTACTGGAGCCTTACGGGATGGCCAAAAAAGTACTAGAGGTTTAAGCTGCGAGACATGGAAGGAGTTGTGCACTCCCAGCATAGGAGGAAGATGAAGCTGGTAGGTCACTGGGCCAATGTGTCGAGCAACAGGAAATGGCCCAATATACCTGGGCACGAACCGCTAGGAGGGAAGCTTCAAGCAGATATGGCAGGTGCTCAGCCATACTCTGTCACCAGGTTTAAACTCAGGAGCAGGTCTATGAAGGGCGTCTGAGTTTTTCTTGGCAAGTGCGGCAGCTTACCAAAATCTTTGATTAGTGCATATCTACAAGGCCTGAAGGGCATCAGCAGTTGCCTGATCTGCCCGAGAGGGCACTGTAAGAAGAATCGGCAGAGGTGGCCGTGGCTGTCTTCCATACACCGGAGAGAAGAGGGAGACTCCTGTGGCTGCATCAATGTGGGAATTGTGAGAAAATTGCCCAAGGGAGTAGTTGAGCCCAGTTGCCTTGCTGGTCATTGGAGTAAACACGAAGAAAGCACTTAAAGGAGCGGTTCATCCACTCAGCTTGGCCAGTGGCCTGGGGATGATAAGCAGTGGTTAGGCTGATGGAGATTCCAAACTTTTTATACAGTGAAAGCCAGTAGCAGGCAATGAACTGAGGCCCTCTGTCTGAAACGATATCCTCGGGCAATCCATGGAGACGAAAGATATGGAGGAAGAACAAGCGTGCAAGTTTAGGCGCAGAGGGCAAACTAGAAAGCAGAACAAAATGAGCCATCTTTGAGAACCTGTCCATGGCCACCCAGATGACAGTGTTCCCCTTGGACATCGGAAGGTCCACCACAAAATCGGTGGACAATTGCATCCAGGGTTCTTTGGGGGCAGACAATTTCTGCAGTAGCCCCCAAGGTCGGTCCCAGGTGGTTTTTGCTGAGGGCACATGGGGCAAGAATCCACATAGGCACGTGTGTTGGACAACATGGTGGGTCACCAGTAGTATCACTGTAGGAGGGACATAGTCCGTGCGCGTCCAAGGATGGCCGGCTACTCGGAAGTCATGTGCCCATGTAGCACTTTCTCAAGAAGCCTGTGGGGTACCACCATTTTCCCAGCAGGCACAGTCATGGTGGCAGACAAGGAGATGCAGGCTGGGTCAATGATGTGTCGAGGCTCTTCTAGGAAATCCTCAGGTTCGAATGAGCGGGACAAGGCGTCAGCACGCAAATTTTTCTTGGCTGGATGATAGAGTAGGTCAAAATCGAACCGGGTAAAGAACAACACCCAGTGGGCCTGGCAAGAGTTCAAGTGCTGGGCGTGTCGGAGATGCTCCAGGTTCTAATGATCTGTGAATATCGTGAAACAATGTTGAGTGTCTTCCAGCCAGGGGCGCCATTCTTCAAGGGCGAGTTTGATCGCAAGGATTTCTCAATCCACGATGTTATAATTTTGCTCCGCAGGGGAGAACTTAGGTGAATAGAAGGAACACAGGTGCAGAACCCCTTTTGGGGAATGTTGACTCAACACCGCCCCTGATCCGATCGCAGAAGCATCAACTTCAACAATGAAGGGGCGGTTCAGGTCCAGGTAGCGTAAGCATAGTCCATGCAGGAAGTCATCCTTTAGGACCTGAAAGGCTGCAATAGCTTCTGAGGACCAATTCTTGGTGTCACTTCCCTTACGGGTAAGAGCCGTAAGAGGTGCAGCAACCAGAGAGTAATTAACTATGAAGTGACGATAGTAGTTGGTAAAGCCTAGGAACTGCTGGAGCACCCAGAGGCCTGTAGGCCGGGGCCAGTCTTGGATGCTACGTAGCTTACCAGGGTCCATGGAGAAGCTATGTCGAGAGATGATATACCCCAGGAAGGGCAAGCTCTGTTTTTCAAACAAGCATTTATCTAGCTTGGCAAAAAGGTGATTTTTGCGTAGGTGCTGCAACAGCATGCGACGTCTGAATGGTGGGTAGCGAGGTCCTTAGAGAAGATAAGGATGTTGTCTAAGTAGTCGACAACCCTTCACATAGAGCAGGTCATGGAAGATTTCATTGATCATGCATTGGAACATCGCAGGGGCATTACAAAGGCTGAATGGCATCACGAGGTATTTGTAATTCCCATCCCTGGTATTGAAAGTGGTCTTCCAAACATCTTCAGGGCGAATAAGAACCAAAATGTAGGCTCCTCGTAGGTCAAGCTTAATAAACATAGTCACCCCTTGGTGGTGGTCGAATAGCTCATTGATCAAAGGTAGAGGATACTTATCCTTCCGAGTGATGGCATTCAAGCCACGGTAGTCTATGCATGGTTGTAATGACCCATCCTTCTTGGTGACGATGAAAAAACCTGCGCCAACAGGAGACATAGAAGGATGAATAAATCCTTTAGCCAAGTTTTCATGGATATAGTCCGACATAGCTTGGGTTTCAGGTATGGAAAGAGGATAGGTCCTGCCCCGAGGGGGTGTAGTACCCGGCAAGAGGTCAATGAGGCAGTCAAACTCATGGTGTGGAGGGAGGATGTTGGCCTTCTGTTTGGAAAAGACATCCTCAAAGTCAGCATAGGGTGCAGGAAGGCCCGAGACAGTGACCCCCAGTGGGATCACAGAAGGTGGTTCCACTTTCCTGAGACAGGCATGCTGGCAAGCAGGACTCAATTTGGCAAGTTACAGGGTTCCCCATTCGAATCAGGGCGAATGACATTAAAGCCACAGTAACCCTAGCACCACTGGTGGATGGACTTATCCAAGATGAAGAAGTCTACCTCCTCTTCATGCAGGAGATGAACAGGAACAGTGACTTGAGAAATCCTTCTGGGTAAAGGGTTGCCATGGATGGAGGCAATAAGTAGTGGTTTCTTGATGGTACGGGTAGGAATGCCCAGGAGTTGGGCCTAATCCTTCACAAGGAAGTTTCCGCCGGCTCCTGAATCAACCAAAACCAAGGTGGGGAAGGAACAGGAGTTCCAGGTCAGGGAAACCGGTAACATTAGCTGGGGGGCCGAAGAGGTAGCGCCCAAGTTCAGGACCCCTACTGAACTCAGGCCAGCAAGTTTCCCAGATGGATGGGACATGAAGACAGGCGATGCCCTGCAGCTCCACAGTATAAGCACAGACCTGAATGCCTCCGCCTAGGGCGCTTCTCGGGAGTGAGGTGTCCACGTCCCAGCTGCATGGATTCCTCGAGCTTAGTAGACAGCAAGGCTCTGCTGGCTGCGGCACCCACCACAGGTGGAGAGCGAGAACGGTACCACTCCTGGAGGCGATGGTTTATGCGACCCATGAGAACAATGAGATCCTCGAGAGAAGAGGGTAGCTCACAGGCTGCAAGCTCGTCCTTGAGCTGGGGCGACAGACCATCTAGGTAAATGGCTCAGAGGCAGTTCTCCTTCCTGTCCAACTCTTTTGCTAGAGTACGGAATTCTATACTATATACATTTATTGCTCGGTGACCTTGCTGCAGATGCAGAAGATTTGAACTAGTCGTAGCCTGCCTTCCTAGATCATCGAAGGTCTAATGGAAGGTATTCACAAAACGTGGTAGTTCTTGGAGTCCGCTCGCTCCCATAAGGGTGACGCCCAAGCCAAAGCCTTGCCCTCTAGGTGTGAAAGGATGAAGGTCACCTTCGTGTGGTCATCCTGAAAGATGGATGGCTGTAGAGCAAACTGCATGCAACATTGGTTTATGAAGCCCCTGCAAAGCTTCGTGTCTCCATTGAACTGGGGTGGAGCGGGCAGGGCAAGCAGAGCTCTGTCGAGGTAGCTAGTGCCTGAGAACTGAGAGGTGAGGACCTGGAGGCCGCAGAGCCAGAATGGGAGTCCAGACGGGCGTTGGGGTGTTTGAAGGAGGTAGCCAATGCCTCCAAAATCCGCTGCTAATCCTGGATCTTCAAAGCCAGACTCAGATTGGCCTGGAGAGTGGAAGGCTCCACCAGGTCCATGGCTTGGCAGTCTGTTGCGAAGGTGGATTCTTGGCCTGAGGTGGTTTTGGCACCACCCATGGGGGAAACCCTCCACGGGTCCCCACCGTCGGGAGGCGAGGCCAAATGGGAAGTGGAGGCCAACTGGAGCTTCGCCAATACCAGCCCTCATTCCCCACAGGTTGAGCCCTTGGGTACCGGGGCCAGCTGAAGTTAGGTGGGCCTCCTGTCCAAGGCAGGGTGCCAGGAAGCTTTGGAGATACAGGATTCAAAGGGAGAGGCTGGATCCAAAGTCCAGACTGACTGGAGCAGAGGCAATGCAGTAGGAGACAAAATCAAGTCCGTACTGCAAGTCAAGAAAAGCTGAAGACGAGGCCGGATTCCAAAGTCTGGATAGACTAAAGCAGGCAGCACGGTTAAGAACAAGGTTAAGTCCAGACTGCAAGTCAGGCAGAAGCCTGAGACAAGGCCAGGTCCAAGCAAGAAGTCAGGGCAGGTGGCTGGAGACAAGGTCAGGTTCAAGCAGAAGTCAGGACAGGTGGCTGGAGACAAGGTCAGGTTCAAGCATGAGTCAGGGCAGGCAGCTGTAGACAAGCTCAAGTTCGAGTGAGACTCAAAGCCAGGGAGATCCATCCGAAGGGTAGAAGGAAAAGGAAGCTGGAACAGGTATTGGAACAGGAACAGGTACCGGAATGCTGGAACAGGTACTGGAGCAGGAACAGGTACTGGAACAGGAACTAGAATGAATATCAATGAAGCACACGACATGAAGCATGGAGACCTGTTGCCAAGGTGAGGTCTGAATGGCGGGGACCGCCTTATATACTGACACTGAAAGACGTCATCATCCGGGGCCATGGAAGGCTTTCCTGCTGCGGTCCCTTTAAACCAGGGAAGACGCACACGCCTAAGGAGGAGAGGCCAAAAAACCAAGAGGTGGCGGCTTCTCCCTGCAACACACATGGGGAGACCGACTGGGACTGGGGGAGACCGCAGCAGCGCTGGAAGGACTTGGGAGCACAGGTGGAGCACGAGCGTGTAGGCAGCTGCTTACTGCTGCAAGGGAAGATGGGCCTGGTCCAGGACCCAGGCATTGGAGGTGACTGGAGTCGGCTGCAAGCCTGCTGCGGCTCGGAAATATAACAAGCCCTAATCCTTTTCAATTTAGTTAGATGTAGAATTCAGAATAACATGGTCATTTAATTTGCAGTCATTTGCTTAGGTTGCCTGCATTGACCTAAATGATGTTATCAAAAATGATCATATAGAGGTTCATATTCAAAAGCATTTAGCTGGCTAAATGAATATTTGGGCACATATCCACTAAATTCTAGGTGGCTAATAACTTAGGAGGCTACATTTTAGCCAGCTAACAGGGTCATTTATCATTTCGCAATAAATAGAGCAATATCATGCAAATGTTGCATTTCCTATTCAGGTGGGAGGAGTTTATGGTAACGAGCAGCTCCTAACATCAAAAGAAAAAGAGTAACGCACAGCAATGCAGGTTTTAACACCAGAAATAACTACACCATGTTTCTGTGTGTTGTTCCTGCGTTAGTGGGAAAAGATGTGTGAGAGACAGAGAGAGAGAGAGAGAGAGAGAGAATCTCTGTAGAGAACAACATGTCACTCTACTATTTATTCCACTGTAAGAGAGGGGTACTTTTAAGTTGGAGTGGGCTTGAGGGGGGGAGGGGGAGTTTTATGTACACAGTAGGAGGTACAAACAGCAAAGTTGACATCACCAAAGATTTTCTGCTGTTTGAATCGATGAAAGGTACAAGAGGAGTTGATTGGTACAATGCACTCTCAACTTAGCTTTAAACAAGATAGGTAGAGAGTGCAACAAGCTAGGTAGAGAGTGCATTGTACCAATCAATTCCTCTTGTACTTTTCATCGATTCGAACAGCAGAAAGTTTTTGGTGATGTCAACTTTGCTGTACGTACCTCCTACTGTGTATGAAAAACTGCCCCTGAAACCTAACCCACCTCCCAAACCCCACTCTGAGTTAAAAGTGCCCCCTCTTTCAGTGCTATAAATAGTAAAGTAACATATTGCTCTCTACTGAGTCTCTCTCTCTTTCTCTCTCTCAAAATTTTGCATTGATTGGTATGATATGTTTATCACACCTTGCAGAAATTACCTGGGGAGGGAAATTAGTCTAAACACACCATCTTTTTTATCACAGGTACTATTTCCACTATATTTATAGCACTTTGATAAATCTAGGCCTTAGGGGCATTCCAGGGGTATAACTTTTAGTTTCGCCAGGAGGAGTTGAGTTAGCCAGCCAAGTTAATCGATTAACTCCAGTATTCAGTTAGCCAAATGATAGCTAGCTGAGTCTGGTCAGGTCAAAGAGATGACCTAAAGTTAGCCAGCTATACTTAGCTGGCTAACTTTAAGAGAGCTGGCTATATTTAAGAGTCTGGCTGCACTATTGAATATATCTCCAAAGTTAGTGGATAAGTTTATCTAGGTTAACTTTGCTATCCAGACTGTAAATATGTACCTCATCATTTATAATTTAAAATTAACACTAAATCTGTACATTTTAAAAAAATATTAACATGGCCAATATTTTCTTACAAGAAATAATTTTCATATGCAATAATATATAAACAGCTGTGCTTACATATCAAACCATATGAATAAAGCCTTGTTTTTTAGGTACCACTTGTGGTTCCTTAAAACTGTTCCACTTGTGGAAATGTTCCACTTGTGGAAATGTTCCACAAGTGGAACAGTTTTAAGCCAGGTTTTAAGTTCTTGGTACCTAAAAGGTTAAAAATAAACTAAACTAAATGCATTCTTGCAAAATAAACAATATCTCATAATGTAGACATTGCTTTGCAACTACAAAGATATTTTCTATTTATTTATTATTTTTAGGAAGTAGTATACAGAAGAGACCTTCCAGATTAAAAAAAAATTGCATATGAATAAAATCAGATGGAAATGAAGTTCTGAAGTTTGCATCTCTTTCAGCATCTCTTTCTGCCTTGGCAATCTTCAGCAGGGCAGAAGTCTTCCTTAAAGGGTAGAAAAGCAGTAGGTAACCAGACACAGTAGGCTATTTAGACTACTTTTATAAGTTGAAAATGTAAAATATGGCTGTAGATTTTATGTGTTCAATGGAATTTTCTGGAATCCTACCAAACCAAAATAACAAGCTGCAATTCAGAACAGTTTAGTTTAAGTCAATAGAGTTCTGCAGAACTTTTAAGGATATTCTCCAAGCTCTGTAGGTCCTAAACTGAACTATGAGTTGAACTATGAGTTAAGAACCAAGAATATTTGCTCATTGAAACTATACTTTGCCTGCAGAAGCTGAGCAAGTCTGTGAAAGTCAATATTTCTCACACAGGTGAAAAGAACTCGCTTTCCTAGTATAATGTATCCTGTCACTAAGCACTGCTCTTCCATTTAAATGTGCATAATCATTGCCTTGGTACCAAATGAATTCATTCCATGACAGTTAATGTCAGAGGTTCATGTGCAGTCTCTGTCCTTATGTGAACCTAATTGATTAAATTGCCATAACCCATTAAAAAGAGTAGAAAGGTATAGAGAAGAAATATTATGCTTCTGCACAGACTTTCAGTGTCTTAGTTGAAGTACCTTATGAATTACACCCATTATACTGAGGTTCTCAAGGCCACCCTCTTATTATTTTATAGGCAATGCAAGTGTAGTATTATGTTCTTTTCAGTTATTGAAGGCCATGATTTGCAATTTCTATAAATGGAAACTTAAAAGATTTCAGAAATTTGTAGCCAAAGTATTTTATTTATAATAATTAAGCTAGAGTGACACTTTTAAAAGAAATGTTTGTTATCGCTAATGCCTGTGGGCTTCTGTAAAGTCGTATTTAATATTTTATGTGCAAGTTTTAAACAGTTTGGATCTATCAGCCTATTATCATCAGAGAAAATTTAATTTGAATTGTTGGCATTTTAAAAACAAAAAACACACTTTGAAATGTCTGTATGCCAATGCTAGACGTCCAAGAAGTAAGATGAGAGAGTTAGATTGAATAGCAGTAAATGATGAGATTGACATAATTGGCATCACAGAGACCTGGTGGAAGGAGGATAACCAATGGGACAGTGTTATATTAGGGTACAAATTATATCGCAATAATAGGGAGGATCAACTTGGTGGGGGTGTGGCACTTTATATCCGGGAGAGTCCAAAAGGATAAAGATCATACAAGAGACTAAATGCTCAGTAGAATCTATATGGGTAGAAATCCCATGTGTATTGAGTAAGAATATACTGATAGGAGTATACTACAGTCTACCTGGACAAAATGGTTAGACAGATGATGAAATGCTAAGAGAAATCAGGGAAGCTAACCAATTTGGCAGTGCAATAATAATGGGAGATTTCAATTACCCCAATATTGACTGGGTAAATGTAACATCAGGACTTGCTAGAGACATAATGTTCCTGGATATAATAAATGACTGCTTCATGGACCAATTGGTTCAGGAACCAATGAGAGAGGGTGCTATTTTAGATTCACTTCTTAGTAGAATGCAGGATTTGGTGAGAGAGGTAATGGTGGTGGGGCCACTTGGTAATAGTGATCATAACATGATCAAATTTAAACTAATAACTGGAAGGGGGACAATAAGTAAATCTACAGCTTTAACACATTTTCAGAAGGCAAACTTTGATAAAATGAGGAAAATAGTTAGAAAAAACTGAGAAGTGCAGCTGGAAAGATTAAAAGTGTTAAATAGGCAAGGACATTGTTTAAAAATACAATCCTACACGAGCAGTCCAGATGTATTCCACGCATTAAGCAAGGTGGAAGGAAGGCAAAATGATTACCAGCATGGTTAAAAGGTGAGGTGAAAGAGGCTATTTTAGCCAAAAAAAAATTCTTCAATAATTGGAAGAAGGATCCATCTAAAGAAAATAGGATAAAGCATAAGCAATGTCAAGTTAAGTGTAAAACATTGATAAGACAGGTGAAGTAAGAGAGGCAAAAACTCATAATAAAAACTTTTTTAAATATATCCGAAGCAAGAAACTGTGAGGGAGTTGGATGGACCATTAGATGACCGCGGAGTTAAAGGGGCTCTTAGGGAAGATAAGGCCATTGCAGAAAGACTAAATGAAATTCTTTGCTTCTATGTCTAACGATGTTGGGGAGATACCAGTTTTGGAGATGGTTTTCAAGAGTGATGAGTCAGACGAATTGAACAAAATCATTGTGAACCTGGAAGAAGAAATTGGCCAGATTGACGACCTAAAGAGTAGCAAATCACCTGGACTGGATGGTATGCATCCTAGGGTACTAAAGGAACTAAAAAATGAAATTTCTGATTTATTTCTTAAAATTTGTAACCTATCATTAAAAACATCCATTGTACCTGAAGACTAGAGGGTGGCCAGTGTAACCCCAATATTTAAAAAGGGCTCCAGGGGCAATCCAGGAAACTATAGTTCAGTGCCAGGAAAAATAGTGGAAACTATTCTAAAGATCAAAATCTAGAGCATATGGAAAGACATGGTTTAATGGAACACAGTCAATATGGATTTACCCAATATCTGCTTCATTTTTTTGTAGGGGGTTAATAAATACGTGGATAAAGGTGAACCAGTAGATGTAGTTTATTTGGATTTCCAGAAGGCATTTGACAAAGTCCCTCATGAGAGGCTTCTAAGAAGACTAAAAAGTCATGGGATAGGAGGGTCCTTTCATGGATTACAAACAAAATCTGTGTATAATTCTGGTTGCCGCATCTCAAAAACGATATAGGTACAGAGAAGGGCATTCAAAATGATAAAGGGGGTGAGACAACTTCCCTATGAGGAAAGGCTGAAGAGGTTAGGGCTGTTCAGCTTGGAGAAGTGACGTCTGCTGGGGGATATGAGAGGTCTTTAAAATCATGAGAGGTCTTGAATGAGTAGATGTGATTCGGTATTTACACTTTCGGATAATAGAAGGACTAGGGGGCACTCCTTCGTTTGCTTTTATTGGAACCTCTCTGTTGGGATGCCCTAACTCTCCTGTTTCATTAGTATCCTGTTTCATTAGTATCCTTTCATTAGTATCCTTCTGCACAGACTTTCAGTGTCTTAGTTGAAGTACCTTATGAATTACACCCATTATACTGAGGTTCTCAAGGCCACCCTCTTATTATTTTATAGGCAATGCAAGTGTAGTATTATGTTCTTTTCAGTTATTGAAGGCCATGATTTGCAATTTCTATAAATGGAAACTTAAAAGATTTCAGAAATTTGTAGCCAAAGTATTTTATTTATAATAATTAAGCTAGAGTGACACTTTTAAAAGAAATGTTTGTTATCGCTAATGCCTGTGGGCTTCTGTAAAGTCGTATTTAATATTTTATGTGCAAGTTTTAAACAGTTTGGATCTATCAGCCTATTATCATCAGAGAAAATTTAATTTGAATTGTTGGCATTTTAAAAACAAAAAACACACTTTGAAATGTCTGTATGCCAATGCTAGACGTCCAAGAAGTAAGATGAGAGAGTTAGATTGAATAGCAGTAAATGATGAGATTGACATAATTGGCATCACAGAGACCTGGTGGAAGGAGGATAACCAATGGGACAGTGTTATATTAGGGTACAAATTATATCGCAATAATAGGGAGGATCAACTTGGTGGGGGTGTGGCACTTTATATCCGGGAGAGACACTGCTGAGTGACTGTCGGCTTTCTCCCTTGTTCTAGTTTAAAAGCTGCTCTATCTCCTATTTAAAAGTTAGTGCCAGCAGCTTGGTTCCACTCTGGTTAAGGTGGAACCCATCCTTTTGGAAAAGTCTCCCCCTTCCCCAAAGGTTTTCCCAGTTCCTTACAAAACTGAATCCCTCTTCTCTGCACCATCGTCTCATCCATGCATTGAAAATCTGGAGATCTGCCTGCCTCTGGGGACCTGCACGTGGAAAAGGAAGCATTTCAGAGAATGCCACCCTGGAGGTTCTGGATTTCAGCTTTCTACCTAAAATCCTAAATTTATGTTTCAGCACCTCTCTCCCACATTTTCCTATGTCAATGCTGTCCACATGTACCAAGACAGCCGGCTCCTCCCCAGCACTGCCTATAATCCTATCTAGGTGAAGCGTGAGGTCTTCCACCTTCGCATCAGGCAGGCAAGTTACCAGGCGGTCCTCATGTCCACTAGCCACCCTGCTATCTACATTTCTAATAATTGAATCACCAACTATGATGGCCGACCTAACCCTTCCCTCCTCAGTGTGAGATTATGATACATCACCTGGAGAGCAGGTCCTTGCTACAGGATCATTTATTGCTACACCAGAGTGATGTTCTTCTACTGGGAGATCTTTCTTAAAAAGGCAGCACTGGGGCTGCCAGACTGGATTTGGGACTTAGCTACTATGTCCCTGAAGGTCTCATCAATGTACCTCTCTGTCTGCCTCAGCTCCTCCAAGTCTGCTACTCTAGCCTCCAGAGATCAGACTCGTTCCCTTAGAGCCAGGAGCTCTTTGCACTGAGCGCGCACATACAATCTCTCACCAACGGATAAAAAATTATACAGATGACTCTCAATGCAAAAGACTGGAAAGTTCCCCTCTTGATTCTGGACTGTTGCCTTCATCTTAATTTTATTAAGTTCCTAGTTAAGTTTAGGATACTAAGGGAGTTGGAATTAGATTATTTTAAATTTACAGGTGTATTTACTAATTAATCTGCTAGTTAAGTTTAGGATACTAGATGTTGGAAATAGAGTACTTTAAATTTACAGGTCAATTTACTAATTAATCAGCTAGTGTGCTACAAGGGGATGATTAAACTTTCAATAAGGGATGGTACAATAGTATGATTTACATAAGAGCCTGATTGATTTTTAATGCCTAAAATGCCTAAAAAGCAAGGGTGGGTAGGAAAGACACACACTAGAATGAACTATCTCTGACTTGCTTATTACCTTAAACACACACAAACTCTAAAGAACGTATCCCACTATTTCATTTTTCTCCAAACTTTTATAAGTACAAAGATTTCCCAAAGCTATACTTACCAATCCTCTTTAACCACCATTAAATTGATCTTCACTCAAAGAATTGAAGGGTTTGAGATTCGCGCACCATTTGGTGCGCGCTTCCGGTCCTTTTCTACTGCAAAGGGTGCAGGGTCTCTGGAAGCTGGGGCTGTGGAATTCAATGCCTGGATCGCTTGCGGTGACCTCTGGACTCCTCTCCCAGGAGTTGCTGGGAGCAGTATGCAGATGAGCCTTCCAGTCCTCTTCTACTGCAAAGGGTGCGGGGCATCTGGCAGCTGGGACTGTGAAATTCAGTCCCTGGATTGTTTGTGGTGACCTCTGACCTCCTCTCCCAGGGGATGCTAGGAGCAGTATGCAGATGTGCATTCGAGTTCTCTTCTATGGCAAAGGGTGCGGGGCCTCTGGAAGCTGGAGCTGTGGCATTCAATCCCTGGATTGCTTGCGGTGACCTCTGGACTTCTCTCCCGGGGGATGCTGGAAGCAGTATGGAGATGAGCCTCCCGGTCCTCTTCTACTGCAAAGGGTGCGGGGCCTCTGGAAGCTGGGGCTGTGAAATTCAATCTCTTGATCGCTTGCAGTGACCTCTGGACCTCTCTTCCAGGGGTGCTGGGAGCAGTATGCAGATGAGCCTTCCGTTCCTTTTCTACTGTTTTACCAGTTCATTCCCAGTTCGCCCAATTAAAATATAGGACTTTGATACCCCTCTAGTTTAATAGCCTTCCTTCCCCCCTTTTATACCGGACCTTTAAAACCCCACTGCTCTGCCTAGATTTTTTTGTTTTATAGTTTACATGTCATCCATAACAGAAGTAAACCTATGCAGCAGAAACCCCAGCATGCGCCAGTGTGCATAAGTATTTGCATGCAGATTTTAGGTTAAAATCTCAGAAAGCCCATGGACCGTTCAGACCACACCCACGCCCCCTTTTAAAAACTTTTCATTTGTGCGTACTGCGGTATTTACCTGTGTATGCAAGCGGCTTTTAAAATTCGCTCATGTGCACCAGCCCGACAAATTTGCATATCCCCTAATTGATATGCAAATTGGGCTTTTCAAATTCACCTTAAAGCATTTTTCCTAAACTAAAAGTATGATTTACATGTACAAAAATTGTTTTCTGCAAAATATGGATTCTTAACTTGGGTTTTAAAATGACATTTTTTTCTCATTGCTATTAATATAAAGACAAGTGTGTATGTGGCCTGATCAAACATAATGTGAATTTTAAAAAGTGGTCACATATATGGGTATATGCACATATGCGAGCAAAGGTACATATGCACAAAAGGTGCAATTTAGGGGCATTTCAGGGCATGGTTAGCACATACATGAATAATGAGGTATTTAAAAGTAACAAATTCATGAAAGTCATCCAGCTTATGCATATTCATTTCCTACTGCTCATTTATGCATACAAGTGGACCAGTAAAAGATTATATGGTAAGGATGGCCTACATTTGTCTGTAGACCCAAGAAGCAAAGAGGAAGGTGATCTATGATAGCAATGGAGGAAACAACAGAAGAATAGATGCCAGATGTCTTTGAACGTATTTATTGTAGTGGAGACGTGTTTTTATAAAAAGCCCGACTCAACCGAGTTTCGCCACACATCTAGTGGCTGCCTCAGGGGCTATAGTAAAATAACATCACATTCAGAAAAATTAAAAAAGACATACACAACTTAAAAAATCAATTATATAAATATACAAACATATAAAAGAACATTTAAAATGGTGACATGAAACAGAACATATAAAGGAGATCAAGAGCTAGAGCAACTACATATGTCTAAAATGTGGTAAATGTAAAACATATATACGTCATGAAGTAAGATGTTAAGTAAAAGTCTTGTTAGAATCTTAAAAAATAATTTTAAGTTCAATGTATTTAAGTAAAATGATTATCTATTGAAATTACAATATAAAAAAGATTTTTGAATTAAATGTATTTCAATAAAATAATTCTCTATTTGAATTACTATAAAAAACATTTTTAAAGATTAGACAATGAATTACCTCTGATTAATGAGTTTGGACCTAGTATGGTCTTAAACCAATCTTACTTGTAATACATAAATTCTCGATAAAACATCCGCAATCATAGCATATCTATAAAATACACACAGAATATCTATGAGCACTCTGAAAATCTTATAAATGCTTCAATTGTGCTATTCTATTCTCAAACAAAGGGGGAAGAACCAACCTATAAATAAAATAAGGCACCAACTAGTTAATAAAAAGATCTGGGTCTTACTTGAATTGTAATTTAATAAAATAAAACAAAAAAATACTAAAAGTAAAAAAGTGAAAATGTGTTATTCAAAAAATTGCACCATCGCCCGAGGATGAACCAATGTTTATAGATCCCTGGCTGACCCCATACTGTGTTATGCAGGCAGAACATGTAATAGCGACGCTGACATTTGTAGAGGAAGCCCGTGGTGAGATAATGCCTTTTACACATACAAATCAAAAGGGCTGCAAATACTCAAAGCAGTGAGTTATGTTACAGCGCTGTGGGCTGAGATCTACTTAAAAACCACTTCGAAAATCAGCTCATAACAGTGCTTACAAACTGAATTATTTGCAGGACAAATCAAGAAAATTAAAGGGCACAGTGTGCACAAGTGACAAATAATTTGTGGAAATGGCTGCAAAAATCAAACTTTAGTAGCCCAGGTGCTTATGGCAAAGGACATATACAAAAGATATACTCTTCAAAAATAACTTGGGATGTAAAAATCTAAAGGCAATATAAACTGCTCAATGAAATACAAATGGGGTAGATTTTATAACAGGTGCGTGTGACCTACATGTGCACGCGCTACCCAGTGCGCGCACATGTACGCCCGATTACATAACATGCACACGCATGTTATACAGTCCAGGGTTGGCGCGCACAAGGGGGTGCACAATTGTGCACCTTGCACGTGCCGAGCCCTCTCCAAGCCGCGTTGCCTTCTCCCGTTCCCTCCCAGGTCGCTCTGAAATTGGAGCGGCCTCGGAGGGAACTTCCCTACCCCCCCACCCCACCTTCCCTTCCCTTCCCCTACCTTTGTTGATTTCTTTTTTTTTGTTTTAAAACTTACTTCAGTCTTGGGGCTGAAGTAAGTTGCGTGCGCCAGCCGACTACCGGCATGCGATCCCCGGCCCAGCGGACATGCAGAGGCCTCTGGCCACGCCACACCCCGCCCCTGGCCCGCCCCTTATGTAAAGTCCCGGGACTTACATGCGTCCCGGGGCTTTATGCGCATCACCGGGCCTTTTGAAAATAGGCCCGGCATGCGTAAGGCTGGTTATGCGCGTAAATCTTCGGATTTACGCGCGTAACCTTTTGAAAATCCAGTCCATACTGTTTTAAAACCACAAAAGACAAATTAACAAAATCAATCACTTCAAAAATCAGAAAAGGTGACTAGGAAAAGCAGTTGGAAAGATATGACCACAAATGCTCATAGTTTGAGCAATAAAATCTCAGACCTGTAGGCCCTAATGGTAGAGGCGGAATTGTTGCTGTTATGGAGACACGGTTTACTGAGTCTCATGATTGGGATGCAGCCATCCCAGGCTATAACTTCTTAAGGAAGGACAAAGAGAACAGAAAAGGGGGAGGAGAATCTCTTTATGTCAAAAACAATATCCAGGTAACTGAATTGCAAGGGACGTGGGGTAAAGAAGAAGCATTATGGACCATCCTAATAAGAGAATATGGTGCTTCCATCTTTATTGGTGTGATCTACAGGCCTCCAACCCAAACAGATGAACTGGATAGAGACCTGATCGAGAACATCCAAAAGTTCAGAAAGAAGGGAGAAGTGTTGCTCATTGGAGATTTTAATCTTCTGGACGTGGATTGGAGCATCCCTTCTGTGGAATCTACAAAACATAGAGAGATAGTGGATGCTCTTCAAGGTGCTCTGCTAAAACAAATGGTAATGAAACCCATGATCCTCGATCTAGTGTTCAGTAATGGGGCTAATGTCTCTGATGTTCAGGTAGGGGCTCATCTGAGCAATATTGATCATCAGATGATATGGTTCAATATCACAAATAGGATACAGAGAAGTCAAACAAAGACCCAAGTTTTTAATTTCACAAATACAGACTGTGTCAAAATGGGGATCTACCTGGAGAAAGAACTGGAAGACAGGGAGCAAATGGGTAAGGTGGAACAACAATGGGCCATATTAAAAGGAGCTATTACAAAGGCAACAAATCTATAAATTAGGAAAGTAAAGAAGAGGAAAAGAAACTGACATGGTTCTTTAAGGAGGTGGCAGAAAACATTAAGGCAAAAAGAACAGCATTCGAGAAGTATAAAGGATCTCAAAAAAAGGAACTCAAGGAAGAATATCAGTTAAAAATGAAGGAGACGAAGAAATAAATCAGGAAAGCTAAAAGTCAAGTGGAAGAAAGAATTGCCAAAGAGGTAAAGAGAGGAACAAAACATTTTTCAGGTATACCAGAGAAAGAAGGGAGGCCTGATGTGATATAGTGAAATTGAAAGGTGACGAGAAGGGCTTTTTGGAGAGAGATGAAGAAATGGCAGAAATATTAAACAAATACTTCAGTTTGGTGCTCACTAAAGAAAACCCTGGAAAATTGCTGGTTGACAAGACCATAGACGGAGATGGAGTAGATGAAACTCCGTTTACAGAAGAGAATGCATGGGAAGAGCTAGGAAAACTGAAAGTGGACAAGGCCATGGGGCTGGATGAGATTCATCCCAAGATACTGAGGGAGCTCAGAGATGTGCTGGCAGGTCCTCTGCATGACCTGTTCAATAGATCCCTGGAAACGGGAATGGTGGCGAGAGATTGGAGAAGAGCAGAGGTGGTCCCATTCACAAGAGAGGTAGTAGAGAGGAGACTGGAAACTACAGGCTGGTTAGCCTCAACTCAGTGGTGGGAAAATTAATGGAGACTCTGCTGAAGCAAAGGATAGTTAACTAACTACAGTCAGGAGGATTGCTGGACCTGAGGCAGCATGGATTCACTAGGGAAGGTCCTGTCAGACAAATCTGATTGATTTTTTTGATTGGGTGACTAAAGAATTGGATTGAGGAAGAACGTTCGATGTAATCTACTTGGATTTCAGCAAGGCTTTTGATACAGTCCCACATAGGAGGCTTGTGAATAAGATGAGAAGCTTGGGAGTGAGCGCCAAGGTGGTGGTGTGGATTACAAGCTGGTTGATGGACAGAAGACAGCTTGTGATGGTAAATGTAACCTACTCTGAAGAGAGAACTGTGTTAAGTGGAGTGTCACAAGGATCAGTGTTGAGACTGATTCTGTTCAATATCTTAGTGAGCGACATTGCAGAAGGGATAGAAGGTAAAGTTTGTCTATTTGCGGATGACTCTGATCTGCAACAGAGTGGACATGCCAGAAGGAATACAGAGAATGAGACATGATTTAAGAAAGCTTGAACAGTAGTCAAATAAATGGCAGCTGGATTCAATGCAAGAAGGCAAAAACAAAAATGAGACAACCTTATACCGTGGAAAGATTTTTTATTGTTTCACAAAGCCCGACTCCGGCCGAGTTTCGCCAATTTAGGCTGCATCAGGGGCTTCGTCGTGCATATAATTATCTCTGCTTCTCAGTCTATCAACGTGTCACTCTCAAAATCGTACTGAACAAATCAGACGGTATATTGATGTATCCAGATATTTTGTATCAAAGAACATCGGGACAAGTCCTCATTTCGCTGGCCAAAATTTCCTGGAGGTCCAGCGGGGGTCAGGGAGCGATTTCCCGCCGCGAATCGTTTTCGTACGGAAAATGGCGCTGGCCATACGCGTATGGCCGGTGCCATTTTCCGTACGGAAAATGGCGCCGGCAGGAGATCGACTGCAGGAGGTTGTTCAGCGAGGCGCCGGAACCCTCGCTGAACGACCTCCTGCAGTCGATCTCCTGCCGGCGCCATTTTCCGTACGGAAACGATTCACGGCGGGAAATCGCTCCCTGACCCCCGCTGGACCTCCAGGAACTTTTGGACAGCTTGTGGGGGGCCTCCTGACCCCCACGAGACTTGCCAAAAGTCCAGCGGGGGTCCGGAAGGACCTCCTGCCGTCCAATCGTGTTCGTCTATGGCCGCCGCCATTTTTCGTCGCCATTTTGGAAAATGGCGCCGGCTGAAGACAACAAGATTCAGGAGCAGGAGCCCGTTCCGGACCGCTGCCGTTCCGGACCGCCGCTGGACCCGCAGGTTATTTAAGTCATTTGGGGGGGGTTCGGGAGGGTGGGGGATTTAATTTAAAGGGTCGGGGGTGGGTTTTAGGGGGTTTTAATGTGCCGGTTTTGCGATTTTTCGATTTTTCGATTTTTCACGATTTTTCACGATATTTTACCCCCCCAAACGGCAACAATACGATTCCCTCCCCCTCCAAGCCGAAATCGATCGTTAAGACGATCGAGGACACGATTCACATCCCTAGTATGTGATGGGGTTGAAAGGCTGTTGTGCACGGAGCAAGAGAAGGATCTTGGGGTGATAGTGTCTAGCGATCTGAAGATGGCGATGCAATATGACATGGTGATAGCTATAGCCAGAAGAATACTGGGCTACACAGAGGAATAACCAGAAAGAAAAAGGAGGTGATAATCCCTTTGTACAGGTCCTTTGTGAGGCCTCACCTGGAGTATTATGGTCAGTTCTGGAGACCGAATCTCAGAAGGGACAGAGGCAGGATGGAGGCAGTTCAGAGAAGGGTGACAAAAATGGTGGGGGGTTTCCATCAAATGACATATGAGGAGAGGTTGAGGGACCTAAATATGTATACCTAGGAGGAGAGGAGGTGCAGGGGAGATATGCTACAGACCTTCAGATACCTGAAAGGTTTTAATAATGCACAATTGACAAACCTTTTCTGTTGGAAAGAAATCAGTAGAACTAGGGGTTATGTAATGAAACTCCAGGGAAGACAACTCAGAACCAATGTCAGGAAATATTTCTTCACAGTTAGGGTAGTGGATGCCTGGAATACCCTTCCTGAGGAGGTGGTGAAGACAAAAAGTGAAAGATTTCAAAGGGGCATGGGAAAAACACTGTGGATCCCTAAAGGCTAGAGGATGGAAACGAAGAAAAGAGTATTTATTTATTTATTTATTTAGAGTTTTTATATACCGGCATTCATGATACAATCACATCATGCTGGTTTACAATTAACAGAGTGTGTAAACCGAACTTGAAACTGGAACAAGTGACGAGAAACAGTGAAGTTACAATGAACAGGGGTTAATCACAACTGGGAGAGGAAAGAGAGGCTATAGGAGATAACTTAAGGATGAGCAATTATTTACAATGTTCTGCGATGACAGACTAAGGTTATTGGAAATTGCGAATTAGTTGGGTTCTGGAAAGGCTTGTGTGAACAACCAAGTCTTAAGTCTTTTTCTGAATGTTGGAAGGCATGGTTCCTGTCGCAGATCAGGTGGGATGGAGTTCCATATCGCCGGTCCTGCTGTTGAGAATGCCCAGTCTCTAAGTGTAAGATGATGAGTGGTTTTGGAATGTGGTACCTGTAGTGATCCTCTGTATGCTTCTCGAATGGGTGTGACCATGTATTCAGGTTCTTTGTTCAACATCTGTACATTAGTCAGCATCATACACCTTCCCACTTCTTTATCAAGATGCCTTAATATATTGTCTACAGCTTTTTTTACTTGAGAATAATATAATGACATGCCTATCATTTTAGCCTCCTCTTCAGTGAGAGTTTTGCTCAAGTAAGATTTCTTGACTCTGAGAGTGTTACCAGAGGGGAGAACAGCCCCAGTGACTGGCATCGGAGGCTCTCCATCTTTCTGTTGCAGAATATCAGCAACTACTAAGAAGGCCCTCAAGCCAATGTTCATTCTCTCGGGGTTCAGCCTGAAAGCTTTCACTGGTTTTCCAACAGAAAGAAGGTCAAAGATAATTTCTTTCATTGCAAAATCAAGATGTTCCTGCGCAATAAACTGTATAATTTTTACAAAGATGTTGAGAGGCATATCTCTAGGCACCACAGCACGGGATCCTTTGGGGAAAAGAGTAGTGATGATGGTTGTAAGTCGACTCTGGGTAGCCGTATTGCTTTCACATTTAATCCTAATCATGTAAACCCACAGTAGTCTGTACAAAGATTCCAGTGCAACTCGAGCCATCTTAGGGTCCTTGTTTTTGAGATTGGATAAACAGTTATTGAGGAAAATATGCCATCTGTTGAGAAAGAACGGCTTCTGACTGACACAAAGCAGGCATGTTACCAAAGGATACAATGCCAATGAGTGCTTCTTCCGTGAAGACAGCTCAAGTGTGGTGTCATAAAGGCTCTCAACAAAATTCCTCAGGCAAGGGACATTCACTTCATTTTTAACAGCAGCAGCTACAGGAACAATAATTTCCACAAATAGCCCTGCCAAAGCATGTTTTATATCTTTGTCTTTAACCTCAAGGAAATAATGTGCCCATTCCTGCATGAACTGAAGGGATGCTTCAAAGTCCTCCACGGGATACATCTTGATGCGGAAGAACTTCATTCCCATTATGAGGCTGATAACGCTCTGGACGACGTAAGGGCTTTGCTCTTTGTGCCACAGCTCTTTCAGCTCGGCTAGGAATTTCTTCTTCACAGCAGGAAACCTGGACTGTGCTAACACACCTAATACTTCAGCATATAGATCAGCCACTATGTGCATGTTTCCAGTGTTGGGACCAAGGTAACCTTCTTTGTATTTAAAGTGCTTGAAAGCCAGGTTAATAACTTCATGTACCAAACTGTCTATTACAGGATGAAGTGGAATCTGTTTTAGAACTTCTATTAATACTAAAGAGAAAATAAAACTGATAGCCAGATCTCTTCTTTCCATTAAATAGTCTCGCTGCTGCTCATGACATTTGGATTTAGTGCTTGTTCTTGGTCTGTATTCATGGGATTCATCTTCTATTCCATTTTGCCTTTTATACCAGTCAAACAAAGTGTGCAGTATGGAAGGCAGGCAATAGTCAGACAGTGAGCTCATTGAGCTTATTACTTGATCAAACTGGGGATCCTCTCCTCTCTGCAGAGATTTTGTCAATGGCTTTTCCAAGGGTTCTGCCATGAAGATATGAATCTTCCGCTCAGCCTGGGTGGTAAAGTTTGCAAACAAGCTTTTCAAGATGTATTCTCCCGGTTTGCTATCTGGATCAATATTGATAGGCAACATGGTTGGAGGTCCCTTCTCTCTTTGCACGCTGGAAACAGGTGGAACTGGAGGCTTGATATAGCCGTTACCCACTGGAGATGTATTGCTCCAGGATTTCAGTAAATATTTGATACTGATTTTAAAAAAGCCTGAATCCTGCTGGCTAGCCATAGCTGCTGCTGCTGCTGCTGCTGCTGCCTACAGAGTAGCTCCTGAGTCTGAGCAGGTACACTGTGGGGAGAGGTGGCTGTCACCCGTCAGTGAGGAAAACTAGAGGTCAGGGGAGGAAATGAAGTCTCTGCAGAGCCACTTCTTCCGTTCCCGGTAGGTAGTCCTCATTAAAAAAAAAAAGCTTGAGCTGCATGTCCTCTACTCTTCTTGTCAGTTTTTTCTTTGCTGTATTTTTTTCCTGGCTCTCACTGAAGATCCACTCAGTGGCAGCATTTGGCTAGGTACCGATAGGGACAGAATGTGTCTGATCTCTTTGTCTCCTGCACAACAGTCAGCAGCCACTGGATAAACACTATCAGTGGCAGTTACTATCCTTAACCAATAAGCCTTCATACTGTTGATGCAATTCCATTATTGCTCTCTGCTTTAATGGCAAAGAGAAAAGAAGAAAAGGGGAATTAGATTCAGACAGCAAACAACAAGAACATTGAATTTTAAGGACCGGGAAAACAAATAAGCATGGGGAAACTTGCTGATGCGACTGTTATTACCTTTAACCAATAAGCCTGATACTTTTGATGCAACTCCAACATTGCTCTCTGCTTCAACGACAAGGGTAATGGGTAATTGGACTTAGGCAGCAACCAACAAGGGCCCTGACTTTGACGGTCTGGGAAACTGATAAGTATGGGGGGTGACTTGTATGGCGCAGTAGATGCTACCATAAACTTGCTGGACGGATCATTTGGTTCTTTTCTGCCATCACTTCTATGTTTCTATGTAAGTGCAATCTTTCATTTTGTTTTTTGATTTGGTGTTTGACAGGTTGACTTCTTCAGGTGAGTGAACAAAGGATCATTCTAGGAGTTGGGAGGGAGTCTACCAGGGACAGACTGGAACCTACTGTGGCCAAACTGGGACACATGGGGTCATACCGGGGGGAGGGGGTGGGCTGGAGTGAGTGTATCTGGGATATACTGGGCCATACTGGGTGATAACTGTGACATACTTTTTTAAACTGGGGGTTACTGGAACAGATTGGTGGAAACCAGGACGTACAGGGCTATAAGGGGGGTAGGTGTGTGTGTTACTGGATCTACTGGGAGGTGTGTGTCAGTAGTGGAGATTACCTTTTCAAAATTACTCTAATTGCCTTATGGATACTTCTGGCACAATGACTGATGAGAAAAAGAGAAGAGAAGAGGTGGAGGAACCTCTAACAGAGAGGATTAGGGCACAATTTTTGGATTTCTCAGAGGAGCAAGTCATGTGCAGGTTCAAGTTCAACAAAAAAACCATACTGTACCTATGCCAGCAATTAGAGTGACACCTACCACTCAAAGGGGCCATGTTTTGGCCATGGCACCTTCCAGACACTTCTAGGGATCACAGCTGGAATAAGCCAGTCTGTCACCTCCATGTCTATCAATCAGTTCCTGGAAGCATTGCTTTAGAAAACACACCACTATATACAGTATCTCTCCCTCAGAGCAGACAGCAACAAGATCAAATCATGACTGATGTCTATAAAATAGCATGCTTCCCCTCTGTCTTGGGGGCTATCGATTGTACTTATGTCCCTATAAGGGCACCAGAGGGAGAAGTGGCTACCTACTGCAACCGCAAACGCTTCCACTCCCTTAATATGCAGGTGGTCTGTGAAGACAAGGGCATCATCCTGGATGCCGTGCCTAGGTTTCCAGGATCCACACACAATGCCTACATCTTCTCACAGTCAGGAATTCATGACTGCTTCCAGGAAGACCACATTATCAGGGGATGGCTTCAAGGTAGGAATGCATTTCTTACAACCACCATATACTAAATAATCTCTTCTTATTGTCTCCCTCATATCTTGTTGGACTGACAGCTTTGGCTTAGAGGACAGCTGTAACCCTGTATCCTGCTGTGCAACCCAAAGGCATATCTAACTGCTCTTCCTTCTACTCTACAGGTGATAGAGGATATATAATCAAAACCTGGCTCATCATCCTTCTGGCAAACCCAAACACCACTGTAGATGTTCATTTCAATACGGTCCACTGGCAATCCAAGGTAGTCATCAAGGGATCCATTAGCCTGCTCAAAACACATTTCCATTGTCTGGTCAAATCTGGAGGATGCCTTCTTTACATTCCCCATAAGGTCTGTGAGATTTTTCTAGCCTGCTGCATAACCTTGACAGAACCAGAGGCCTGCCTCCTGCAGAGGCACTAGAAGCTCATATAGATGAAAAGGGGAAAAAAGAGATGAGTCAGGAGAAATCACAGGAGATGCATTGCCAGAGTCAATGGCAGGCTTAGAGGAAAGGAACACATTTATTTCATGGTGTGTTCAATGTGATGAATAATATATTAAATGAAATTAGCACTTCTTTGGTTTCCCTTCTTTTAGCTCTGGTGCTGTCTTCAATTGTCCATTTCTGGCACTCATCCACAATGGTGGTCTATCACAGCTAATGCTGCACTTGGAGGACACAGGGCTTGGGAGCAGTGGCCTATCAATGGAGCTGCTGGAGGGGACTACAGGGCTCAGAGTCATCTTCGAAATGGGCTAGCAGCTATGGTAGGCCTTTTATCTGAGAGGTGGGAGCTTCTCTTTATGGCAGTGGCAGTGGTGATACTGCAGGCTGTATGAGTGGAGGTGGTGGTGGCATTAGAGGAGGTGATACCAAGATGGGTCATGGTGGAGGCATAGGTAAATCATTCAAGGGGCTAAATAGAACTTCAGCCTGGGGAGGCACCATCCAGCCTAGTGGTTCTGCAAGTGCTAGTGGAGGCTGCATCCAGGGAGCCATAACATATTATGGAGCAAGTTGGGGCTGTGGCTGGGAGGAGGGAATCCTCTGCAGCATTTCCTTCCACAATGAAGTCTAGGCCTCAATTGCATGATGAATGCCTGCTACTTCTTGCCAAACACCCTGCATTTCCTGCCGCATGCCCTACATGTCTGTCCTCAGGCCTGTCATCTCCTCCACCAGTCTGGCATTCTGGTCTATTAAGAGCCTTTCTGCCAGTGTGGCCTGCACCTCATCTTCTTGAGGAGAGATCAGGTACTCCTCTGCAGAGTGGGGCTCATCTAGGCCACCCAAAAGCTGCTGAAAATCTGGTGTGCAGGAAAGTGTAGCAGTCGGCTGGGTCTCAACTGCGTCTTTCTCCATCTCCTCCATCATGGGCTGTCGCTGCTCAGTTGCTCCGCTGCAGGTCCTTCATTCTCCTCCCTCTCCTCTTCAGGCTAGGAGGCAGTACCCAAGAGCGATGCCTTGCCTGTCATGGCCACTGGGTCCTGGTCCATCTAAATCTCAAGTGACTGTTCTCTTGCAAAAAAGAAGAGTGCACATACTTTCAATATGCATGCAATGTGACTTGTTCTCTTCAAGCTCACTGAACCTGTTTCTCTGCCTATCAGAACAGCTCCCGGGCACACATCTAGCACCTCAAGCTACACCACAAACTGTAGAGAACACATTCCCATGTGCCTATTGCTGGTCTGAGGTCCAGGTTGAAGTCCCAGAATCGGGACCCAGCTCCAGACGGTGCCCCAGTGTTGTGCCTGGATTCAGGCTCTGGTCTAGGCCAAAGCTGAGGTGTTGGGATCTGGCCTCCAGGCTGGGCCACAGCATTAGGACCTAGTCTCCAGACTGGGCCCTGACATCAGGCCTGCACCCTGGCTTTGACCAAGGCCAAACCTGAGGCCCCAGCATCCAGCTTAGGCCCCAGCATCAAGCCTAGGCCAAGGCGTCATGACCAGGCCTCTAAGCCTCGACTTTGCATAGAGCCTAGGCTGAGGTTGTGGTGACCTACAATGGCCTCATCCTACGCAAGTCTGAGGCTTTGACCTGGGTGTAGTCCTCACCAGGGGATCCCCACCAGACCTGGTAAGTGGAGGTCAGGAGTGATCCTGGCACCAACATTTTTCGGGTGGGAGGGATGGTTGGTGGGGACAGGAAGCCTTGCAAGGCCCCATTTCCTTTTTTTTCTTTTTGAGTTTTCTTTCTTTAATGTTTGATTTTTTTTTTTTAATTAAGGAAATTAATTAAATAACACATTGAAATCGTCGGTTCAGTGTGCTGCGGCAGTCAAAATTATTAGAAATAATAATAAAACGGAAAATGTCATAATGCCTCTGTATCGCTCCATGGTGAGACCGCACCTCGAATACTGTGTACAATTCTGGTCGCCGCATCTCAAAAAAGATATAATTGCGATGGAGAAGGTACAGAGAAGGGCTACCAAAATGATAAGGGGAATGGAACAGCTCCCCTATGAGGAAAGACTAAAGAGGTTAGGACTTTTCAGCTTGGAGAAGAGACGGCTGAGGGGGGATATGATAGAGGTGTTTAAAATCATGAGATGTCTAGAACGGGTAGATGTGAATCGGTTATTTATTCTTTCAGGTAATAGAAAGACTAGGGGGCACTCCATGAAGTTAGCATGTGGCACATTTAAAACTAATCGGAAATTGGAAAGAAAAATGTGTAACTAGGGGTCATGATATGAAACTCCAGGGGGGGATGACTCAGAACCAATATCAGGAAATATTTTCTCATGGAGAGGATAGTGGAGATGTGGTTAATGCAGTTAGTGTAGCTGGGTTTAAAAAAAGGTTTGGATAAGTTCTTGGAGGAGAAGTCCATTACTTGCTATTAATCAAGTTCACTTAGAAAATAGCCACTGCTATTATTAGCATCAGTAGCATAGGATAGACTTAGGGGTAGATTTTATAACACGCGCGCACATGTAAGCCTGATTTTATAACATGCGCGTCCGGGGTCAGCGCGCGCAAGGGGTGCACAATTGTGCACCTTGCGCGCACCAAGCCGCGCTGCCTTCCTCCGTTCCCTCCCCACTAGCCTTACCTTCTCACTCCTTCCCCTAACCTTTCCCCCCCCAGCCCTACTCTAACCCCCCCAAAAGCTTTATCCTATCTTTTGTGCCTGCCTCTGGGCAGGCGCGAGTTGCGTGCGCTGGCAGGCTGCCGGCACTCGATCCCTTGACACAGCGGCAATGGCCACTGTGTTGCAGGCCTCTGGCTCCGCCCCCCCCACCCCATACTGCCCTGCCCCACCCATGCCCCACCCCTTTTGTAAAGCCCCGGGACTTACACGCGTCCCGGTGCTTTATGCACACCACCAGGCCTTTTAAAAATCCTATGGATTTACACGTGTAACCTTTTGAAAATCCGGCCCTTAGTTTTTGGGCTAGCTGCCAGGTTCTTGTAGCCTGGATTGGCCATTGTTGGAAACAGGATTCTGGGCTTGATGGACCCTTGGTTTGACCCAGTATGGCATGTTCTTATGTTCTTAGTGGATGCCTAGAATACCCACCCAAAAGATGTGGTGAGGATGAGAACAGTGGTTGAATTTTAAAGAGCATGGGTTGATAATGAAGAAAAGTAATTTGAGGTATAAGTGAATAAGAGCAGTGAGGTATGCTTGTGCTGAGGGCAAGGAGAAGGTTGTGTAACATTTATGCATGGGGAGTAACCTGCACGGATTGGTAGTTACTACCCTTAATGGAACATATGGGACTTGCATGGCTCCACAGTTACTACCATTAAGAGCGCACTTGGGAGTAACCAATATGATGAGGCAGTTACTACCATAAGCCACTTGTTGGGCAGACTGGATGGACCATTTGGTCTTTATCTTTATTCACATTTATATACTGCTGTCTGCCAAAGTTCAGAGTGGTTTACAAGTTCAAGGAAAAAAAATTAAATTAAAACATCAAAGATTCTTCATGTTTCAGAAATATAATTTTAAAAATCAGACTAAAACATATAGAAACATAGAAATGACGGCAGAAGAAGACCAAACGGCCCATCCAGTCTGCCCAGCAAGTTATGTACTTTTTTTTTTCTCGCTCTCTCTCATACTTGTTATGCTTGGCTTCTAGTACTCTCTAGTTCTATTTCCCCTCCACCCCACTTTCAATGTAGAGAGCAGCGCTGGAACTGCTTCCAAGTGAATATCCAGCTCAATTAGGGGTAGTAACCCCCACAATAAGCAGGCCACACCCCTGCCCCTGTCCACCCAGACTATGCAATCCACATACAGATCCTCCCTTCCTCATTCCCCCTGCCGTCGAAGCAGAGAGCTATGCGTTGAACGAGAAGTATCAGACTTTCTCCCCTGCCGTTGAAGCAGAGAGCTACGCTGGACATGCATTGAAAGTAAAGTATCTGCCCAGCTACACCTCGCTTTCCTGTGAATACAAATATATATATTTTTTTTTTTCTTCCACATTACCTCTTGCCGTTGAAGCCCAGAGCAATGATGGAGTCTCATCAACCGTATGTATGTACACTGAACAAGGGTATTATCTCTAGGTAGTAGCCCCCATTTCCACGAGCCACATTAACAAACAAATATTGAACAAGCCTAAGAATTGGCAATACCTATAGCCTATGACCTCACCGGTAATTTTACATACTCTTACCCACCCCTGGTTTTTTTTTTTTGGAGATGGTAAAACAATCATCTAAAACCAGATTCAGATACATTTTTAGCATTTTCTAAAAAGTCTTAGTACAGGAAATAAGTCGTAGTTCAAGTTCCAAATAGGTGGTGTGCCAAATAGATGGTGTGCCAAATAGTTCCAAATAGATGGTGTGCAACAGAGAAAGCATGTTCCCTTGTCTCAGTGAATCAAGCAGAACATACTGATTAAATCACAAATAGTCCCTTCTCATGCAATTGCAAGGTACATGAGAGATTGTTTATTTGCAGAAGAGCCTTAGCCCATAGGAAGGTGTCAAGAGTCAACAAATTGGGCACCAACATATGTACTTTGTAGCGAATTCTCTCATGGATTGGGAACCAATCCAACTGCATCAATACTGGGGAAATATGCTCGTGTATGGACATCCAGATATTAGTCTAGCATAGTATTCTGTATTAACTAAAATGCTTTGATTGATGATGCCATTAAGCCAATATACAGCTCATTACAATAGTCTAAGCATGGTAGTTTCAATGCTTGGACAACAGACCTAAATTCAGCAGCCGGTAAGAGGGGTTTCAAGTTATGTAAAGTGTGCAGCTTAAAAAACGCAGTACAAATAACCATTGTAATTTGAGCATTAAACATCAAAGTGGTATGTATGGTATAAGGGGATTAGCGATCCACAATGCATGTCCAAGGCACCGGGAAACTAAGGGGCCAATGCAATACAGTGCGATCAGCCGAGCCTTGTTGAACCCACAGTTGGACGCGGGTTGTGTATGTGTGTCCTAATCCTTTTACACTATAAGGGGATTAGCACCTCCACAATGCACATCGAACATGCCAGGAAACTAATGCATGTGAATGAGGCTATTAGATATTCACTCCGAATGCAAAAAACAATGTGCATCCAATAGGCACATTTTTGTGCTCAGAAATTAATGCTTGGTGATATTAAGTCAGAGGAATGAAATATTTAAAAAAATGTTTTTTTAAGTGCTGGTGGTCAGGTTTGGGAAACGGACGCTCAGTTAACCAGCGTCCATTTTCGAAACCCGTGACTGTGTGCCGATTAAGAAAATGGACGCCGATAAATTCATAATCTGTTTTCTAAACCGGTGGACAACCATGGACAGCTGACTGCTGGCAGGCTCTAGTTGTCAAGGTGGTGCTAGGGGTATGCAATCAACTCTAGCGCCTCCTTGACAGTGTGACCCCTAATTAAAATATTGCATTGCGCCCCCAGGAAAAGTGCCTGGGGGAGCATTAGGAAAGCGGGCACAGAAGAATCAGCACCCGCTTTCACCGCTTTTTTTTTTGCATTGCCCCCATTGTGCATTAATTAAATAACATTTTACATTACAAGAAGAAAACGGTTTAACTTAGTCAACACTACACAGAGTTTTAAAACAAGATGGTGGATGTTTATGCTGGACTTGACACAGTCAAGATAAATCTCCATACATGCCTTGCCCAATTAGCACCAGAATAGAGGCAGCAACTAAAGGCATCAACTTTGGCATTAGAGTATGATGGCATATACACTCATCTGCACTCAACCCACATGAAGGAGCGCACAAAGGAGCTCCTTTGTTGTGTTCCTTCATGCGCGTGACAAAGCATGTGCACCCCCGGCACAACATACCTCTGGCATTATCTGGCGGCTCTTCACCCCTCACAGAGGTGGATGGAGCTACAACAGCTCCTGGATATCATCAGATCCAGTGAAGGTAGCAGGAGTGAGTCCATAGTCATGCAGGTTCTGGGCAAACTCAGCCCATCCGTTCCTGCTGGGAGATGGTAGGTGGAGCAATATCTGCCGTCATTGCTATGTTGCTATGTATGTTACCATGATAATCTACTTACCTCACCTGAGTACAAAGCTCCACAATTAAATTCATGTTGCAAGCCTTTCCAAGCCTACTTCATGGTCCTCACATTTCTTGTTTGTGCATCTCTCACCATCAGGGACGTCATCTGGGAGACGTCCCAGGTGGTGAAACTTGGCTTGGTGCACTGGTAGTGGCATTGCTGAATGAGTCTGCATCGGAAGAACTAGAAAATGCATATCACAGAAAACCATGCACATGTACAATTCATGCACAAGTGTACACCCAGTGTTCGCTTGCATTTCTATGTAAAATGTACACACGTAATAAACATTCTATTTATACGTATTTTATATTTTGTGCACATTTATGGGTGCTCATTATAAAATTCATTCACACATGCGCACTTGGGGGCCGATTGGGGGCCGATTTTAAATGTTACGCTCGCGGGGTACATTTGTGCGCGATACCTGGTGCGCACAAATGTACACCCGATTTTATAACATGCGTGCGCTGCCGCGCACATGTGATAAAATCCGGAGTCGGCATGTGCAAGGGGGAGCACACTTGTGCACCTTGCACGCCAAGCCCAAGGGGAGCCTCATTGGCTTTCCCTGTTCCCTCCAAGGCCGCTCCGAAATCAGAACGGCCTTGGTGGGAACTTTTTTTTCCGCCCCTCACCTTCTCCCCCTTCCCCTATCTAACCCACCCCCCAGCCCTAACTAAATCCCCCCCCCCAACTTTGTTTCAAAAGTTATGCCTGCCTGAGGCAGGTGTAATTTGCGTGCGCTGGCCAGCTGCCGGCGTGCTGTGCTGGAGCACTCGGAACCGCCCCCGAACCTCCGCCCGGCCCTGCCCCCGGCCCACCCATTTTGGAAAGCCCCGGGACATACGCGCATCCCAGGGCTTGCGCACGCTGCCAAGCCTATGCAAAATAGGCTCGGCTTGAGCTTGCATGTATTTTCTTTAAATTTATCCTCCCCATCTAGACTTTTTATTCTACAAAATAAATCTAGGTAATTAGTTAGCCTTTGAATGTAGTCTGCAATAGATTCATATGGCTATATGATTTGCAAAACATATATCTAAAATTAAATTGTAATTTACATAATATAAAAATAATTTCTGGTACAAAGTTTTTGAAAATATATTTCATAAATCCCAAAGACACTTTTTCTTGTTTCTTGATTACTGGCTGGGGTATGAGTTTAATCACCTCAGCTTTTTTATCATCTTCCTAAAATGTATTCTAACAACTGGACTTCTGTTTTTTACATACACATTTTCTTTGATTTCTAGCCAAAACATTTTGTATAATGATTTAGGACCAGCTATAGATGTTTTAAATTACAAATCATAATCTAAACATTTGATGATTATATCATCTAAATACAGCAATGCATATTTCGTTATGAACTTAATAGTTAGTCCATTAACTTTTGACATGTATTATAAGGATTCAAAATTCTGAAGGATAATATGGTAAAATAGGACAGCAAAGTCAAGAGTGAACATAAACAGCCAGTTTTAATAAGGCATGTTGACCTTAGTGTGAGTTTTAACCCACATTTTAGCATGGATTTTTCAGCACTGTATTAACCCTGATATTTAACAGGGCTTTTTGCATAGAAAAATCCACGCTAAAACAAGGATTAAAAATCATGCTAAGATTAGCACAGATAGGGTGCATGAAAATCTCCATGTTATTTTCCAGGAATGCAGGGAGGCATATTAAAGAGCAGTCTGCTTAAGGAATATTTTCTTAATGCTGGATCTGAGGTGGAATAAAAATTAACACGTCATTATGTCTGCTGTGCCCAGTCTGGTAGTATCTAGTGGCTTCCACTACACTGGGTACAGCAATAGAATAACATTAGTCACCAGAAATGTATGTTCATTTTTACTCAATTCAGACCCAGGAGTTAACTTTCCAGTGTTGTGCCACCCCTCTAGAATGCTTCTTTTTGGTATACATGTATACACAGAGGAAAGGACATTCTATAAATTCAATATCATTATCTGGTATCATATACTGAGCATAGCAGCCACTGTATTCAGCTAAGGCACTTATGATATAATCATATACCGGTGAAAAATTTCTTGTACCTGTTTCAGTCTTGCAAAAAGGTTATTTTTTAGTATTTCACTCTTGCAAATAAAAACTTCTTCAGGACATTAAGTCAAAAGTCGATTAGTCATAACAATGTGATTCACCATTCAGGAAATCATCCCAATATAACAATTAAGAATTATGATGCTATATGTCATGTTGGAACAAAAGACCACTTAGGGGCAGATTTTAAAAGCCCTACGCTCATAAATCCAGCTGGATTTACGCATGTAGGGGGGTTATGCGAGCTGAGCCTATTTTGCATAGGCCCAGCGACGCGCACAAGCCCCGATACGCGCGCATGTCCCGGGGCTTGAATAAAGGGGCGGGACGTGGGTGGTCCGGGCGGGGTGTGGCATGGCCAGAGGCAGGCCCAATTTCCAAAATAAAGGTTGGGGGGGTTATGTAGGGCTGGGGGGCTGGTTACGTAGGGGAAGGGAGGGGAAGGTGGGGGGGGGGTCAGAAGGAAAGTTCCCTCCGAGGCCACTCCGATTTCAGAGTGGCCTCGGAGGGAACAGGGAAAGCCATCAGGGCTCCCCTAGGGCTCGGCGCATGCAAGGTGCACAAGTGTGCACCTCCTTGCGCGTACTGACCCCGGATTTTATAACAAGCACGCGGTTGCGTGCGCATGTTATAAAATTGGGCGCAGATTTGTGCGCGCCCAGATCTATGCCCGCGCGTAGGTACTAAAATCTGGCCCTTACCTTGTAATAGTTCAAAGAGCACTTGTGAAGGTTCCTAAATCTTTCTAAAAGTTGCAGTCTGAAGATGCTGTCATTAGCTGACTGACACTGACGGTGTTTCAACGGCAACCTGTCTCCATCAGGGGTAAATTGGGAGATCTATAAGACAGTCAGCGACATAAAACCTTATCCAGATACCAGCACAACTCATGGGTAAACAAAAAACTTAACGATTTATGCAGGGATTTTATCAGTCCATCATGGCCACCACCATAGAATCAGGTGGTGTCTAACAAAACTATGTTACATGCACAAACCATGGACAACTTTAGAACAAGCCTTTTAAGCACATAAACCCATGTTTTATGCACATAAATAACTTTGAAATTTCACCCCAGGAAGCACTTTTCCCGAGATGCTCAGTCAACTTAGTCACTTGAGGCGCGTGTGAAATTTAGAAGCCTCATTAATTTTCACAAATCACATGAATCTGTTACTTCTATCAGGTTTAGAAATAAGGATCACACAAAAATAGGCACAGACTAAATCTAAAAAAGGCGATTGTAAAATCGACTCAACTTGATGGAAAAATATCAAGCTCAAATTGTATATTGATCAGAATTTGGGGTGTCAGCAAGCCGGGTGCGAGTGTAAGACCTCCTTATTACAGGAGGTTACCCAGGCATCTCAGTCATCCATCCCTGGCCCAACACGGGTGCCATAAATGACAAACAGCCCTCAAGTCAATTTTTAAAGCACAGTTTTTTAAATTGCAACTAGAATGCCTAAAGGCATGTATAGAAGAAAATCAAAGTATTTTGGGGAAAAAAAAAAAAAGAGAGACCCAAACTCCGACCTCGACTGGCATTTTGGATTTCCTTCATCAGGGGGACCTTATCTTAAATGAAGCAATTGACAAGATGAAACCTCCTTTAAGATAAATCCCCGTGATGCAGGAGATCGAAAAGCCAGCCGACGTTGGGGTTTGATTCTCTTATGTCATTCTGATTTCTTCTATACATACCTTTAGGCGTTACATTTGCAGTTTAAAAAACTGACAGAATTCGTACCATTAACATGGCTGTCAGTCAAAATGAAAAGTACAGTGCAGGCTGGTAAAACACTGTAGGTTTCCATTAGCAATCCAAATGATTGTTTCCTTTGGTGCTACTTGCAGGTATCTACAGAAATTAAAACATTAAAGCACAATGTGCTTTACTATACCACGTCTCTGAATTAATTGTCATCTATGTAATCTAATTGTCAGCGATTCTGTCATTTGTCTAATTTTGTTCCTTTGTTGACTTGGGGGATATTTTTGCTGCTCTCTTCTTCCCTAAGAATAGGGTTTACATGTGCATCTGACAAGCTATGTATATGGGACACATGACAAAATATACTTTCAGTATTCCCAAATTCAAATATAGCAAATTATGATACTTTGTCACTGGATGCCCCAAGGTTAGAGGAATGCAAAACACTTCCCAAAAAACAACCAAACTGAAAACCCCCTCTTCATCTTTGCTTATTATCAGGTTTCCCTTTCACCATGATGAAAGTGGGCTTAAAATAGTCACTTGTCATTACCACTCTACCTGAGCTTGCCAGAAGGCCAGGGGAGGCCTACAACATAAGCACAGTATTCCAGCAATTCTCAGCAGCATTCCCCCAAGCAAATGCTAGGGTTGCTGGGCAGATTTTTTGAGGTATCTTTACAGGCGAAAGTCAGTAAATGCTCCTTGCCACATCCTGGTGACTGATGACTGGAAAAGTGGCTACATAAGTGCTGAAAGGATAGGGAAAGGAAATGAGAAGCTAATGTGAGCTTATGACAGCTGACAGGCAGAGAAGGTAGTCAGGGACATCAATGTCAAAAAGAGCCCTGGCTGATGAGGAACAGTGGACAGGATCTTAGTTTCACAACCTTTAAGGGCAAAATGAAGGACTGTAAATCAGCTGGAGGACTCATCTAACTTTACAGCTTTGGCTGCTACTACAATGCCCTATCAAGTACAAAATAAAGATGTCTTTTTCTCAGATGTTTCAACACATATTTCTAAGTATTAGGCTAACAGCCATTACAGCAGCTGGGCCTAATGAGATTTTCTGTATCCTATTCCCTTTAACAAAGACCAAAAAGTAAAGGTGTTAAGTGTGCAACTTTGCACTTGGCCTTTATTGTACAACTGCATTTGCAAGGCAAAGTGTATAAAGTAATACTCGGCGGTGCAGGCCCATCCTGCACCGCCGAGTATAACGCAAGAATAAGCATGCGAGGGCGCTGGAGATAAGGCGGGGGAGGGGGGAGGCGTTTAGGGAGCTAGCAACGGGGGGAAGGGAAAATGGCTGAAGGGCAGCAATTTGAATCGCTGGTCCTGGATTGGTTGGGGGGCTGAGGTATGACATAGTGGGAGATCGTGGCGGCACTTTGATTGGGCAGGAGTCTCGAGCGATAAGGCTTTTTGGCTCGCTATGTTGTGAGCGAGTGTGTTTGTCAATAAAATAAATCCAGGTCGCTCGTGGGGGACGAATTGTAGTTTGGTTAGGCGTGAGCAAAAAAAATAAAAAATAAAGAAAATTAAGTAATTTGGAGCGGCAATTTCCTTGCGTCGATGCGCAGGTTGGTGGTGTGAAGAGTAGGCCGAGAGCATGCTGTGGAGAGGAAGAGATCGAAGGGCTCGTTCGGTCCTTTCAGCGCCTTCACACCTGGCAGGAGGCCGCAGACGAGGAGCTGCAGGATGAGCAATCCCAGTGTACGTGGGTATCACAGCACAGGCCCGGGCAAGTGCTCCAGGTTACAGGTCTCCGGATACGAGTTCCGGTGAAAGCGGACCGGAAGTCGGCCCTATGCCGCCTCAGCCCACGGCAAGTTTTACCCAATTATGGAAAGGATGTTTTCCTGTTGGACCTTTCCCTGAATGCCTCAGGCAGGGAATTTTATTCTTCCCCCAGGCCTATACTGGCAGCTGCCCCGCCCGCAGCTCGGTCGGTTCAGATGGTGTCTAGATGGGACCGCGGTGCTGAGGGGGAGGTTAGGGCGAGGTGGGGGCAAGGAAAAGGGAAAAGCCCTGGCTAAGAAAAGAGGTGGGAGGGGACGGGGAGTGGATGAGTTTCTGGGGCCAGGCCCGGGGGGGGGGGGGGGGGGGGGGGAAGGCAGGTAGTGGCCTGTTTTCATGGCGAAGGGTGGTCCTGGGACCTTGAAGCCTAGGAGGAATACAGGTAAAGTCGCGCACTAGTTGGGCGTGGAGAGGAGGAACCAATGATGGGTGAGGACGGAGTGCAGAAGTACAGTACATCCCTCTGGCTGGAGTGTGGCAGGGTGCACGTACTGCAGCGGATCCGAGGTTGGTGAGCAGTTATGCAAGAGGTGAAGGTAGGCAAGGTAGGCCGCAAGTCCCAGAAGGTCATTTTGGGAGTGAGACTGGTACCAATAAAGATTTTGGTGGCTGGCCCATCTGGCAGAGAGAGGAGCAGAGGGATATTACCAGAGGTCGAGCCCCAGGTAGGGTAGTGAGGGAGGGGGTTTGACCCAGCCGGTGAAGGGTGGGAGAAGCTGTATGGGATGGTTGAAGGAATTCAGGGTGTCCGGGAAAAAAGTGAACAAGGATATGAGGATGGTTCTGCGGCCTGTGCATATGTTTTCACAGATGAGGATGAGATGGTGTTGCCTTCCACATCCCGGCAAGAAGCTTGGAGGGAGAGATTACATTTGCAGATTATGGCAAGCGTGGGACAGAGTATGGTGACGAGTGGCAAAGGAAGGAAGGAACCAGCTGGAGGTCTTGGATTGAGAGCAGAAGCAGGTGAGTTGATACAGAAAGGGGGGAAAAACGGGGTAAGTGGGGCCAAAAAGAGAAGGAAATCCAGTGTTCCTAGATCGGATTCGGACTCGAGCTCGTCCTCGTCTACCACATCCTGCTCAAGTAAGTCGGGAATTGTGGGATTCAAGGGTGGAGAGGGTCCGAGGCAGGATGTGGGTCATCCGGCTTTAGCATCTTTGACAGAGTTATGGGAGGAGGTCCCAAGCAAATTGAGGAAGAGAATTTGCAAAAGAAAATACGTTAATATATTTAAGTTATTGGAGGGCAGGAGAGGAGGCAGGAAGAAGAAGAAGGGGAAAAGGAATTCAGGGGGGGGCTAAGGTCTCTAAGAATATCGTGAATTGGGAAAGAGGTTTCTTCCGTTTGGCTAGTGTAGTAGGACATTTTCAGCCCAAGTGCTGAAGCTTACGGGGTTAGTATTTTAGGGGCGTTAAGGGATAATGAAGGTTGGACTTGGCTCAATTATAATGAGAAGTTTAGGGATAAGATGGCAGGGAATAGATATATGTCTTGGGGTACTCAAGACATCAATTTGTGGTTGCCTCAAATGACTAACAATAACTAGTTATGTAATGTGATGTTTGCTACCAAAAACTGTTGCAAATTGTAAATAAGTTTTAGTGTTAAAATAAATTATCTTTATTAATCTTCGAACTTTTGTGTGATTCTAACACAAAAATATTTTTTTGTACTAGAGAAAAGACCTCAGTATTGGCAAGAGATCTGAATTTTCAGAAACTTCTTATGGGCCAATTGTTACAATCACTGGTCTTGTATTCTTCTTATAATAGGAGTGAGTAAAAATCATTATTGCACAAAGATTGAGTAGCGCCATTATATGAATCATTTAGACATATATAATTACATTTAAGACACCATTTTGAGATATTTAACAATTTTATTAAAATAAGAGAATACAAGACCAGTGATTGTAACAATTGGCCTATAAGAAGTTTCTGAAAATTCAGATCTCTTGCCAATACTGAGGTCTTTTCTCTAGTCAAAATTTATTTATTTATTTATTTATTTATTTAGTCAGATTTATATACCGACTTTCAAATTTATATCAAGTCGGTTTACAATAGCAAATTCAAAAACAATCAAATCACCAAACACATTTCATACAATAACACCTAACATTTCCTAAATATAATACTATCCTAGCACAGTAATTGCAATTCCCTATTCTTATCACAGTTTTAAAACAAATATTATAATTAATTTTAAAAAATTAAACATAAAAACCATAATAAAACATTTTAAGTAAAAACCACCAAAATTAAAAAAAAAAACAAAAAAACCTAAAATAGAACTACATTTGTGTTAGAATTACAGAAAAGTTCAAAGATTAATAAAGATAATTTATTTTAACAGTAAAACCTATTTACAATTTACAATAGTTTTTGGTAGCAAACATCACATTACATAACTAGTTATTGTTTGCATTTGATTGTATACTAGTTATTCCCCGATTTTTTCTGTCGCAAATGACTAACAAGACTGCGGGTAATACCAAGAGGGTAGGAAGTGTGACGGCCAGTTCGGGCGGCATAGGAACAGTAAGTGGGGGCACGAGGAGTAGTTCCTTTTGAGGAGCAGGGACTGGGGTTAAAGTCTGAGCAGACAGTAAAGGAGCCGCAGGGGGTGACATGTGATAGAGATTTAACAAAGTCACGTGTCTCTTCCCGGATTTTAAGTTCCAGCATGAATGTGCCACTTGCAACGGGGCAAAGCCAGCTTCCAAGTGCTCACAGAATAATGTTCCTGCCCCCGCTAAAGGGGGCAAGTATCGAGGTCCATTTAGCTAAGGCAGATTCGCCGGTGATGTTTGCAGCAATTCAGGAGTGGTTGCAGCATTGCCCGGATTGAAAGGCGGCGCAGTTGCTTTTTTGGGGTTTCAAAGAGAGTTTCATGATACCCTATGAGGGTCCGGGGTGTGGGGGGAGGGTTCGCAACGTGAAGTCAGTGGCTCAATTAGCGGATGTAGTATGGAATAAATTGGAGGCTGAGTTGGGTCTGGGGAGGACTGCGGGGCCGTTTGAGGAGCCACCGTTTCAAAGAATGCATTTGTCACCGTTGGCTGTTTTTCCGAAAAAAGTACCTGGGAAATATAGGCTAATTCTGAATTTGTCTTTTCCAAATGGTTCATCGGTGAACGATTTCATTCCCAGGGAATGATATACCGTCCGATATACTTCCTTTGATGAGGCATTGAAATTAGTAAAGAAAGCAGGGTTCAGGGCATTGATGGCAAAGGCAGATATAGAGTCGGCTTTTTGGCTCTTACCAATTCATCCGTCTATTTATTTATTTATTTATTTATTTATTTAACATTTTTATATACCGACATTCATGAAAAAAGATCATATCATATCGGTTTACAAGGAACAAAGAAATAACATAACCTTAACTAGTGGAAGTTTAAAGTTACAATAAAACAGGGGTATGTAACTGGGGAGGAAGAGCATAGAGGGGACAGATAACTCATGAACTAATTACAACGAAGAGGAAGTAAGTGCAAGAGAGTCATGATCTTATCTAGATGTGGCTGATGCTATGTGTCTGTTGTTAGCCCTGGTTAGGGAAGGCTTGTCTGAACAGCCACATCTTAAGATTTTTTTTTGAAAGTCTGTAGGCAGGGTTTCAGTCTAAGATCTGGAGGTATGGCATTCCAGATGGTGGGACCAGCTACCGAGAAGGCCCGGTCCCTGGTAGATGAAAAATGGGCGGCTTTGAAGGAGTGGGCATATAGAGATCCCTTGTAAGTCTCCCTGACGGGTCTGGAAGAGTGGTGCAGTTTAAGTGGGATTTGTAGGTCAAGCGGGACCAGGTGATGAATGGTTTTATGGATGATGGTGAGTGATTTGAAAAGAATTCTGTAGCTTATAAGGAGCCAATGCAAATCTTTGAGGATAGGCGTTATATGCTATCTCCTATTGGTGTTTGTTAGAATTCTCGCAGCTGCATTTTGGAGCATCTGGAGAGGTTTGGTCTAGTGTCCCGCTTTTGGGGTTTCCTTCGAAGGACGTTATTTTGTGGACTGTTGTTTACCCATGGGTTGTGCGATATCATATGCATATTTTGAAGCTTTTAGTTCATTCTTGCAGTGGTTAACGGAGCAGCACTGTTGTACTCAGATGATGCATTACTCACATACTCAGATGTGGGTAACGGAGCAGTACAGGTGTACTCAGATGTTGCATTATTTGGATAATTTTCTGTTCGTCGGGGCAAATACATCCAAGCTTTGTAAGATGCAGCTGGAGGGGTTTTTGGAGGTGGCGGGGCAGTTAGGAGTGCCAATTGCGGATGAGAAGACTGAGGGCCCTTCTACGAGTTTAACATTCCTGGGAATTGAGTTAGACTCGGAAAAAATGGTTTCTCGCTTATCGGACAACAAAGTGGTTAAATTGCAGGAATTATTGCTGGAGATGAAGAGAGCGGGTAAGGTGACGTTGAGCAAAATGCAGTCGTTGATTGGGTCTTTGAATTTTGCATGTAGGGTTATGCCTATAGGGAGGGCGTTTCTGAGAAGTTTATCAGCAGCAACATCGGGGATAAGGGCAGGGCATCATTACATTAGAGTAACATGGCAGATTAAGGAAGAGTTAGGGGTTTGGGAAGTCTTTTTGCAATCCTTCAATGGAGTTTTGATGATTCCGGAAGAGAAGGTTGTTAATAGAGACATTGAGTTGTTTTCAGATGCGGCGGGTTCCACGGGTTTTGGTGTCTGTTTCCAAGGACAATGGTATATGAAATCATGGCCAGTCGATTGGGTGGATAGCGGGCTGATGAAGAACATCACATTTTTAGAATTATTCCCAATAGTAGTAGCCATGGCAATTTGGGGAGATCAGTTAGCTAACCAGAGAGTAGATTTTTGGTGTGACAATTTAGGAGTAGTTCAGGTGATCAATAGATTGTCATCCCATTTTTGAATGTTTCTGCTTTGTTAAGGGAATGAATCGTGAGCTGCTTGTGAAGAATGTTAACATCAGGGCCAAGCATGTCCCAGGAGTTCAGAACCTAATAGCTGACACTCTTTCTCGTTTCCAATGGAAAGTCTTTCAAGAGCTGGCACCACACACGAAGGAATCGACGGAACATTTCCCGGAGGAGTTGTGGAATCTGGGGAGGAGGAAGAATGGAGACTAATCCGACAGTCAGTGGCGCCAGCCACATGGGAGGCATACATTTCAGGCAGAAATGCGGTGACTTGTTTTTTGCGGGTATAGTGCAGTTCATATTATGGGCAAAATGGACTGGTTATTCTGTGAGAACGGTGTTGGTACAGTTAGCGGGGTTTTCATTTTTTCAAAAGTTGCATGGTTGGGTAATCCAATGTGTAGTTTTATGATAAAGCGGGTATTGGGAGGGTGGCAGAGGGATAGGGGGTGGGAATGGGATATGAGGAAGCCTATCAGATATACGGATTTGATTTATTTGATAAGAAAGTTGCCATTAGTGTGTTGGTCTGATTATGAAATGATGTTATTTCGGACAGCATTTTCGTTGGCCTTTTTCGGGGCTATGCGAATTATTGTGTTGGTAGCAAAGTCTAGGGCCTCTTTCTCTGACCAGGGGCTGTTGGAGAGGCAGGTCCAGGTGTGCAAGGCATTGGTTGTGTTATTATTACAGAAATCCAAAACAGATCAGAAAGGGAAAGGGCATATCATCACGCTCCTTCCAGCGGCAAGTGCAGTGGTCTGCCCAGTTCGGTTGACGTAGCAATACGTGAGGAGCCGTCCTGAAGTACAAGTGTCCTTTTTGGTGCATGGTAATGGACAGCTTTTACCCAGGTTTCAATTTACAAGAGTCTTACACGTAGTGGTAAACTGTGTGGGGTGGGATATGAAGGATTATAGTTCGCATTCGTTCAGAATAGGGGCGGCAACATCCGCAGCAGAGGGTAGGATATCTGAGACTGGCATACAAGACATCGGTAGGTGAAAATCGAAAGCTTTTCTGTCATACATGAGGCCATAACAAAAAAAAAGACAAATACTAAATAATACTCGATACAGAGAGGGGTAGCCATATCCTGGGAGGTATGGGGATGTCTAGTGATTGAATGTTCTTCTTTTGCAGAGCTATTCAGGGTGGTGCGGAGGACAGGGTGTGTCTGGATCGTGGACCACTCTTTTATTCATCGGGCACAGCGGTGAGCGTTAAGAAGGCCTTATGGTGAACATCTCGATCTTGAGCAGTGTTTAAAAAAGGATTGGATAAGTTCTTGGAGGAGAAGTCCATTACCTGCTATTAAGTTCACTTAGAGAATAGCCACTGCCATTAACAATGGTTACATGGAATAGACTTAGTTTTTGGGTACTTGCCAGGTTCTTATGGCCTGGATTGGCCACTGTTGGAAACAGGATGCTGGGCTTGATGGACCCTTGGTCTGACCCAGTATGGCATTTTCTTATGTTCTTATGTTCTTATGAACTGGAGCGTTGCCTGGTTCAGCAAAAGAGGAATGGAATGGGAAGAGCTGTTACCATTCCTTTGGGAGCGGGCAGATATGTGGGGAGTGCCGGGGATTGTGGTTATTCATTTAGGGGGGCAATGATGTGGGTAAGAAGTCATGTAGGGAGTTTGTGACATGTGTCAAAAAAGATTTATCTCAAATCTGGATCCATTGGCCGAGGGTTAAGATAAGATGGTCGGACATAATTGTCTGGCTACATGTAAAACGGAGATCTTATGGAAATCCGGGGTTAAAAAAATGAATCAGCAAATTGGAAAATGAGTGATAAGAGAAGGGGGATTTTGGGTGTGGCACGAGTGGGCGTGGACGGTAGACGTGGGTTTGTTCCGGGGTCATGGAGTACACTTGTCGGATGTGGGGATGGATCTTTTTAATAACTCCCTACAGGAAGGTATAGAGCAAGTAATTGTCAGAGGTTAGGGGCCACAGTGGGGGAACAAGGACGTCTTAAGGCGTCCTTGTTGTGGCGGAGACCTGAGCACGAGTTATTATTGGAAGATTGTAATGTGAAAAGGGGAGGGGGGCAACTTGTGTAGTTGGGTGGGTCGCTGCATGAGACAGCCTGTGAGCTGCGGGGCTATAGCTCAAGGCTAGGGCTTGCCCTCACTGGTGGTGAGGCGGGGTAAGCAGGAAAATAGGGTGGGTATTTGCTTTACCACTAGGGTGAGGTGGTAGAGGCGGGATGGAAAGAGGAAAGGGAGGAAAGGGAGGTGAATATAAGGGGGGGAGCAGTTGTTATGATTGAGAATGTTATGATGTTATACATATTTTGTCCGGGCTCGGGTTAAGTTTAATAAACTGCGGCCTGTTTTGAATGCCAAAAATTGTCTAATGTTTTATTGGGGGGAAGGATGAGCGAGCCGAGCATATGTCTTGCCTCCCTGTGTTATATACCTTACTTGGTGTTCACAATTAATATTTTAATGACTAAATTGATTGCACTGGCACAGTGAATTAGTCATCGACTTGACAGGTATCTGGCATTCTGTTCCTTATCTGTTTACTCAGCACTAGGTGAAATACAAAAGTCTAGTGAAAATCAGATTTCCTTGCTGCTTTGTCAAAGCAAATTTAATCACAGTCAGAACGTGAAGCATCCATCATTTTCTCTTCAGTAGGCGCTCACACGCACAGATCAGCAGCAGGGAGCACGGTTGCCACTACTGCCTTTTATTCACAGGAAAGTTAAATTTAACTATATCCTTGATAAATGATACAGTCTAGACTATTAAACATGATGACTAAGTACTGTATGCTACGCAATCCCTTGCGGTTTAAAAATAGGGATACGTTTTCTTCTGCTTGAGCTCTGCTACCTAAGTTATGATTGCTAAATCTTGCTTTTTGGATGGTGCCCTTGTTGTCCACAAATATCTTTGTTTTTCTGTTCATGTTGCCTCTGTTGTACTATGCCAGCTTTTTTTTTCTTATACATTTCAATATCTTTCTCAACACAACTTGATAAAGTGCATTCTTCTGCAGTATTAGAAATTGTGTTTGTTCATTTTTTTTTTAATATATTCTTTTGAAGCAGGCAAGAATGTCCTCTTGTTCTCTCACTCATCAAAATAGGAAATGCAGGAAATTGCACTACTGGAAATGAGATTCATAAACTTTTAAACATGATAAAGGCCATGCTAATTGCAAAAGCTCAGTTTCTCCCACCATGAGTAAGTATTGTCTTGTGTGATTTGACACTTCCTCAGTCAGCACTAATGGCTTTGGTGGGATGCATTACCTCCAACCTTTCTCCCTAATCTATTTGGCTACATTTACTCTACTGTAATTTGCCTGATACTGATATTACTTTGACTTTCCATAGTAACAGATTATTGTCTCCTTCTAAAAATATATGCCCCTTAGCAAATACCATGTTTGAATTCCATTTCAGTGAACTTTCATCCTATGCACTGTGGCCTAGGTGTATCTGACAGTTATACATGCAACATGCTAAGGGCCCAATTCATTAAAAGGTTTTTCCCTTTTTGGGGCTGATTTTCCTAGATTTTTCTCCCATTCTGGGCCTATGGGAAAATGCTTAGGAGGTAATTTTCAAAAGGATTTACACACTTAAAATTGTGTTTTACCTGTGCAAATGTAAGTGGGCTTTTGAAAATTACTACAATATATGCCATTGAATTGTCATACACGCATAAGTGCCCTTCAAAAGGTGAATTTTAAAAGCCTGGCGCATACATTAATTAGGGGATATTTACAGAAGTCGTGCTCGCGAAGGGCGAATGGATTTTAAAAGCTGCCCAGACATATACGTCTCTCCCGCAGTGCACATATCTCAAAAGTTTGCAAAAAAGGATGTGGCATGGGGTGGTCTGGGCAGGGCATGGGCATTTCGGGGCATGGACCAAAGATGTGCATGTAAATGCTTATGTGCCTGGGCGCGTGCACAGAACCTCTACCGCATAAGTTTAGTTCTAATATGGAGGAGGTATAAGTTATAAAATAAGGAAAACTAGGCAGATCTGCAGGGTTTTAAGGGTCTGGGCAAACTGAGAAGGAATGCAGGCTATTAAACTAGTAGGGTTTGGAGGCTCTGTCTCTTAACTGGGCGAACAAAAGACAAATTGGTAAAGCTAGACATGGTGTCAGTGCGCACCCCTTTTAAAATCCCCCAACTTACACATTAGAAACGGGATTTGTGCACCCACTTAAAATTCGGTGCTTATGTGCATGCAGCCAGGCTATTTTATAACATGCACATATATGTGTGCAAGTTATACAATGGCCTCTTCCCTGGCTGATGTATGTGCGCAAATGTACGCCTGCGCGCTGGTTTGAAAGTTATCGGCCCTGCGTGTAAATGGATTTTTGAGAATTGCTACAATAATATGTTACATTTACAAGTGTAACTCCTTTGAAAATTACCTCCTTAGTATATCAGGCCCTAAATGTGTATCGATATAATTAAGATAACTGAATTTTTTCTTCCATAACAGAACAATAGTTAAACTCCTAATGTTAGATGACTAGGTTTATAGCTATTTCAGAGGTGGCTTTCAAGTTACTTCAGGTATGCCAAGTTAATTGTCAGTATATTAGGTATCTCTGTCTCCAGCCCCGGGCCTCTGCTGCGTCTGACTGCTCTTCGGCCCATCTCCAGCCCCAGACCTCTGCTGCGCCTGGCTACTCTTCGGCCTATCTCTGGCCCCGGACCTCTGCTGCGCCTGACTACTTTTCAGCCTATCTTGAAACCCGGACCTCCGCTATGCCTCAATATTCTTCAGTTCATCTCCAACCCCGGACCTTGGCTACAATTGACTGCGCCTGCCTTCTTCATGCCCTGACCATTGGTTTGATTGACTGCGCCTGCCTTCTCCGTACCCTGACCATTGCTTTGATTGACTATGCCTGCCTTCTCCGTGCTCTGATCATTGCTTTGATTCGCTGTGTCTGCCTTCTCCGTGCCTTGACCACTGCACTACAGACCTTTCTGTGTCCAGAGTTCTACGCTACTTGCCACAAATTCCACTTGCCGCAGGCAAGTCCTATCCTCTGGACGTGGACTTATAAGGCTTGGGCCTTCCTTTGCTTGAGCGCCTCCAGTCACTTGTTATTCCTTTGGTGCCTGAGTTCCTATACCGAATCTGGTCCAAGGTGGGACTGTGCCATCTACCGGCTGCTGACTCTGGGCTGAACCACTTCTTGCTATTCACTAACCTCGAGGCCCGCCTAGGTCCTGCCGGCCCCTGCACCCGGGGGCTCAGCCTGAGGGGAGCGAGGGCTGGTGTAGGTGAAGCTCCAGCGGCCTCTGGCTTCAGCCCACTCCGCCTGCTGACGGTGGGGACCCTTGGGTCCTTACCTGTGGGTTGTGTCAGCCCCGCCTCGGCCCAGGGATCCACCTCTGATGCAGCAGGTTGTGGGGGCCGTGTACTCAGTGGAGCCACTTGCCCTCCAGGCCATTCCGGACCTGGCCGCCGGGGTACAAGAACAGCAGCAGTTCCTTGGGGCACTGGCCTCCTCCATGGACCATCTACATGCCCAGCTTGATGCCCTTACAAATAATCCATTCCTCTTCCGGTGCCTCCTCATCCACAGCTGCCCCCGTCGATGCCTCGAGCCTTGTTGGCACTTCCAGCGCCCCCATACTTCGGCGGCGGCTCCAGACTCTGCAGGGTGTTCGTTAGCCAGTGCTGGATGCAGTTTGTTCTGCAGCCCTCCGTTTTCCAGGATGAGTTGACTAGGGTGACATTCATCCTGTCCCGTCTTGAAGGAGGGGCACTGGCCTGGGCTTCTCCTTTGTGGGAACGCTCGGATTCCTTGTTGAAGGAATTGGCTCAGTTTGTGGCTATATTCATCTTTGATGATCCAGGGTGACATGCCATGACAAGCACCAGTCTACTACACCTTCGTTAATTACAGTGATGACTTTTTGAGTTTCTGACTTTGACTTATTGAGTTTCTGACTTTGGCTTCTGAGCTCGCTTGGCAGGAAAACTGCCTCCGAGCTATCTGCTTAGATGGACTCTCCCCACAGCTGAGGGATGAGCTGGCTGCACGGGAGCTCCCTTCCTCTTTGGAGGACCTTGTAGACTTGGCAGGCTGAGTCGACCATCTTCTTCAGGAGTGTCGCTGAGGGAGTCGGATGCCCAGGAGGCCTTTGCGGGTTCGTTCCCATTCACCACCTAATATCAACCCTGCTTCCTGCAGTGATGTTGGAGTGGTCAGGATGGAGGAGCCCATGCAGCTGGATCATGGGCGGCTGATGCCGGGGAAGGTCACCGGCGGGGACAGGCCGGTCTGTGTCTGTGTTGTGGAGCTCCTGGCCACCATCTACAGACTTGCCCTATCCGTCCGGGAGACTCCTAGGCTTGGGTTCAATGGGGGTCCTGAGCTTGGGTGCAACTTCCCCGGCCCCTCAGTTATCTGTTCCTGTTACTCTGATCTGGGACTCCCGGTCCTTCCTGATACTTGCTCTGGTTGATTCCGCAGCAGGAGGTAATTTTATTCTTAAGGACCTTGTTCAGCTTTTGGGTATTAAGACCCGCTCACTTGATATGTCACTATGCATAGCTTCTATCTATGGAGAGCCATTACCCGGCTGAATTTCCTTGACTACGGAACCCATCCAGTTATGCACTGGGGCTTTACACATCGAGGAACTTGAATTACTAGTGTTGGATAAATCCATCCATCTTGTAGTGCTTGGACTTCCTTGGCTATAGAAGTGCTCTCCTCAATTCAACTGGGCTTCGTTACAACTGGTGGAGTGGGGTCCCACCTGCTACCAGTCTTACCTCCAGAAAGTGATACCATCTCCTGTGGTCCCTCTGGCTACTATGTCCTCTGGCATACCAGCTCCATAGGCGGCCTATGAGGACGTGTTCTCTAAACAAAAGGCCGACCTCCTTCCGCCTCTCAGAAGGTTTGACTGTCCAGTCGACCTCCTTCCAGGAATCCCGCCTCCTTGTGGATACACCTATCCTCTGTCGTTGCCTGAGACAAAGGCAATGAAAGAATATATTCAGGAGAATCTTGTAAGGGGATTCATTCGCCCGTCTATGTCTACTGCGGGAATCTTTTTTGTGACCAAGAGAGACGGGTCACTTAGACCATGTATTGACTACAGCAGCCTAAATGCCATCACCCGTAAGGATAAATATCTCTTGCCATTGATTTCCGAATTATTTGACCGTCTCCAGGGTGCCTCCATATTCACGAAGCTGGATTTGCGTGGAGCGTATGACTTAGTGGGAATCCGTCCTGACAACATTTGGAAGACTGCCTTTGACACCCGAGATGGGCACTGCGAATGATTGGTGATGCTCTTTGGCCTCTGTGGCACGCTCGCAGTGTTCCAGCAAATGATGGACGAGGTCTTTGGGGATCTGCTGTGCACCAGGGTTGTGGCCTATCAGGACGATATTCTCGTCTTTTCCAAGGACCTTGATACTCATTGTGCTGACATCTGAACCGTTCTCCAACACCTTCTGTTTCTGAAGTTGGATGGGTGCCTATTTGGGAGATCCGGTTTGCCTTTCCTTGGTTGTGTAATCTCTCGGCAAGGCTTTTCTATGGATCCAGCCAAGTTGGGGGGAATCCAGGATTGGCCACAGCCAGTGGGCCTCAAAACTCTCCAGCGCTTCTTAGGATTACTCAACTACTATAGTCACTTCATTCCAAGCTATTCTACCCTGGCTGCTCCATTGACCGCCTTGACCCATAGGAGCCAAGACACATGAACTTGGCCGCCTGGGACCATTGCTGCTTTTCATCGTCTGGAGGAGGCATTCCAGAAAGGGTCCTGTCTGCACCATCCTGACCCAACTCGCCCGTTCTTAGTTGAAGTTGATGCCTCCGCCATTGGGGCTGGGGCTGTCCTGAGTCAACGTACTCCTCTGGTACTGTAGTTCCTTGATCCATTTACTCCCATAGATTTTCATCTGCAGAGCAAAATTACAGCATAGGGGATCGTGAGCTGCTCGCCATAGAACTGGCTCTCGAGGAGTGGCACCCATGGCTAGAGGGTGCACAACACAAATTTACCGTGTTCACCAATCACAAGAATCTGGAACACTTGAGTCAAGCACAGCGTCTCAGTGCCTGTCAAGCTCGATGGACCTTGTTCATCTCCGGATTCGATTTTGAGCTTCGCTATCTCCCAGCCGACAGGAACATCCGGGCAGACACTCTGTCGCAATCCTTCAAGCCCGAAGATACTCGGGAAGAGCTGACTCATATCATCAATCTGGCTTGTGTTTGTTTGTCTGCCGCTCATCCAGTTCCTTCTGGAGAGATGGTCGTGCACTGACGGCTCCGGGAAAGAGTCCTCCGCTGGGCGCACGATTCTAAGTTTGCTGGTCACCCAGGACGAGTGCGAACCGTTTCACTGCTCCAGCGGTTCTTTTGGTGGCCTACTTTGGTCTCCGTTGCAAAAGCGATTGTCGAATCCTGTAACGTATGCGCACAGCAAAAACCCCCGATCAGGCGACCTTGGGGTCTTTTACGACCGCTTCCAGCGCCTGAGGGACCGTGGACTCACTTGTCTGCGGATTTCATCATGGATCTGCCACCTTCTAAGGGTCACACCATAATATGGGTCACTATAGACCGTTTCTCAAAAATGGCCCATTTTGTACCTCTACCGGGCCTACCATCTGCTCCAGAACTGGCACGATTATTTTTCCATCATATCTTCAGACTGCACGGCTTACCCATGGACATTGTTTCTGATCGAGGTCCTCAGTTTGTTGCCGAGTACTGGCGCTCCCTCAGCATAAATGTCAGCCTCGTGACTGCCTATCACCCCTGGGCCAGCGGGCAGGCTGAGCGGATGGTCAGAATTCTTGTCCTGGGCAGAGTTTTCACACAACTCTCACATCGCCACTGCGATGGGAAGCAACCATGACCACCATTGCCCATACCGCTGTCAGTGTCGTCCCCTACGGCACAGGCTTCTGCGGATGCCCTTAAAATGCTGTGGGAGCAGACAGATCTCCACTTGCATCGGGCGGCCTCCCAGGCCAAGAGAGCTGCTGTCGGTTGACGTTGCTTGGCTCCTGGATTCCAACATGGCCAGAGAGTCTCGTTGAATACTCAATGCATCTGACTTTGAATTCCATTTCAGAGATGTGCTCCTGGATACATTGGTCCTTTCGCTGTTACCCGACTCATCGGACCTGTTGCATACCGGCTTTGGCTGCCTCCTATGCAGGGAATACATAATACATTCCATGTATCACTTTTGAAGCCTGTGATCTTATCCTGGCCTGCCCAGAAAGCCCCTGAGCCACCACCTTCGGTGGCAGAAACCAATACAATGTATGGGGTCCATGACGTCCTAGATATCTGCCGTGGGGGCCACCGGTGGGAGTACCTCCTCTCCTGGGAGGGATATGGACCCGAAGAGTATTCGTGGGAACCAGCACAAGACATCCTGGATAAGGCCCTCTTCTCAAATTATTATCGTGTCCATCCGGGCAAACCCCGACTTCCAGGAGGGGGGTGTTGAGGGGGGGGGTGCTGTTGTGCGTGCGCCTGTAGCAGAACCACGGTGCAGTCATCTCACCTTCTCATGTGGACTCCAGCTCCTGGTTCCTCTTTGCTGGCGGCAGTGGGCTGCCAGCTCCGGCCTCGGGTCGCCTTTGGTGCCTCCAGCTCTGCCATGGTCCCCAGTGTTGCCAGCCAGGATGTCCTTGCTTGTCGGGCCTCTCTGTGTGGCCCATGGAGAGATGCCGCATCAGCGCCAAGCTCCTCTCTGGGTGCGCGTGCACGATTCACTAGTTCTTTTAAAGGGCCTGCGGCAGGAACCTGGCTGCGGCCCCGGATGCTGACGTCAGAGGCCTAAGTGTATAAAAGCTTAGGCCTCGCTCCATAGTGTGGCCTTTACAGCAGGTCTCCTCGTACTCTGTGTACTCATTGCTGATAGAGAATACTCTCTACTTGTGTTCCTGATTCCTGTGGTTCCCAGTTCCTGTTTCCCTTGTTCCTGTTCGTCTATGTGTTGAACTGACTCTTTGGATTTTGACTCGGCTTTGCTTGACTACTCTTCTGCTCGTCTCCAGTCCCAGACCTCTGCTATGCCTGACTACTCTTCAGCCTGTCTCCGACCCCGGACCTCTGCTACGCCTGATTAGTAGTCTGCTATGCCTGACTACTCTTCAGCCTATCTCCAACCCCAGACCACTGCTACACCTGACTATTCTTCAGTTCATATCCAACTCCGGACCACCACTACACCTGACTATTCTTCAGTTCATCTCCAACCCCGGACCTCAGCTACGATTGACTACGCCTGTCTTCTCCGTGCCCTGACGATTGCTTTGATTGACTACACCTGCCTTCTCCGTGCCATGACCACTGCCTTGATCGACTATGCTGCAGACCTTTCTGTGTCCAGAGTTCTACACTGCTTGCCACGACTTCCAAGTGCTGCCTGCTCTCATCCTAGCCTATCAGTGATGCCACCTCTCACCTATTCTCTGGACGTGGACTTAGAAGACTTAGGCCTTCCTTTGCTTGAGCACCTCCAGTCACTTGTTGTTCCTTTGGTGCCTGAGTTCCTATACCAAATCTAGTCCAGGGTAGGACTACGCCATCTACCGGCTGCTGTCTCTGGGCTGAACCACTTCTCGCTATTAACTAACCTAGAGGCCCACCTGGGTCCTGCCAGGTATGGCACCCAAAGGCTCAACCCGAGAAGAACGAGGGCTGGTATAGGTGAAGCTCCAGCGGCCTCTGGCTTCAGCCCACTCCATCTGCTGATGGTGGCGACCCGTGGGGACCCGTGGGTCCTTATCTATAGGTTGCGTCGCCCCCACCTCGGCCCAGGGATCCACCTCCGATGCAACACTGAAATGTTGTATTAACATCTCAGGATAAAAATGTCTTCCCCTAACACTATTTAAAGGGTCCAATTCACTAAAAGTTGTTTATATTTTTTCGCATGCTAAACTGGTTCAGCATCTGTGACGGAGTCCCTAAATTGGGTTCATATCTTGGCGTATGGCTTGGGAAGAAATTTTGAGTGTGGGAAACCCGAGGTTTCATTTTGGGAAAAATGAAAACATTTATTATTTATTTATTTATTTAACAATTTTATATACCGACCTTCATAGTAGATTGCCATATCGGATCGGTTTACAGTTTAACAGAGGGAAAAAACTAGAGTAACAAATTCACGTAAACGAAAGATAACCAAAGCAGGAATAAGTCAAAGTTACAATCAACAGGGGGCGGGAACTTGGAAGCTTGCAACAAGCTGGAAAGAAGAAAAGGCCAGTAAAGTAATTTTACCGTAGAGTACAATTTACAAACTTAAGAACGGTGCTTTAATCTGAAGTCTAAGAGTCCATTTATTTTTTTTCTTTGAGAAACGGAGTGACAGGCTGGGTAAGAAAGAAGGCCAGCTAGTGATTGTCTGGTGGTTCAGGGAAGGCTTGGAGAAAGAGCCAGGTTTTAAGTCTTTTCCTGAAAGTTAATAGGCATGGCTCCAGTCTGAGGTTTGATGGGATACTGTTCCAGATGGAAGGGCCTGCTGTTGAAAAGGCTCTGTCTTTGGTCGTAGCGAGGCGTATAGCTTTAGTGGGTGGAACATTAAGAGTGCCTTTGTAAATGTCTCTAGTTGGTCTGTTAGAGGAGTAAAGTTTGAAAGGTATTTCTAGGTCAAGTTGAAGTTGATGATGGATGGTTTTATGGATTAAGGTGATTGATTTGTATAGAATTCTGTAATTTACTGGTAACCAGTGTAGGTTCCTGAGAATTGGTGATATGTGTTCGTAGCGGCTGGTACTGGTCAACAATCTTGCTGCCGCATTTTGAATCATCTGAAGAGGTTTGGTAGTGGATTTGGGGAGTCCTAGTAGAAGGGCGCTGCAGTAGTCTATATTGGCGAACAGTAGCGCTTGGAGGACTGTCCTGAAGTCGTGGAAGAATAAGAGAGGTTTAAGTCGTTTTAAGACCTGTAATCTGTAAAAGCAATCTTTCGTTGTTGAATTGACCATTTTCCTTAGGTGTTATGTGTGTAGTTCTAGTGAATTGCCATTATTTGGAATAGAAAATGATTTGTCAACCCTGTTATACGTTATACCAATGGGGAAATTTCTAGATGGAATTACTAATGGGTTTTAATGACTGTGGTTCTTTTAAGAGGGTTGGGAAGACTATCCTCTGGGGAGCGTTCAGTGGAATATATAATTCTGGTTCAAAGATAAGTGAGAGGCGATTCTACCATGGATGAGGAGTAGAGGTAGCTGCCAGCAAGGCTAGTGAGCCTGGAGATCTCTCTTTTATTTACACTTTCGAATAATAGAAGGACTAGGGGGCATTCCATGAAGCTAGCAAGTAGCACATATAAGACTAATCGGAGAAAATTCTTTTTCACTCAAAGCACAATAAAGCTCTGGAATTTGTTGCCAGCGGATGTGGATGGTGCAGTTAGTGTAGCTGGATTCAAAAAAGGTTTGGTTAAGTTCTTGGAGAAGTTCATTAACTGCTATTAATCAAGTTTATTAGGGAATAGCCACTGCTATTAATTGCATCAGTGACATGGGATCTTCTTAATGATTGGGTAATTGCCAGGTTCTTGTGGCCTGGTTTGGCCTCTGTTGGAAACAGGATGCTGGACTTGATGGATCCTTGGTCTGACCCAGCATGGCAATTTCTTATGTTCTTCTTAATTAACTCCGCATCATTTTGGCTTCTGGAAGTCAAATAGGAAATATTTGGGTTTTACTGAATAGCAGCTGCCTTATAAGAACTATATATTTAGTAGGGGTGTGTATCCGTTTTCCACGTATTTGTGATCCGCAACGTATTTTGTCCTATCTGTTAAATACGTGGGGAGGCAAAACGCATCGCGACTCCCCACGTATTTAACGGATTTCTGTTTTATTCGGCCACCTAAATAAAAATTTAAACAAACCCTCCTAAACCCCCCCAAGGCTTACCAAAACTCCCTGGTGGTCCAGCGGGGGGTCCGGGAACTATCCCCTGCACTCACACCCTCGGTGCTGGTTTCATCATGGCGCCGATAGCCTTTGTCACAGGGGCTACCGGTGCCATTGGTCAGCCCCTGTCACATGGCCATCGGCGCCATCTTGTGCTCCTACCATGTGACAGGGGCTGACCAATGGCACCGGTAGCCCCTGTGACATAGTATGGGCAAAGGCTATCGGCGCCATTTTGAGTCCTGGCATTGGATGGCCGGCATGCAGGAGGTCGCTCCGGGACCCCCGTTGGACCCACAGGGACTTTTGGCCAGCTTGGGGGGGCCTCCTGACCCCCACAAGACTTGCCAAAAGTCCAGCGGGGGTCCGGGAGCGACCTCCTGCACGCCGTCCGTCCGATGCCAATACTCAAAATGGCGCCGATCGCCTTTGCCCTCACTATGTCACAGGTACTGACGGTCGGCCCCTGTGACATAGTGAGGGCAAAGGCGATCGGTGCCATTTTGAACACTGGCAGCCGATTGCCTTTGCCCTCACTATGTCACAGGGGCCGACCGTCGGTACCTGTGACATAGTGAGGGCAAAGGCGATCGGCGCCATTTTGAGTCCTGGAATCGGACGGCCGGCGTGCAGAAGGTCGCTCCCGGACCCCCGCTGGACTTTTGGCAAGTCTTGTGAGGGTCAGGAGGCCCTCCCAAGTTGGCCAAAAGTCCCTGGGGGTCCAACGGGGGTCCCGGAGCAACCTCCTGCATGCCTGCCATCCGATGCCAGGACTCAAAATGGTGCCGATAGCCTTTGCCCATACTATGTCATAGGGGCTACCGGTGCCATTGGTCAGCCCCTGTCACATGGTAGGAGCACAAGATGGCACCGGTGACCATGTGACAGGGGCTGACCAATGGCACCGGTAGCCCCTGTGACACAGGCTATCGGCGCCATGATGAAACCCGCAAACGAGGGTGTGAGAGTGCAGGGGATGGCTTCTGGACTCCTCGCTGGACCACCAGGGAGTTTTGGTAAGTCTTGGGGGGGTCAGGAGGGTGGGGGGTTGTAGTTAATTTTAATTTTAGCTGGGACACGAATATAACTCGCCGTATTAATGCATCGGGGCGCCATACGGCCGAATGCAACGCATTTGCTCCCCGACGAATCCGAATCACGAATGCAACGTATGACGTCCCTCTGCACATCCCTAATATTTAGGGTATATTCTACAGTTAATTATCATGACCTATAAAAAGAAATTCAGGGGATAATATTCTGTAGGTCAGTTAGTGGACAATTATCCAGCTAAAGTTAGCTGGAAGATTTGTCCCAGATGTTCAGCAGGATAACCATTCCACTGAATATACTGCTAGCTGGATAACTCAAATTAACCGGCCAACTTTTGACTATGGGCCTAATTTTCCCTGACTTGTAAGTGGACAGAAATGGAGGGATGCAACATCTCCTGAGAGCCAGTATTCCAAATCCTTGACTTAGGTTATTTTCACCTTTTTAGTACCTGCTGAAATAAGTACACAGAAGCACAATCAGCACTGGTTGTGAAAGTCACCCAGATATACTGAATGTTGAAACATGCACTTGAAAAATGAAGGAAATTAAAATGAGGAGAGACCTAAAAATGGCCTTTCTACCATTTACTACTTATCTTCTCCACCTTCGACTATTGCAACTCCCTACTAATAGGAATACCCTTCTCATCCCTCAAACCACTCCAAATACTTCAGAACTCGGCTACTAGAGTCCTAACTGGAACAAAAAGAAATGACCATATAACACCCATATTGTCCTCTCTTCACTGGCTCCCTATTACTGCACGGATATCATCCACAAAATTCTTAACAATGATCATCAAGGGCTAAACACCCTTAACATAACTCTTCAAAACTCAAGAAACCTACGCTCCAATAATTCAAACTACTTATTAATCCCCACCATCAAAGATGCTCATCTAACAATAACAAGGGAGAGAGCCTTCTCCATCGCTTCCCCCAATCTTTGGAACACTATACCTGAAGACCTGAGAACTCAACACATTATAAAAACCTTCAAAAAAGACCTAAAAACGTTATTGTTTCGTAAATTCTTCACGGACCCCCATTCATCTGCACATACCAACTCTCAAATGAACTCACAACTATAATCTACAACCTAACATACTTCCCTCCTCAACCAACTTTATATTACTTCCTAGACTTGTTATGTTTTGTTTATTCCTGTAATTGTTCACTCTGTTATGATATCTCAAAACTTCCATGAAAAATTGTTCACTATGTAAACCGTTATGATGGCTTTACCGAATAACGGTATATAAAACTTATCAAATAAATAAATAAATAAATTTAATCCTTTCTTTTATTTAGCTATATTTTATATGTGATACCGAGTTTGAGCTCCAATTGACAATAACTTCATTGTGCTTATAAACTCATCTGACCTTTTTCCTTGATTGTTTTATTTAGTTTACAATAAATTAAGAACAACCTTTTTTGAAACCAGCTACACTAACTGCTCTAACCACATCCTCTGGCAACAAATTCCAGAGCTTAATTGTGCGTTGAGAGAAAAATAATTTTCTCCAATTAGTCTTAAATGTGCTACTTGCTAACTTCATAGAATGCCCCCCAGTCCTTCTATTATTCAAAAGTGTCAATAACCGTTTCACAGCTACTTGATCAAGACCTCTCATGATCTTAAAGACCTCTATCATATCCCCCCTCAGCTGTCTCTTTTCCAAGCTGAACAGCCCTAACCTATTCAGCCTTTCCTCATAGGGGAGCTGTTCCATCGCCTTTATCATTTTGGTTGCCCTTCTTTGTAGATTCTCCATGGTAACTGTATCTTTTTTGAGATGCGGCGACTAGAATTGTACACAGTATTCAAGATGCTGTCTCACCATGGAGCGATACAGAGGCTTTATGACATTTTCCATTTTATTAACCATTCCCTTCCTAATAATTCCTAACATTCTGTTTGCTTTTTTGACTGCTGCAGCACACTGAGCTGACAATTTTAAAGTATTATCCACTATGATGCCTAGATCTTTTTCCTGGGTGGTAGCTCATAATATGGAACCTAACATCGTGGAACTACAACAAGGGTTATTTTTCCCTCTGTGCAATGCCTTGCACTTGTCCAGATTAAATTTCATCTGCCATTTGGATGCCCAATCTTCCAGTCTTGCAAGGTCCTCCTGTAATATAATCAAAATCCACTTGTGATTTAACTACTTGTCTTATCAGTGTTTTGCTGATGATACTTTGTATCATCTGCAAATTTGATAATCTCACTCATCGTATTCCTTTCCAGGTCATTTATATATATATTGAAAAGCACCGATCCAAGTACAGATCATTGAGGCACTCCACTGTTTACCCTTTTCCACTGAGAAAACTGACCATTTAATCTTACTCTCTGTTTCCTGTCTTTTAACCAGTATGTACTCCACGAAAGGACATCAACTTAGAAGCTTCTCATGAGGGACTTTGTCAAACGCCTTCTGAAAATCAAAATACACTACATCTACCGGTTCACCTTTATCCACATGTTTATTAACCCCTTCAAAAAAAATGAAGCAGATTTGTTAGGCAAGAATTCCCTTGAGTAAATCCATGTTGACTATGTTCCATTAAACCATGTCTTTCCATATGCTCTACAATTTTGATCTTTAGAATAGTTTCCACTATTTTTCCCGGCACTGAAGTCAGTCTCACTGGTCTATAGTTACCCGGATCACCCCTGGAGCCCTTTTTAAATATTGGGCTTACATTGGCCACCCTCCAGTCTTCATGTAAAAGCGTTAAGTAAAAGAGCATTCTCCAAATCTGGTCCCAAACTCTGGAACACCCTCCTGTCAGAACTCAAATCAGTGCAATGCCCCATCATTTTCAAAAAAAGACTTAAGACTTGGCTCTTCAACCAAGCTTTTCCATAACATCAACCTGCCGAATTATCCCTGCCAAGGACCCTTTTATTGTATTTCTTAAACTACTCACAAGAGAACTATTCAGGTCAGCTCTAGAACTTCTTTGAACTCCCCAAAGAAACAACCTTCAAGAACTACTCAGATCAGCTCCAGAACCTCTTTGAACTATTTGAACTTCTCTGAACTATTAGATCAGCTCTTGAACTTCTTTCAACTATTCGGATCAGCTCTAGAACTTCTTTGAACCCCCCAAAGAATTTTTCAAACCAATTTCAACTCCTTGGCAGTCCAAAACTCAATACCCAGCCCTACGCCTATGATTTACCACCTCTGCCTACATTAGGCTCCGCTTCATGTACTATTATGTTATTAACCCCATATATTTATTTCCAAGTTATTTCTACCTGTTCTTTGTAAGACATTTACTTGTCACTGTTATTGTTCAGAATGTAAACCGAATTGATCAGTAATTCTGTTATTGGAAAGTCGGTATAGAAAAGTTCTAAATAAATAATAAATAAATGTACAATGGATGATTTTAATGATAGTCTACAAATTTTAACTAATAGATCAGAAATTTCATTTTTTAGTTCCTTCAGTACCCTAGGATGCATACCATCCAGTCCAGGTGATTTGCTACTCTTTAGTTTGTCAATTTGACCTACTACATCTTCCAGGTTCACAGTGATTTCTTTCAGTTCATCTGACTCATCACCCTTGAAAACCATCTCCGGAACTGGTATCTCCCCAACATCCTCAATAGAAAATCGGAAGCAAAGAATTCATTAAGTCTTTCTGCAATGGCCTTATCTTCCCTAAGAGCCCCTTTAACCCCTCGGTCATCTAATGTTCCAACCGATTCCCTCATAGGTTTCTTGCTTCGGATATATTTAAAAAAGATTTTTTTATGAGTTTTTGCCTCTATAGCTAACTTCATTTCAAATTCTCTCTTCACCTGCCTTATCAGTGTTTTACACTTAACTTGACAATGCTTATGTTTTATCCTATTTTCTTCAGATGGATCCTTCTTCCAATTTTTGAAGGATTTTTTTTTGGCTAAAATAGCCTCATTCACCTCACTTTTTAATCATGACAGTAATCGTTTTGCCTTCCTTTCACCTTTCTTAATGCATGGAATACATCTGGACTGCGCCTTTAGGATTGTATTTTTAAACAATGTCCATGCCTGTTGAACACTTTTAACATTTGCAGCTGTACCTTTCATTTTTTTCTAACTATTTTCCTCATTTTATCAAAGTTTCCCTTTTGAAAGTTTATGTTAGAGCTGTAAATTTACTTATTGTCCCCCTTACAGTTATTATAAAGTCTTGAGGATGTGAATGAAGAGAAGAGGCATGGGGGTGGCTTGCGGGAATGACGGCACTACCTGGTGATTAGTACCCTTATTCAATAAACATACACATGGTTAATGCGACTCCAACATTGCTAGATGCTTCATCGGCAAGAGGAAATGTGGGAAAAAGGATTTACATTCACAAATAAGCATGGGAGTAGCTTGCTTGTTGCGGCAGTTACTACCCCTAACCAATAGGCTTGATATTTCACTTTGATGCAGCTCCAGCACTGCTCTCTACATCAATGGTGGGGGTGGAAGGAAATTAGAACCAAAAAGTTACTAATAAGGGCCCTGAGCCCAGCTGTCAGAGTAACAGATAAGTATGAAAAGAATAAGTGTGAAAGCTTGCTGGGCAGACGGGAAGGGCCGTTTGGTCTTCTTCTACTGTCATTTCTATGATTCTGTTTCTATCTATATTAGTTTAAATTTGATCATTATGATCATTAATGCCAAGTGGCCCCACCACCATTACCTCTCTCACTAAATCCTGCATTCCACTAAGAATTAAATCTAAAATAGCTCCCTCTCTTGTTGGTTCCTGAACCAATTGTTCCATGAAGCAGTCACTTATTACATCCAGGAACTTTGTGTCTCTAGTAAGTCCTGATGTTACATTTATCCAGTCAATATTGGGGTAATTGAAATCTCCCATTATTATTGCACAGCCAAATTGCTTAGCTTCCCTGATTTCTCTTAGCATTTCATCATCTGTCTGACCATTTTGTCCAGGTGGATGGTAGTATTAGGGATGTGAATCGTGTCCTCGATCGTCTTAACGATCGATTTCGGCTGGGAGGGGGAGGGAATCGTATTGTTGCTGTTTGGGGGGGTAAAATATCGTGAAAAATCGTTAAAAATCGTTAAAAATCGAAAAATCGAAAAACCGGCACATTAAAACCCCCTAAAACCCACCCCCGACCCTTTAAATTAAATCCCCCACCAAATAACTTAAATAACCTGCGGGTCCAGCGGCGGTCCGGAACGGCAGCGGTCCGGAACGGGCTCCTGCTCTGAATCTTGTCGTCTTCAGCCGGCGCCATTTTCCAAAATGGCGCCGAAAATGGCGGCGGCCATAGACGAAAAAGATTGGACGGCAGGAGGTCCTTCCGGACCCCCGCTGGACTTTTGGCAAGTCTCGTGGGGGTCAGGAGGCCCCCCACAAGCTGGCCAAAAGTTCCTGGAGGTCCAGCGGGGGTCAGGGAGCGATTTCCCGCCGCGAATCGTTTTCGTACGGAAAATGGCGCCGGCAGGAGATCGACTGCAGGAGGTCGTTCAGCGAGGCGCCGGAACCCTCGCTGAACGACCTCCTGCAGTCGATCTCCTGCCGGCGCCATTTTCCGTACGAAAACGATTCGCGGCGGGAAATCGCTCCCTGACCCCCGCTGGACCTCCAGGAACTTTTGGCCAGCTTGTGGGGGGCCTCCTGACCCCCACGAGACTTGCCAAAAGTCCAGCGGGGGTCCAGAAGGACCTCCTGCCGTCCAATCTTTTTCGTCTATGGCCGCCGCCATTTTCGGCGCCATTTTGGAAAATGGCGCCGGCTGAAGACGACAAGATTCAGAGCAGGAGCCCGTTCCGGACCGCTGCCGTTCCGGACCGCCGCTGGACCCGCAGGTTATTTAAGTTATTTGGGGGGGGGTTCGGGAGGGTGGGGGATTTAATTTAAAGGGTCGGGGGTGGGTTTTAGGGGGTTTTAGTGTGCCGGCTCACGATTCTAACGATTTATAACGATAAATCGTTAGAATCTGTATTGTATTGTGTTCCATAACGGTTTAAGACGATATTAAAATTATCGGACGATAATTTTAATCGTCCTAAAACGATTCACATCCCTAGGTAGTATACTCCTATCACTATACTCTTACCCAACACACATGGGATTTCTATCCATATAGATTCTACTGAGCATTTAGTCTCTTGTATGATCTTTATCCTGTTGGATTCTATACCCTCCCAGACATAAAGTGCCACACCCCCACCAAGTTGATCCTCTCTATCATTGCGATATAATTTGTACCCTGATATAGCACTGTCCCATTGGTCATCCTCCTTCCACCAAGTCTCTGTGATGCCAATTATGTCAATCTCATCATTTGCTGCTATACACTCTAACTCTCTCATCTTACTTCTTAGACTTCTGACATTTCAAAGTGTGTTTTTTGTTTGTATTAATAACCTGCTTTTCAGTTGTTAGGGATAATTTGGAAATCATTAGCTTCGGTGATTTTTTACATATAGGCACATGGGCTACGTTTTCTTTTATTGAACCTCTCTCTTGGAATGCACTAACTCTCCTGTTTCATTAGTATCCTTCAAGGATACATTGCTCCGAACCATGCACTGCTGAGTGACTGTCGACTTCCCCCCTTGTTCTAGTTTAAAAACTGTTCTATCTCCTTTTTGAAAGTTAGTGCCAGCAGCTTGGTTCCACTCTGGTTAAGGTGGAGCCCATCCTTTCGGGAAAGTCTCCTGCTTCCCCAAAAGTTTCCCCAGTTCCTTGCAAAACTGAATCCCTCTTCCCTGCACCATCGTCTCATCCACGCATTGAAATTGTGGAGCTCTGCCTACCTCTGGGGACCTGCACGAGAAGCAGGAAGCATTTCAGAGAATGCTTCTTAGTATTGTGACCATCTTATGCCAAATGATATGTACAATCATTGCAGCTTAGCCATTTACAGGTGAGGTGAATTTATTGGCTGCAGCTCACATTGTGTCCAAACTCTCAGCCATGCCCTCAAAGACATCTGGTCCCAGTCTTTGTGTGAAGCACTCCTCCATGGGTGTGAGAATGATGGGACAAGGTGCTCCTCCTCTGTTGCAGCATATATATTTATTTTAGCTTGCCACTTTTGTCTTCAACTACGCCCTGATGTCCCGGCACTTGTGGGCCACCTGCTTCCCACTGCGTTGGAATACACTGTGAGTGGAGATGGCCTGGACTATGGTGCACCAGATCTGGCTCTTGGCTGCATTCAAGGTCTTGGCCGCATAGTTGCCAAACAGCATAGCATAATGCTCCAGGACCCCTGCAATCACCATCTTGTTGGCCTGCACACTGAACTTGATAGCCCTAAGATGAAGGCATCCTGTTGCCTGGCTGTCAGAAAAGGATGTCCTCCCTTTCTTCACTCTCCTTCCCACTCCCCTGTCCCTTCCCTTCCCCTCCTTCCCCCTTCCTTCCTTCCTCTGCAAACTCCCTTCCCCTCTGCCCTTCCCTTAGCCTGCCATCCTTCTCCCTCTGTCCTCGCCTGACTATTCCCTTCCCCACTGCCTCCTATCCCTTCCCTCCTACCTATATCTACTTTTGTCCCTGTCCCTACTCCTACGCCTCCAGGCAAACCTGCTCTCATCCTCCCACCTCCTCTCTCCCTCCTCCCCCTCCTTTTCTCATGACTCTCCTCTCCACTTTCCCCATGCCTTCCAGGCTGCATCTTCCTGAACCCTCCTCACCACAACCACAACTCCTCCTCACTCTTCTGCTCCTCCAACACCACTCCTCCTTACTCCTCCACTCCTCCACCACCAGTCCTCCACTCTTCCTAACTCCTCCACTCCTCTTCCACCACCACTCCTCCTCACCATAAGACAGACAGACAAACTGGACAAACAAACAAAAACTTTCACTACAAGAAATAAGACAAAAGACCAAGATAAAGGAAAACAGATGGCAACAGAAGACCAGACAACTCACTTGGGTAATCGAATCTGCAAAAGCTCCTACTCCCACTATCCAACTCACCAACTTTCCTCTCCTCTCGCTCCCACACCTGACATACCCTCAAAGAGGCAGCTGCAGGAAGCCGGGATATATAAACTGCAAAAATAACACACCATGCACTGATAAACACTAACCATATAAAATTATGGGCCACACACTGATGTAACGTGCCACATGCTGACCCATTGCGCCATGCGTTACTTACCTATGCTATGCGATAGACAGGAAATTAGTTTAACCACACCCTTTTTTTATCATGGGCACTATTTTCACTACATTTATAGCATTTTGATAAATCTAGGCCTGGGATTTACTTGAGTAAATGCATTTAACGCTAGCAGCCGCCACCTTAATCCACGTGGCCATTGTCTCTCCCTTCCTACTCCTTTCAGCACATTGTACATAATTATGCATCCCTCATCCAATAAAAGACAACACCAAAACTGTCATTGGTATAATAAGGCTGCAGCTTTATTTAACACGTTATTAAAACCTAACCATTTGATACCCAGGCCGGTATGAAGTCTCCGCTGCTGCTGCCCCCTGTAGGGACTAAGCAGGGCAGCCTTAATCCTTATCCCCAAGCAAGGGAGCCCCAACCATCTGCACATTCCGCGCCCCACCTTTTGGCGCCGCCCAAGACGCTAATCGGCTACCACGTGTTGCATCCGTCGGTCTACGACGGCTTCGCCCCGCTTGTTGCACCCCTATCTCGGCTCCTCCTGCTTACCTGGGCAAGATGGCTACCACAGCCTCGTCAAGCCAACTTCTCTGGCGTCCCCGGAACAGCTATGGTGCAGCCGTACGCCATTGCTCCTCCCAGGTACCTGCTAGGGTGTACGTGCGCACGCAGCCCACGTCTAAGTACGCCCAGTGGCGCGAACCTCGAGGGCGTTCCCTCATCTGATGTCACTCCACTCTGGGTATATCTACTTCTCAAGATTGCTAGCTCATTGAGTTGGTAAAGACTCGAATAGACTCGAATAGGCTCGAATAGGCTTGTATGGTCACGTACTGTTCCTGTCTGCGCTACTCTGCCGCTTCCCTGCTGCCTGCAGGAAGCTCTCCTTCTGCCCTTCGGGGTTTTACTACTAACTTGGGTTCCCGCTCCTCGGGGGCCCTCTGTTCTAGTTTCAGGTGCTATTCAGGGAACAGGTACTCTCTCCTCGAGGGCCTGCTCTCCCTACCTCAGTGCCTGTACCTACGACAACTATCTGGTGGAATCGCATCCATAACAGCAACACCGAGTGAGTACTCTAACATCTCATCTGTCTCATCCACAGTAACCCTTGCTGCGGAACCTCCTGATGTCACCAAGGAGAGAAGGGCTCCCTCTGCCAAGGTCTCTGAGACTACAACTCACCACTGCCACTTGGTGGCTATCTTCAAGCTGTATAATAAAAGAGTTCAATTCCGGTGTTTTCTGTAAAGAATCTAGCCCAGTGCTGTGGCTCCTCATGGGGCTCCTCCCCGTGGGCGTGGTCATCTCTACAGCACCCAAGGATCCACTAAAACACACGAAATAACAACACCACGCTGTCCTATGATGCCACTGACACCACTTCCAATATGCCCAACCGGTCCGAGTAACCACCCCCTCCCTATCAGCTGCGACATTAACCCCCAACATTGATCCCCATTTGTCAAACTGCACTCACTAACATGTGTATGCTGTTTATCGCATAGGTTAACCAGTTATAACAAGCTATACGTTATGATTTCATTATTTACTTAATATCGTGGCAACACTTGCTTCCCGACATTCCCTCCTTAAAGAAATAACATTCCTTCCCCGCTAAATTAATAAAGGGTGGGTGGGTGGGTGGCTTGCCAGCACGTGGCAAAAAGGGATTTCCTGGCCTCTGTCGTGGCCCTTTAAAGGGCCAATGACCTCATCAGCCGTCGCCGCCGTTACTCCACATACGCACCGCCATAATCGGGAGGCCCCAAGCCGCGTCATAGCATGCTCTCGCGGGAAGAGGGGTGGGGAGGCCCGATACAGTGTCACCAAGCTGACGCCGTGTCTCTACTCCCCCCTCCCCGCTGCCTGCACATGTATCCCGGCGCTTCGGTTAAGGTTGGGCTCTGGCCATGCGGCGCAGGCCCACTAATTAACGCTAGAAGCCGCTACCTTAACCCGTGTGGCCATCGTCCCTCCCTTCCTACTCCCTAGAGCACATTGAACATAATTATGCATCCCTCATCCAATAAAAGACAACACCAAATCTGTCATTGATATAATAAGGCAGCAGCTTTATTTAACTCATTATTAAAACCTATTTGATACCCGGGCCGTTATGAAGTCTCCGCTGCTGCTGCCCACTGTAGGGGCCAAGCAGGGCAGCCTTACTCCATGGGTTCCCTGCCTTTCCCCAAGCAAGGGGGCCCTGACCATCTGCACATTCTGTGCCCCACCTTTTGGTGCCACCCAAGGTGCTGATCGGCTACCACGCTGTCCTGTAATGCCAACGGCACCACTTGCAATATGCCCAACCAGCCTGGGTAACGTCAAGAACACGAGGTAGGGTGTACCCTTGATTCGTGTCCCCCCAACTGACCAATTAGCTGCAGCCTATGATTTTTCTTTGCCAATCCAAACCTCCATGGCATCCTGGAGAGCATTATTAAAGATGTCATAACCAATGTGTACCCTATCCTGTCTGAGCAATCCTTGGCAAAGATCATCTTCCCACTGGTGTCTTATCTGTTGACTGCCCAGCTTTTGTATCCATACACCAATCTGCCGGTTGACTTTTTTGCGAACTCTATTCCATAATCTGGAGTCCTTCCACTTAGGCCATGGGATAATGTCTGACCAAAAGAGGGCGGCATTCGGGTACCAGGTCAGATATCTTGGCTATGTCTCTTTTTGCCTTCTTTATCAGCTTCTTGCAAGTCAATGAGCACAGGTCATTGCCCCCCAGATGTATTATTATGACATCCGGAGCAGCCCTCGAGTCTCTCAGGCGCCGTAGAAGTGGCAATAACTAGTCCCGATGCATGCCAGGCTTTCCCATCCATGTGATGACCCACCCGTGAAGTGCCAATCCTAAACGTGGTCCATAGGGTAATTTCTGTGCTCTCCTAGCCACCCAGTGTATATAAGAGTGACCAATGATCCACGCTACGTGTTAAGCCTAAATTAGATCTGCAAGATAAAAGAATTAAGGCTTTTGGTTAGAGGTGCTCACTCTGACAATCAGACGTAAGCATTCACTTCACCAGACCGCCACCGTCCAATTCTCTCCATCATGGTTGCAGCTGAGCCAACTATGAATGAGTGTACAATGAATTCTCCCGTGTCCAGATCCATCCTTTCAATTCCGCTACAAGTGCTGTGGCAACATCTGGCTAGAGGGGTCCTGTCGGCATGCACAACAGGTGCACCCCCCCCCCCCCCAGGCCTGGCCACACCACCAGGTACCTCCTCGCACCGTGCATCGGGCAAGTGTCACATGCATCAATACGCCCCAGCAACAAAGTGGCCTCCCTCACGGACTGGTCCGTCCTGGATCCCTGCATCGTGATGGCCAACCCATGGGGATTCCACAGAAGCACTCCGCAAATGTATGCCACTGCTGCCCGCGTCGCTTTTGTTGGTGGCGACCAACTCGCTCACTCGAAATGTGAGCAAAAATGCAAGTCAAAACAAGTCTGCCTCGAACTTGGATGAGCAGATTGATGCCAAAAGTGTCCAAAGGGTCCTCAGCAGGCTGTGTGTGATGTTATGTCATCCGTCGATGGTTGGCCCCACCTTCCTCGACCATCCTGTCATCATCCTCTCCAGAATGAAGGATTTGGTGGGGTCTTCCAAACCACGCACCCCTAGAAAGAATGACAGGCCTGCCAAGCGCTCGATCACGGAACTTCTGGATGCTCCCCTCTCTTTAGCCATGGAGACAAATCCGACGACTAGGTCATCAGCGACCAGGCCTTGTCTCCATCCGCCTCCTCTCAGGAATTCCATCACATGGTTGCAGCCTCGACAGCATGACTTCCATGTGGACGTGCGACGGATCGCAGCAAATCAAATTGAAGGTGGTTGCAGACCAATCCTCCATAGGTGTGCTAGCATGCATGTTCCCAACTTCGTCCACTGCAGGCACCTGCCTACGAAACAAATCCCATTTAGCACGAGAAAGGGCATCGGCAACACCACCACACACCTCTGGAACATGTCCAGCTCGCAACATTGTATTGCTGTGCAAGGCAACTAGTACTATCTCAGTTTTTTGGTTGTCGCACCCAGATATTATGTGCTTGTTTTGAGAAATGCGTTCCACAGGTTAAAATCTGTGTGTATGGCCTTTGACACTCTTAAGAAGTGATGGGGACACTGTATCTCCACTGTGGCCGCTGCTAGTCTTCTCATAAGGGCTCTCTCCATGGGAATTACACAACATGCAAAAGTTCCATGATCCCAAGATGGACTGTGCAACTCGTAGTGTTATCTTCTTTGCCGTTGCCACCTTCTGTATTATCATGCGCAGTTTTTCTACTTTTTCCCTCGAGAACCTAGAAACCATCTTGTTTGATTCCAGCTCAGTGCATAGAAAGGAGATGATCATTTTCGGACCTTCTGTTTGCTGTGGGCCAAAGGCACACCGAAAACTTTGGCGATGGACTGGAAATAACATAGTAAGCGATAGCAGGTGTCTGAATTTCTTGGACCCACGAACAAAAGTTGTCTAAATAGTAGGGATGTGAATCGTGTCCTCGATCGTCTTAACGATCGATTTCGGCTGGGAGGGGGAGGGAATCATATTGTTGCCGTTTGGGGGGGGTAAAATATCGTGAAAAATCGTGAAAAATCGAAAAATCGAAAAATCGCAAAACCGGCACATTAAAACCCCCTAAAACCCACCCCCGACCCTTTAAATTAAATCCTCCACCCTCCCGAACCCCCCCCAAATGACTTAAATAACCTGCGGGTCCAGCGGCGGTCCGGAACGGCAGCGGTCCGGAACGGGCTCCTGCTCCTCAATCTTGTTGTCTTCAGCCGGCGCCATTTTCCAAAATGGCGGCGAAAAATGGCGGCGGCCATAGACGAACACGATTGGACGGCAGGAGGTCCTTCCGGACCCCCGCTGGACTTTTGGCAAGTCTCGTGGGGGTCAGGAGGCCCCCCACAAGCTGGCCAAAAGTTCCTGGAGGTCCAGCGGGGGTCAGGGAGCGATTTCCCGCCGCGAATCGTTTTCGTACGGAAAATGGCGCCGGCAGGAGATCGACTGCAGGAGGTCGTTCAGCGAGGGTTCCGGCGCCTCGCTGAACGACCTCCTGCAGTCGATCTCCTGCCGGCGCCATTTTCCGTACGAAAACGATTAGCGGCGGGAAATAGCTCCCTGACCCCCGCTGGACCTCCAGGAACTTTTGGCCAGCTTGTGGGGGGCCTCCTGACCCCCACAAGACTTGCCAAAAGTCCAGCGGGGGTCCGGAAGGACCTCCTGCCGTCCAATCGTGTTCGTCTATGGCCGCCGCCATTTTTCGCCGCCATTTTGGAAAATGGCGCCGGCTGAAGACAACAAGATTGAGGAGCAGGAGCCCGTTCCGGACCGCTGCCGTTCCGGACCGCCGCTGGACCCGCAGGTTATTTAACTCATTTGGGGGGGGTTCGGGAGGGTGGGGGATTTAATTTAAAGGGTCGGGGGTGGGTTTTAGGGGGTTTTAGTGTGCCGGCTCACGATTCTAACGATTTATAACGATAAATCGTTAGAATCTCTATTGTATTGTGTTCCATAACGGTTTAAGACGATATTAAAATTATCGGACGATAATTTTAATCGTCCTAAAACGATTCACATCCCTACTAAATAGTGAATGATGATACTTGAACCTGTCCTCTGTGCTGTCACCCAATAAAGGAATGAGCTAAATAGCTCAAATAAGCGCATAAGACTGAACATCCCATAGCCATGCATTTATCAAAGTAATACTGATTCCTGAACATAAATCCCACTAATGGGAAACTTCTTGGGTTTACCGGAAGTAGTGTGAAGGCCAATTCTATGTCTGCTTTTGTCATTAGCGCAACCATGCCGCAAATTCTGAGTAGCGCCACAGCCGAATCAAAGGATGCATACTGAACATTTCCCTTCTCTTTCTTGGGGATCACCACCATGTTTTGGAATGGTTGCCAAGGAAAAGGACCTGCCATCCTTCCGAGTGCCAATTCGATATCGAGCTTTTTTTTTGTACAATGTCGGCATGTTGCTTTGCCGATGTTGTGTTGCTAGTCTTTGTTCCTTTTATCCGGCCTTGGAATGGAATGATGAAACCTTCTCAAAATCCTCTGTGCATTTTTGCGGCATGGGTAACTTTCCAACCATGGTATCATTGCATCTAACTTGATGTGTGATGGCGCTCTTTCAAATTGCGTTGCAGGTTCTCTGGGGCACCTCAGCACTGGGTGTGGAGCGGCGCAGGCTGAACAAGCATTTTTGAATTTACAATCTTGGAATGTGCATGTTGCCTTGCCATAGCACCAGCATGTGTTGTCCTATGCCCAAGCTACCCTGACTGTGTGCCCTTTGGGAGATGACCCCCCTTGCAGTTCCTGAGCACGCTCCTGCATCCCTCCTGTCATCTGCTTCACCCATATGCTGACCCTCTGAGCTCCACATGACATGAAGTGACTCTCTTCCATCCTGTAACATAACCACTCACCGTAGCCAAGCCAGGCCCAACCCCCATGCTCCTGGCATGCCTTGAAAACACTCTCTGCATAACTCAACATGAGACTGTATCGAGAAGGGTCCCGATTTCCCATCACGCCTGCCATGCACAGAAAGGCTCGCATCCAACTCAAGACACATTCTGGAATCCTCTTCTCCCTCTCCAGATGTGACAGTCCATCCCTCGATCTCCCCCCATCATCTTTGCTTTGCCGTCCCTGCAGGACACCAAATATGTCTATGTATGTCCGCCTTCATATTTTCCTGCGCCATTGCTTTTCTCATAGAGCCTCCTTTAATCTGTTATTTAACAATGCTGATTTATATTTGGACTGCTTAGGAACTGATTCATCAAGGTCTTTTTCCATGCACACAAAATGTGAAAAAGCTTTAGTGAATCTGGTCCTTAATTTCTTTTTGATTGATGTTATATATTTAGTCTGAGTTTCCAGTGTGGTGTCTTTAAACCAATTCCATGCTGCCTACAAGCAATTTAAGCCCTTGGCTTTATTTCTAAATTTCTTTTTAACTAGTTTCTTCAGTTTTGTATAGTTTTTCTTTTTGAAGTTAAACATGTTTGCGATGGAATTTTGGGGGATTTTTTTTCTCCTGTGAGGATGTTGAATTTCATTACAGTATAGTTCCAGAGCAGTTATTTATATTTACTGCATGACCCAGGCCCTCCATGATACTCAGGACTAAATAAGGAATTTAGTCATGTATGATATTAGTCATGTATGATATTCAAGAAATGCATCTCTTTGTTGGGCTCTAAAGTCACTTGTACTCAGTGTTTAGGAGGATAATTGAAGGTGCACATAACCGTGTTCCCTGCTTTTATAGTTTCTTTAAGAACATAAGAACATAAGAAAATGCCATACTAGGTCAGACTAAGGGTCCATCAAGCCCAGCATCCTGTTTCCAACAGTGGCCAATCCAGGCCAAAAGAACCTGGCAAGTACCCAAAAACTAAGTTTATTCCATGTTATCATTGCTAATGGCAGTGGCTTTTCTCTAAGGGCCAGATTTTAAATGCCCTGCGCATGTAAATCCAGCCGGATTTACGCGCGCAGGGCACTCACGCGCCGGTCCCCACCGAACCACGGACCCACATAGCCACGGACTTCGTGGTGGACTTACCCCCGTCTTGTGGGCATACGGTCATCTGGGTCACAGTTGACCGCTTCTCAAAGATGGTGCACCTAGTTCCTCTACCGAAGCTTCCCTCAGCGCCCGAACTGGCCCGCCTCTTTACCCAGCATGTCTTCAGGCTACATGGTCTTCCTCAAGACATAGTCTCAGACAGGGGTCCCCAGTTCGTTGCCCGCTATTGGAGAGCTCTCTGCAGATGCTTTAAGGTAAAGCTCAGTTTCTCCACAGCCTTCCACCCGCAGAGCAACGGACAGACCGAGCGAATGAATCGGTCACTGAAGGCTTATGTTCGGGCCTTCATCAACGAGAGACAGGACAATTGGTCTGAACTATTGCCATGGGCCGAGTTCGCTGACAACAACCAAGTTCACGCTGCTACCGGCAAATCCCCATTCGAACTGGTTTACGGGAAACCTCTGAGACCTCCACTGCCGCTGGAGGCTCCCAGCACCTCACCGGCCGTTCAGATAACGGCTCGGCAACTACAGACATTGTGGCACATGACTCAGAGACAGCTACGCCGCTCGGCCGGGTCCGCCAAGCAGGCGGCCAACCGCCACCGACGACCAGCTCCCATCTACCAGCCCGGGGATCGAGTCTGGCTCAGCACCAAGAACATCCACCTCCGGCTCCCATCACGGAGATTCGCACCCAAGTTCTGTGGGCCATTTTGGGTTGCTGAGCGAGTGGGTTTGGTGTCATATCGGCTGAGACTACCTTATTCTCTCCGAATCCACAATGTCTTTCATGTGTCCCTGCTTAAGCCTGTGGTTCTCTCTCGTTATCATCGTATGCCTCCGGATCCTACAGCTACTACCATTGATGATGACCCCACGTATCAAGTACGAGAGGTTCTTGATGTCCGCTTCCACAACCGTAGATGGGAATACCTTCTGGCATGGGAGGGCTGCGGTGATGAAGATAACACCTGGGAACCCAGCCGCAATATCCTTGACAAGAGCCTTTTGCGACAGTTCCATCAGGACCATCCAGGAAAACCAGGTCCTCTCAAGAGGGGCCATAAAGGGGGGGGGGGGGTACTGTTGCGGTCTCCACCACTTCCCCTCCTTTAGCTCTGAACAGGGCTCACCTCTGCTGCTGGAAATGCCGCGTTCCGCATGCCAGGGACGCCTATGGCTCTGCTGGTTCCTCGTGGCGGCCGCCATTGCTTGCCCGTCTCCCCGCTGCCTCGCGCACGCGCGAGAACACACACTATGTACGCACAGTTCCCGGAAGTCTGGCCCCGCCTGTGCTAATTATGCCACGCCCGAAGCCTGATATAACCGGCGTCCGGACGCCTTCTCTTTGCCTTGCAACGAGGTTCACTACTGCCTAGTAGTTCTGAGTTGCGCTTAGTCTGTTCCTCGTTCCTGACTGACCTGTGGATTGCCTTTGTCTTCGCTTCAGCCTGCCACCTGCCTCCGACTTTGGTCCATTCCTGATTCCGCTACAGCCTGCTTCAATTCACAGCCAGCTACAGACTCCATTCCAGTCTACAGCCTGCTCCGGTTCACAGCCAGCTACAGACTCCGTTCCAGTCTACAGTCTGCTTCAATCCACAGCCAGCTACAGACTCCATTCCAGGCTACAGCCTGCTCCGGTTCACAGCCAGCTACAGACTCCGTTCCAGTCTACCGCCCGTTCCAGTCCACAGTCTACTATCGATTCTGCCTCTGCCTTCAGCCTGTTCCCGCTTCAGTATTCTACGATCCCTGCCTCATGGTCCGGCTTACTACAGGTATCGCTGCCGCCCGCTGTCCTGTCATCAGCTGGCCCTCGACCTGCACTGCCTGCCTAGAGACTATCCTTCACCCTTTGGACTTTTCTTACTACACTCCCTGCACAGGCTTATCTGCCATTGACTCTGAGCTGATATCCCAAGTCCCAAGGTTCCAGGACCCTACGGGCTCCTCCTGGGGGGCTCCTGGTTCCCGGGTGAACACCGCCAGCCTGTGGCTCCGCCTCCCGGCCTACCCGGTCACCCTGGGTAGTCCGGCCCAAGGGTCCACTATCCTGCCTGCAGCACCCAACTGCAACACTTGTGAATAAAATGAGAAGCGTAGAAGTGAGTGCCGAGGGAGTGGCCTGGATTGCAAACTGGTTGACGGACAGAAGACAATGTGTGATGATAACTGGAACTTACTCTGAAGCGAGAGCGGTGTTAAGCGGAGTGCCGCAAGGATTGGTGTTGGGACCGGTCCTGTTCAACAACTTTGTGAGCGACATTGCGAACAGGATAGAAGGTAAGGTCTGTCTTTTTGCGGATGATACTAAGATCTGCAACAGAGTGGACACGCCGGAAGGAGTGGAGAAAATGAGATGGGATTTAAGGAAGCTAGAAGAGTGGTCGAAGATATGGCAGCTGAGATTCAATTCCAAGAAGTGCAGAGTCAATCATATGGGATGTGGAAATCAGAAAGAACTGTATTTGATGGGGGGGGGGGGGGGGGAGAGGGCTAATGTGCATGGAGCAGGAGAGAGACCTTGAGGTGATAGTGTCTAATGATCTGAAGTCGGCGAAAACAATGTGACAAGGCGATAGCTAAAGCCAGAAGAATGCTGGGCTGCATAGAGAGAGGAATATCTAGTAAGAGAAAGGAAGTGATGATCCCCTCGTACAGGGCCTTGGTGACCGTATCTCCAAAGGGACAGAGACAGGATGGAGGCGGTCCCAGAGAAGGGCGACCAAAAAGGTGGATGGTCTTCCCAAAATAATTTATGAGGAGAGATTGAAGAACCTAAATATTTACACCCTGGAGGAGAGAAGGAGCAGGGGTGATATGATATAGACTTTCAGATACTTGAAAGGTTTTAATGATCCATGGTCAAGAGCAAACCTTTTTCCTTTGGATAAAAGTCAGTAGAATAAGGGGTCACGATTTGAAGCTCCAGGGAGGAAGACTCAGAACCAATGTCAGGAAGTATTTCTTCACGGAGAGGGTGGTAGATGCCTGGAATGCCCTTCTGGGGGAAGTGGTGAAGACTAAAACTGTGAAGGATTTCAAAGAAGCATGGGATAAACACTGTGGATCCATAAAGCTAGAGGATGGGAATGAAGAGAAGAGCCATGGGGGTTGAGTACTGGAGTGGAGGCTACTACCTGATGATTACTACCCTTATTCAATAAGGGGTAGATTTTCAGAGCCCTGCTCGCCTAAATCCGCCCAAAACCGGGCGGATTTAGGCGAGCAGGGCCCTGCGCGCCGGGAAGCCTATTTTACATAGGCCTCCCGGCGCGCGCAGAGCCCCGGGACTCGCGTAAGTCCCGGGGTTCTCGGAGGGGGGCGTGTCGGGGGCGTGTCGGGGGGCGGGCCCGGTCGTCGCGGCGTTCCGGGGGCGTGTCGGCAGCGTTTTGGGGGCGGGTACGGGGCGTGGCTACGGCCCGGGGGCGTGGCCGCGCCCTCCGTACCCGCCCCCAGGTCGCGGCCCGGCGCGCAGCAGGCCCGCTGGCGCGCGGGGATTTACGTCTCCCTCCGGGAGGCGTAAATCCCCCGACAAAGGTAAGGGGGGGGTGTAGACAGGGCCGGGCGGGTGGGTTAGGTAGGGGAAGGGAGGGGAAGGTGAGGGGAGGGCAAAGGAAAGTTCCCTCCAAGGCCGCTCCGATTTCGGAGCGGCCTTGGAGGGAACGGGGGGAGGCAGCGCGGCTCGGCGCGCGCAGGCTATACAAAATCGATAGCCTTGCGCGCGCCGATCCACGATTTTAGTGGATACGCGCGGCTCCGCGCGTATCTACTAAAATCCAGCGTACTTTTGCTTGAGTCTGATGCGCAAGCAAAAGTAGGCTGATCGCGCTTCTTTTAAAATCTACCCCTAAGCCTTCACAAAACCAACATTGCTCTCTGCTTCAACGGCAAGGGGAAATGTGGAAAAGAGAATTTGCATTCAGATAGAATAAGAACATAAGAACATAAGAAAATGCCATACTGGGTCAGACCAAGGGTCCATCAAGCCCAGCATCCTGTTTCCAACAGTGGCCAATCCAGGCCATAAGAACCTGGCAAGTACCCAAAAACTAAGTCTATTCCATGTAACCATTGCTAATGGCAGTGGCTATTCTCTAAGTGAACTTAATAGCAGGTAATGGACTTCTCCTCCAAGAACTTATCCAATCCTTTTTTAAACACAGCTATACTAACTGCACGAACCACATTCTCTGGCAACAAATTCCAGAGTTTAGTTGTGCGTTGAGTAAAAAAGAACTTTCTCCGATTAGTTTTAAATGTGCCCCATGCTAACTTCATGGAGTGCCCCCTAGTCTTTCTACTATCCGAAAGAGTAAATAACCGATTCACATCTACCCGTTCTAGACCTCTCATGATTTTAAACACCTCTATCATATCCCCCCTCAGTCGTCTCTTCTCCAAGCTGAAAAGTCCTAACCTCTTTAGCCTTTCCTCATAGGGGAGCTGTTCCATCCCCTTTATCATTTTGGTCGCCCTTCTCTGTACCTTCTCCATCGCAATTATATCTTTTTTGAGATGCGGCGACCAGAATTGTACACAGTATTCAAGGTGCGGTCTCACCATGGAGCGATACAGAGGCATTATGACATTTTCCGTTTTATTCATCATTCCTTTTCTAATAATTCCCAACATTCTGTTTGCTTTTTTGACTGCCGCAGCACACTGCACCGACGATTTCAATGTGTTATCCACTATGACACCTAGATCTCTTTCTTGGGTTGTAGCACCTAATATGGAACCCAACATTGTGTAATTATAGCATGGGTTATTTTTCCCTATATGCATCACCTTGCACTTATCCACATTAAATTTCATCTGCCATTTGGATGCCCAATTTTCCAGTCTCACAAGGTCTTCCTGCAATTTATCACAATCTGCTTGTGATTTAACTACTCTGAACAATTTTGTGTCATCTGCAAATTTGATTATCTCACTCGTCGTATTTCTTTCCAGATCATTTATAAATATATTGAACAGTAAGGGTCCCAATACAGATCCCTGAGGCACTCCACTGTCCACTCCCTTCCACTGAGAAAATTGCCCATTTAATCCTACTCTCTGTTTCCTGTCTTTTAGCCAGTTTGCAATCCACGAAAGGACATCGCCACCTATCCCCTGACTTTTTACTTTTCCTAGAAGCCTCTCATGAGGATCTTTGTCAAACGTAGATCTATATACAGAAAAAAACCAACAAGGTCTGAATTATTTAGTCTTGGTAAACAAATAAACATGGTATAGCTTGCTTATTGCGGCGGTTACTACCCCTAACTAATTAAGCTAGATATTTCACTTAGAGGCAGTTCCAACACTGCTCTCTACATTAATGGTGGGGGTGGAAGGGAAATAGAATCAAAAGGTTACTAAGAGCCAAGAGTAACAGATAAGGTCCATCAGGTCTAGAGGACATGTATAAAGAGGAGGCAGCAAAACACTGCACGGAGCGGCAGTAGCCACAGAGGCATTCACGGAGCGGGATGCCAGTGGCCAGTGGTTGGTGTTCCACCTTCACGGAGCAGAAGGATGGAGGGCTGCCATCTCAAATTTAAAAAAAACCAAAACCAGGGGTGGGTAAGAGTATGTAAAATTAACGGAGAGTTCAAAGGCTATAGGTATTACCAATTATTAGGCTTATTCAATATTTGTTGATAGTTAATGTGGCTTTCAATGCATACTTCACTTTCAATGCATATTTATTTATTTATTTATTTAAAAACTTTTTTATACCGGCATTCGTAGGACACATCATGTCGGTTTACAAAAAACTGAGAAGGAAAGGAAATTACAAAGAACAGGGTAGGGGGTAACTGGGTGAATATACAAGTATAAGAGAGTAAAGTTAAAAGGCAGCGATACAACTATTTGCATTCGATTCGGATTAGATATGCAAAAGAACTAATATACAATGTTACATGGCATGTGCATTTGATACATTTAGCATATGGAACTTATTTACAGTGCAACATGGCATGTGTACTTGATATACAGTGATGGTTGCGGGGTGGGGGGTGAGGGGGGGAGGGGGCAGGGGGGGTGGGGAGGGTTGAAGAGAATAAGGTAAGAGGATATAGGGTAGGGTGGGATTGAGGTGAATCAAGGAAAAATCTGTTAGGATTGGGTGGAATTAGGGTATGCTTGTTTAAAGAGCCATGTCTTGATTCCTTTTTTGAAATGGCTAAGGGACGGTTCTAAGCGGAGATTGACGGGTAGGGAGTTCCAGAGGGTGGGGCCCGCAATGGAGAAGGCTCTATTCCTAGTGGCGGTGAGGTGCCCAATTTTAAGTGAGGGGGTTTGGAGAGTACCCGCAAGGGAGTTTCTAGTGGGACGGTTAGCTTGACGGAATTGTGGCATGTCTTCAAGCCAGGGTGAATTGTTGTTGTGTAGCGTGTTGTGGAGAATGGTAACAGCAGGGGAGAATGGTAACAGCAGGGGAGAAGAAAAACTAATACTTCACGCATATCCAGCATAGCTCTCTGCTTCAACGGCAGGGGAGAAGTAAAACTAATACTTCACGCATATCCAGCATAGCTCTCTGCTTCAACGGCAGGGGAGAAGAAAAACAACCAATAAGGGCTGAATAACATAGTCTGGGTAAACAAATAAGCATGGGTGTAGCTTGCTTATTGCGGCGGTTACTACCCCTAACTAATCAAGCTTGATATTTCACTTGGATGCAGCTCCATCACTGCTCTCTACATTAATGGTGGGGGTGAAAGGGAAATAGAACCAAAGGTTACTAAGAGCCAAGAGAAACAGATAAGTATGAGAAAAAAGAAGTGTGAAGCTTGCTGGGCAGACTGGATGGGCCGATTGGTCTTCTTCTGCCGTCATTTCTATGTTTCTATAACAAAGACTGAACTTCACAATCTGGGTAAACAAAGAAGCATGGGGATAGGTTACTTATTATGGCGGTTACTACCCTAAACCAATTAAGCTTGATACATCACTTTGAATACATATACAGAGTCGCTCTCTGCTTCTAAGGCAGGGGGAAATGTGGAAAACAGGTTTTACATTCAGACAACTTCCAACAAGGCATTGATCTGTGCAGTCTGGGTAACCAAGTATCAGGGTAACTTGCTTGATGCGGCGGTTACTACCCTTAACCATTAAGCCTTAAGCTCACCTTTGATACAACTCCAACATTACTCTCTGCATCAATGAAAGGGGATGGCAGGAAATTTGAATCAAACAGTTACCAACAAGGGCCCTGAACTTGGTGGTTGATGAAACAGATAAGTATGGGAAAAGAATGAAACAGATAAGTATGGGAAATAAGAATGGGAACTTGCTGGGCAGACTGGATGGGCCGATTGGCCCTTTTCTGCCGTCATTTCTATGTTTCTATGTTTTGTGTATAAGGCAGAGCCTGTGTGTGTGTATAAGAGAGGGGGGGTATGTATGAGAATATGTGTGTGAGAATATGTGTGTGAGAGAGAGCTGTGTGTGTGTAAGAAAGAAAGGAGGGTATGTGGGAGAGAGAAAGAAAAGGGAGGGTGTGTGTATAAGAGAGAGAGGGTATGAGAGAACATGTGTCTGAGAGAGAAAGGATAAAGTTTATGTGGCCCTCTTCTCCCAATCCATTACAGTTTCAGTGTGACTGGAAATTTAAAAAAAAAACCCAGATATGGAGAGCAGCAGATTTTTTTTAATTCTTAGTAGTTTCATTATTAGACTTTATTTGATTTGTCTGCTGTTTTGAAATGTTTTATTGTTTTGGGAAATTTTATAAAAATTTTCATGAGATTTTAATTATTGGTTGTTATTGGCTGTTTTGAAATATTTATTCTTTATATTAGTATGGTTTTACTATGATTTATATTTTATTTTTCTTGTTTGTTGTCTTTCTGTGTTCTGTTTGTGTGACCAAGATGAGGGATTCTGTTAGTGTATGATTTCTGTGTAGGGCTCTATAGTTCTTTCTTCAATAGGAGGTGTGTTGGGCTTCTAGGGCCTGTTGTAATATTTGCAATGCTGCTCTTTCCTGGGTAGGGTTCTTGCTGTTTGCGTACTGGGGGGAGTTAGTGCTGCTATGATATGACCAATTTGCTACATATGTGCTGGATTTCGTATTTCACTAACCTTCAAGGAACTTGTACCAAGTATTTATCAATTTCCTTCAACATATACCACTAATAAAAAAAATATTTAGAGAATTTGGTTGTTAGGTCTGTTATAATCATTTACAAATATCTCCTCTACCACCTTTTTACACAGACCATGTGACTTGAACCAGTGAGTGACTAATCTCTTTTTTTATATATGCAAATATAATCTTTTTTGTATGTAAAAACTTGTTTCACGTATCTTCTCTCTTGTATGCAGTCGTGAGAAAACTTTTTTGCCATATTTCAAATCCTGAATCCGATTCAAATTCAGGTGCAGAGCATTCAAGCTTTTAAATGAAATCTTGCTGGCCAATACAAATGCCCAACAGTGCAATGTTTCATCAATGACCCATTGCCTGCATCAGCAGCTTTTCTGTAGATTGCATTCAGGAAAAGTCCTCACAACTTCAGAATAACAAGTGGTTTTGCATTTTACAACATGCCTGGTAGTGAAGAGAGTCTGTGTTGTTGTTCCTGAGATGACAGTAGAATTTGCGTTATATTTTTTTTGTATGGTGATTTGTATGGGGAAATAGTCATTTCATATTCACACTTCCATTAGTAATTTTCTCCTTTACCACTGCATCAAACTTTTTATTAGTTGGTCTGGGAAAGAATAATTACATTCTATGATTTATGCAAAAATGTATGTAAGAAAGAATGACTAATTGTACAGGTGTAAGAAATTGATGGGAGGCTAACATCATCTGTGTGAATGAGCTAGAGTAGGGGTAACTAAACTTTTTTGAACCACGGCTCCCTTTCTATTCATGCTCTTGGTTGGGGGCCCCCAAGATTGGTGGAGAATAGGTGTGGGGGTGGTGAACAAATGTAATTGCCCACGATCACCAGAGACCCATGCTACACAACTAGTTATCAAGATGGTGTAGGAGTGGGAAGAGCCCAGCCAAGGATTGGGTTCAGCCCCGAGCAGCCTCTCATTTGAAAGGGACCTGCAAGTGTTTTTCTGATCCAGAGGAAAGTCCTCTGGAAAGACTAGGGGACCCAATCTGAGTCCCAGAGGTGGGTGGAGTTGTGGTTGAGAGGTCTACAGTGAAAAAAAGAGATGGGTGTAGAGAGCCATGGAAGGTCAAGAGCTAGGGTCCCATAGAAGTTCCTATCGCTTGGAAAAAGTGATCCTGGAGTAAACAGATTTTCCTGATCCTGGGAAAGATACACTATATAACAAATTGTGAGTACTGAGAAATGACCAATGATGCATATTGCTTGGTAACATTTTGGTGTTTCTGGTCATTTGATGAGATGGGAAAATAATGGTGTATGAGAAGTGATAATTGAGTTCACTGATTAAAGAGTGGGAAAAAATGTGTTGGTAACTGCTTCACCTAGCTAAAGGAAAGAATTGTAGATAGTTGTTGAAGCACCTATACCTTTAATATTTTCTTGTATGTTTTGCAACGATCTCAGCCTAGCTGTAAGTCTATGTACCCTGATCTAATCGGCGAAATCCACTCTGACTGCTGGTAATATCAGGAAATAAAAGTTTGGTTTCTTTGGAATATAACCTCAGAGTGAGTCCTTTTTTTCTGGTAATCAGGAATGTTGGAGCAAGGAGGATAGAGCAGTCAGAGGGGGTCATAGAAGGGATTCTTATTGCATGAGCATCATATCCAGCTAAGAACAATTGCACACTCTCCTAGCCTTTAAGCCCAGATCCACTAGATCATCTGCTTGACCCATATTTCCTCTGAACCCTTCCTGAGAGACTGGCACTTGGCTCATTCAGGTGCCACACCCTCTCACATTTCATGTGCCCTGTCAAGGTGGGGGTTACATAAGTGTTTGTGTTGTGTTCGTGGACCCTTCAGCCAGCTGAAACAGATGGTGACGCACTGTGGGAAGGCCCACAGTGGAGGTTGCAACCGGTAGGCAGCCCGAGGCAGGAGACCAGATGGATCTTCACCACTGGAAGCCCAGGTTCCCCCCAGGAGGAGCCCGTGAGGATCCGAGCCACTTGGACTTACTAATGGTCTCCTGTGGGCAGTAACTGGAGAGACGTCCTGGAGTGAAGATGAGGAAGCTGGTGCCAGGAGGCCGACTGGAGCTTCACCACTGAAAGCCCGAGATCCCCCGGGAGGAGCCCGTGAGGACCCAAGCCGCTTGGACTTAGGAGAGGCCTCTTGGATGGAAGCGCAGGATACAGAGGGTCAGGCTGAAGTCAGAAGCCAAGGATCAAGCTGGAGTCAGAAGCCAGGAACAAGCCGAAGTCAGAATTGCAACTAGAGACTCTAGGTGAGTGAACCTCGTTGCAAGGCAAGGATTGGAGCTAGATGCAGGGTTTAAATACCCTGAAAACATCTGAGTCATCCTGGGGCGGTGCTACCCTTTCCCGCACTGGCCCCTTTAAAAGTGGAGCCCCTGCGTGCATGCGCGCCTAAGGGGCAGGGCCAGCCCCGGAGCATCGGCGGCATCTCCCTCGAGCAAGGAGCGCCATGGAGAGGAGCCGGACAGGCCTGTTCAGGCCCTAGGAACACCGCAGTGGCCCGGACCATTCCCAAGGTAGGAGGATGGACCGGGGCATGGCCCGGGACGGCAACAGTATCCCCCCTCCTACGCCCCCTTCCCGGGGGCTTGGGCTTCGCAGGGTGGTCCAAGTGGAACTGGCGAAGGAGGTTCTTGTCCAGGATGTTGGAGGCTGGCTCCCAAGTATTCTCCTCGGGACCATACCCCTCCCAGGAGAGAAGTTACTCCCATCTTCTATGAAAGAACCAAACATCCAAGACCTCTTTTACCTGATAGACAACTTCTGTTTCAGCAGTAGGTCTAGCGGGATCCGGAGGTTTGTCATGGAAGACCGACAGAATCAAGGGCTTGAGTAAGGACACGTGGAAGATGTTGTGGATCCTTAAGGTGGGCGGAAGGCGTAGACGATAGGAGACTGCACCCACTCGCTCCACAACTGCAAATGGACTGATATAGCGGGGAGCCAAATGCATGGAGGGGATCTGCAGTTGGATGTTCTTGGTGCTTAGCCATACCTTATCCCCAGGGCAAAATACCGGCGCAGGGCGCCACAGTCGGTCTGCATATTTCTTTGAGGTAGCAGCAGTCTGTCGTAGCCTCTCCTGAGTGGACTTCCACAGGCTGTGTAGCTGTCAAGCGGAGATTTGCGCTGCAGGAGATGATACTGTCAGAGGCAAGGGTAACAGAGGTCTGAGTTTCTTCCCATAGACCACATGAAAAGGAGGCTTATTGGTGGCAGAATGTTGATGGAAGTTATAAGAAAATTCTGTCCACAGCAGCAGAGCCACCCAGTCGTTTTGTTGATCCCCAACAAGGGCTTGAAGGAAAGCTTTCAAGTTCTGTTCGTGCGTTCTACTTGACCATTGCCTTGTGGATGGAAGGCCATGGTGAAGTCTAATTGGACCCCAAACTTCCTGCAGAGTGCTCTCCAATATTTGGCCGTGAACTGTGATCCTCAGTCCGAAGAAACATGGAGAGGGAGTCCGTGTAGGCGAAAGATATGCCGGGTAAAGAGTTGCGCCAGTTCATGCACAGTTGGTAGCTTGGCCAGGGGTACAAAGTGAGCCATCTTAGAAAATCTGTCAACCGTGACCTATATCACCGTCTTACCCTCAGATGGAGGCAGGTCCACTATAAAGTCTGTGGAGAGGTGAGTCCATGGCTCAGTGGGAATGGGTAACGGTTGGAGGAGGCCCCAGGGTCAACCGGGCACAGGTAGGGCAAGAACTTACATACAGAAGTACATCTTTCCTTACTTGAGGCCACCAGCAGTATCTGGTCAATAATTCCAAGGTCCAGGCGATGCCGGGATGGCCAGCAGTTAGCGAGTCGTGGGCCCATGATAGTTCTTTCTTGCACAGACGAGTAGGCACTACCGTCTTGCCTAAAGGCATAGCCTTTGAAGCTGCCAGGAGGACTTTGGCTGTGTCTAAGATGTACTGAGGTGGTTTGGGGGTGTCCTCAGTCTCAGCAGTGCGAGAGAGGGCGTCAGCCCAAACATTCTTACATGCTGGCCGGTAGCGAAGAAGGAAATTGAAGTGGCTAAAAAACAAAGACCAGCGAGCTTGCCGAGGGTTAAGGCATTGGGCTCGACACAGAAACTCTAAGTTCTTGTGGTCAGTATAGACAATTATGGGATGTTGGGCCCCCTCAAGCCACTGGCGCCACTCTTCAAATGCCAGCTTAATGGCCAATAACTTCTTGTCACCGATACTGTAGTTCGTCTCAGCGGGAGAGAACTTCTGGGAGAAGTACGAGCATGGCAAGGATTTTCCCATCCTGGATAGTTGGCTTAGGACCGCTCCTACAGTGATGTCAGATGCGTCAACTTTGACGATAAGCTGACGTTGGGGTCAGGATGATGAAGACACACATCTCGAAAAAAGGCTCTTTTTAGTTCCTGGAAGGCTTCTTGCGCCGCCTGAGGCCAATTTCTGGCGTCAGCTCCTTTTCTGGTAAGAGCGGTGAGCAGAGCCACTACCCGGGATTTTTGCTTGAACTGACACTTCTCTAGTTTGGCAAAGAGGCGATTGTCTCTTAGCTTCTGTAATACCTGTCGAACATGTACATGGTGTGTGGCCAAATCCTTGGAGTAGATCAGGACATCATCTAAATATACGATTACCGACGTACGCAACATATCCCTCAGTACCTCATTCATGAGGTTTTGAAAAACCGCCGGGGCATTACACAAACCAAAAGGCATGACCAGATATTTGTAGTGCCCATCTCTCGTGTTGAAGGCGGTTTTCCACTCATCGCCGGGTCATATCCTTACAAGGTTGTAAGCCCACCGAAGATCCAATTTGGAGAAGATTTGGGCTCCTTGCAGACGGTCTAAGAGTTCCAGAATCAGTGATAACGGGTACCTGTCACATTTGGTTATGGCGTTCAGACCACGATAGTCGATACAAGGCCTGAGAGATCCATCTTTCTTAGCCACAAAAAAGAAGCCGGCTCCGACCGGGGATTTGGAGGGTCGGAAGAAGCCTCGATCCAGGTTTTCTTGTATGTAGCTAGACATAGCTTTGGTCTCTGGGAGGGATAAAGGGTACACTTGCCCCCTCGGGGGTGTGTTACCTAGCGTCAGATCATTGGCGCAATCGAAGCGTCGGTGTTCCGGGAGAAGTTTGGCTTTTTCCTTGGAAAATACGTCCAAGTAGTCTTGGTAAGGTTCAGGTATAGCGAGGGGTGTGGAAAGGAGCGGAACATCGGATCGCGAGATAGTGGCTAGGCAGGAGTTGAAACAGGAGGTGCTCCAGGATGCAATTTGAAGAGTTTCCCAGTTGATCACCGGAGAATGCTTTTGAAGCCAGGGTAGGTCCAAAACAACCGGGTGAATAGATATTTCCAGAATAAGGAATGATATCTCCTCTGTATGGAGGAGACCCGTGCGGAGTGTTAAAGGCTTGGTGCGGGTGGAAATGCTTCCCAGAAAAGGGGTTCCCTGGATGGAGGAAACTCGGAGCGGTGGGTGAAGTGGCTGAATGCCTAGCTGTAACTGCTGGACCAGATCATAGAGAATAAACTTCCCTCCGGCTCCGGAGTCCAACAAGGCCAAGGTAGCAAACAAACCACCAGGATATTCTAAGGTCACCGGTACAGTGCATTGAGGAGCGATATTCGCTTCTCCTAGGGTCAGCTCCCTGATGAGAACTAGGACCTGGTGTTTCCCGACTGTTCACCACATTGAGCCAGGAAATGCCCCTTGTTGCCGCAGTACAAACAAAGGGCCAAGGAATATCGGCGTCTTCTCTCCTCCTGAGAGAGAGGACCTCGTCCCAGCTGCATGGGTTTTGGCGCTTGGTTGCCGGAGGGTTTCAGGGAAGACGCCATTGGGCATGAAGAAGCAGGGGCCACATTGATCAGTCTCCGAGTAGGTCTCCCCTCGTGGCTATGTAGCTGAAGTCGACGGTTGATCCTTCCTGCCAGGTCAATCATAGAATCCAAATCATCAGGAAGCTCTCTTGCCGCTAGTTCATCCCTGAGATGAGGAGACAGTCCTTCCAAGAAAATCCCATGGAGGCTGTCCTCTCTCCAGTCTAGCTCAGTAACCAGGGTGCGGAATTCGACTGCATACTCGGCAAGTGACTGAGTGCCCTGACGTAAGCGTAGTAGTTCCGTAGCTGCCGTGGACTTGTGAGCAGGTTCATCAAAAATGTGTCTAAAGGTAGCCACAAATTGTTCCAGGTCCCCCAAGATGGGGTCTTTACATTCCCACAATGGCAAAGCCCAGACAAAAGTCCAGCCTTCCAAGAAGGAAATGATATAGCTGGTCTTGACTAAGTCAGATGGAAATTGTGACGGGAGCAAAGTGAAATGAACAAAGCATTGGTTGAGAAAACCACAGCACTGTTTAGCATCCCCTGAATACCGGGAAGGGGGTAGCAGTTGCGTGATAGTGACCGGTTCAAGGCTAGGCATCTGAGAAGGCACCGACTGTGGTAATGGAGGCGTGGCATCTATTCGGCTTGCCAGTCTTTCCACAGTGACTGTCAGGACATCCAGACAATGCCGTTGTTGTTGTAGTCGCTGGGCGATGCCAGGAATGGCCTGGAGGCCAGCAAGATCTGCCGGGTCCACGGCCTTGCAAACTGTTGTGTTCGTGGACCCTTGAGCCGGCTGACACAGATGGTGACGCACTGTGGGAAGGCCCACAGTGGAGGTTGCAACCAGTATGCGGCCTGAGGCAGGAGACCAGTTGGATCTTCACCACTGGAAGCCCGAGATCCCCCCAGGAGGAGCCTGTGAGGATCCGAGCCGCTTGGACTTACTAATGGTCTCCTGTGGGCAGTAACTGGAGAGACGCCCTGGAGTGAAGATGAGGAAGCTGGTGCCAGGAGGCCAACTGGAGCTTCACCACTGGAAGCCCGAGATCCCCCTGGGAGGAGCCCATGAGGACCCGAGCCGCTTGGACGTAGGAGAGGCCTCCTGGATGGAAGCGCAGGATACAGAAGGTCGGGCCAAAGTCAGAAGCCAAGGATTAAGCTGGAGTCAGAAGCCAGGAACAAGCCAAAGTCAGAAGCCAGGAACAAGCCGAAGTCAGAACTGCAACTAGAGACTCTAGGCGAGTGAACCTCGTTGCAAGGCAAGGATTGGAGCTAGATGCAGGGTTTAAATACCCTGAAACGTCTGAGTCATCCTGGGGTGGTGCTACCCTTTAAAAGTGGAGCCCCTGCGCGTGCGCACGCCTAAGGGGCGGGGCCAGCCCTGGAGCATCGGCGGCATCTCCCTCGAGCAGGGAGCACCGTGGAGAGGAGCCGGACAGGCCTGTACAGGCTGGAGGAACACCACAGTGGCCCGGACCGTCCCCGAGGTAGGAAGAGGGACCGGGGCACGGCCCGGGTCCGCAACAGTTTGAAAAGACATTTAAATGTGGCAGCGAAATGACTGAAGTTGGTTAAGCATTTTTGACTTCATAAAAAGAAATCCAAAAAGAAATAATGAGGATCATATACATTGTAATAAAGTTTAATGTAATGTGCATCACATAGCAGGAATTACCCTAAAACTTTACTCAAAGAGGATTTATGCTATGTGGAGCTTCTCAGCATACAAAACATACAAATTAATGTATTCATCTGAGCCTGTGAATAACTTTTTGCTGGAAATGCTTGTAAGTCCTGCCTATCAACATGGTTATTAATGCAACTGATTAGGATGATTGAGTGAAAGAAATCTTCGAGAGTTCATGAGGGATACTCACGTGTAGATTCCTTTAATGGATTGTACTCGTATCAACACATACTCACTGTTGTCTTCTTATGTGAATTGAAAGTCCAATAATATCTAATAAATAAAAAAGATAAGTAAATGCCAAAATACTCCATTTACATACTACATCTTGGCACAGTTTACATCTCTTCCACTTGTCTGATATAGTATTTATTGCACAGAGCTGTGACTGGAAACCCTGATGCAAAGTATCAAATTACCTCTCACGTATTGACTTTGAGCAGCTACTTATTGTCCCTATACTCAGACTTGGGTTGGCAATGTACTAAGCATTTTCCCCAGACTCATGGAGGTCAATATTCAGACATAGTCAGCTAAGTAAGTTATGCTGCTGAATATCTTCATACTTGCTGCTACTTAGCTGGATAAGTCTCACGGAATGATGAATCCTGTGAAAAAGGGTGCAGGAGCAGGCCTGCGAAAGGCCGCAGCCGTTCGCACTGTGGCTTGCGAAATTGTACCATTGTGGTGGGGCCGGCTGCAGCCTTTCGCAGTGAATAGCGACACCGTAAAAGGTGTAGTTATTCGCTGTGCTACTGCCGGCGATAATGTTCCTCACATTATCGCTGGCAGCGGTGCCGTGGCCAACTCCTCCCTCTCCCCACCCTTACTCCTCCCCTCCCCGCCCTGACTCCTCCCCTCCCCCTAATTTGCATTATATTGCATGCGAAAAGGCCTTTTTCGCATGTGATAATGCTTAGAAAAATAACCCTCTTAGCTGGATAAGTAATATTACCCAGTTACACCCATTGCCTGCTCACTGGCTATCTGGCTAACTACTTAGCCAGATAAATGGTTTATCTGGCTAAGTGGCTAAGTGGCAACTGCTGAACATAGCCGGATATTCAGCGGCCTCTACTTAGCTGGATAAATCTTACTGTTCCAGCTAAATAAAGTTTGAATATTGACCTCTAGGAGCGCAATTTTTAAAGTCCTTCACCTGAGTAAATACCATTCCTTCCAGGAAAAATCAGCTTGTCTCAAAGCTTTCATACTCCACCCTACTAAAAGTCTGTGCAGGCTTTCATTGTACATGTACATTTAGCCAGGTCAGAAAGAAGTATCTCTGGGGAAAGGAACTGTTTAGGTCAGGGAAAGAAAACAGTGCACATACATGGGATTTCCAAAACTATATAAGCTACCTGAGCCAAGGACCACCGAGTAAGCAATTTTTATTATGCATCTGAATAGCAGGTGCAAAATACACGGGCTTTTTTGGTGCCCATATTTTATACTAGCTGTTTTGCAAAGACAAATTACCTGAGTGGTTTCTCTTTTCAAATTAGCCTACATACTGAATACCTGCATACTTTGGAGCTACACTGGCAGCTTAAAAATTACCCCCAAAATAGGAAAACCCAAGCTCTCTTAGGTCAGTTGGCTGATATCAATCTGAATTTTCTTGTATGGTGCTACTTTTGTAGGTATTATAGATAATTATCTAGCAATACAACTGATGAGCTGGTAATGCAGTAAGAAGATGAGTTTCAGGTACAGTATATAAACTGAAAAAAAAAACCCTCCATTATAGGTCTTTGAATGTGCAGCTGTCATCAGAGCTGCTGCAATATCACTGGTAAAGAAAATGGTCTGGCAGTCTTGTAACAATTAAAAGCTTAAGCACTGGCATTAATCTTGGCTCATATTTAATTATGCCTGTGGGGATATATCAAGTGAAAAGCAAGAGCACACACTCATTCAGAGTCTTTAACTGAATGACTTTATGGGCATCTTTATGGGCATGTGTCAAGCACAGAACTTGGAAGCAAAGTTGTTGGTTTTTTTCACTAGCTCAGGAGAGCTCTTCAGAAACAGCCAATAAAGAATGTAACAGATAAATGTAACAGAGCAGTGTTTGTTTAACACTATGTTTTCATGATTTTAAGTGAACAACATGATGACTTCTGGGAAAGTCTTAAATGGAGACGTAGTTTTGCTAACAAAATTTGCAATGAATTTTATGGATAATACAAAATATGTTTCAACCAGCTTGTTTGCACATTTTCTTTTTCAATAATTTTTTTGTTGTTTGTCCAACAAAAATGTAAAACAGTAAACTATTTGCTTTTTCCTTCTATATGGACTCTTGATTGTGATCCCAGGTAGACCACTTAGAGATAACTTTACCATCTGTTTGTCCCCATCTGTTTGTTTTGAGTTACCTGAGCCAAGGACCACCGAATAGCCAAATCCGACATCTCAGGCTAGAAGAGGTGGGTTGCATAGGGATGTACTTCAGCTGTTGGAAGACTTACATTTTTCTTTGATTCTTTTTACTCTGCATATACAGAAAAGTTTAGACTAATTTTGCATATAGTAACAAAATACTGAATTGGGTCACTTTTGCTTTATTGATAAAAATAGGAATAGTAATTTACAAGTTCTGGGCACCTCCTCTCCCTCCCTCCCTGCTCTGTAGATTATAATGGGAGTTGTGCAGGTGCAGCTACGCTCCTGCTGAAGTTTTGCCAGGCTCAACCAGGAGACTGAATCTGTCAAGATTTCAAGATTGCAAAACAGTGTAATAGGTTCCATCCAAAAAGGATCTCAGTAAAATGTTAAGTCTGAATCTATAGAATTACATAGTAATGTAGTAGATGATAAAGGCATAAAAACACCAATTGGCTCATCAAGCCTGCAAGTTACTTTGGTCTACACTAAGCTGCCAACCTTAGAACCTTGATTGATATTATAAAGAACAAAATTACTGAACATATAGATAGACATAGTTTAAGGGGACAAAGCCAACATGGATTTAGCCAAGGGAAGTCTTACCTACATTTTTTGGAGGCAGGAATGAACATGTGGATAAAGGTGAGCTAGTTGATATTGTGTATCTGGATTTTCAGAAAGAATTTGACAAAGTCCCTCATGATTGACTCTTGAGGAAATTAAAAAGTAATGGGATTGGAGACAATGTTCTATTGTGGATTGAGAACCAGTTAAAATAAAGAAAACAGAGAGTAGGGCTAAATGATCAATTTTTTTCAATGGACAAAGGTGAATAGTGAAGTGCCCCAGGGATCGGTACAGGGACTGTTGCTTCTTAACATATTTATAAATGGCCTAGAGATGGGAACAGAGTGAAGAGATCACATTGCAGATGATACAAAATTATTAAATTGTTAAATCACAAGAGGATTGGAGAAATTGCAAGAGGATCTTGCATAACTGGGAGATTGGTCAAGAAAATGGCAGATGGCATTTAGAACCTGATTTAAAAATCATTTACACCCTTAAAATTGGGTTTTATATGTATAAAAACACTTTACTCATGTAAGTGGGCTTTTGACAATTGCTACAATATATGCTATTGAATATCCTATAGTCTATGCACATATAAGTGCACTTTTCACGTGTAAATGGCTTTATAAAATTGCTATGATAATATGTTACATTTATGCATGTAACTCATTTTACAATGACCTCCTTAAAGTGGAGAAGTGCAAAGTGATGAACATAGGAAAGAGCAACTCAAATTATAGCTACACAATGCAAGGTTCCACTTTGGGAGTCACCACCCAGGAAAAGGATCCAGGTGTCATTGTGGATATGTTTAAATCCTCTGGTCCGTCTGTGGTAGCAGCAAGCAGGAAAGCATATAGAATGCTTGTAATTAGTAGGAAAGGAATGGAGACTAAAACAGAGAATATCATAATGCCTCTGTATGACTCTATGGTGCAAATGTATCTTGACTTGTATGCATCTCAAAAAAGATATAGCAGACTTAGAAATGGTACAGAGAAGAGCGAGCAACATGATAAAGGGGATGGAATGATTCTCCTATGTGGAAAGGCTAAAGAGGTTAAGGCTCTTTAGTTTAGAGAAGAGACAGCTGAGGGGAGATATGATAGAGGTCTATAAAATCATGAGTGGAGTGGAATGGTAAACATGAATTGGTTGTTTGCCCTTTCAAAAAGTACAAAGACTAGGGAATACACACAATGAAGAAGTTACTGGTAATTCCTTTAAGGCAGATAGTAGAAAATATTTGTGTACTTAATGCTTAAACTCTGGAATTCATTGTCAGAACGTGTGGTAAAATCTGTTAGTGTAAGCTAGGTTTAAAAAAAGTTTGGACAAGTTCCTAGAAAAAAAAGTTCAAAAATCATTGTTAAGATGACTTGGGGAAATCCATCGCTTATCCCTGGGATTTGCAGCTAGGATATCAACCTTTTGGGGTCCTGCCAGGTACTTGTGACCTGGACTGATCACTATTGGAAACAGTGTACTGGGCTTGATGGATCTTTGATCTGATACAGTATAGCAAATATTATGTTCTTATGTTCTTATATTGTTCCTTAACTAAGTCAGTTTTTGTTGTCTTCCCATCCAGGGTAGATGAGCATACAAGTAACCATACTTAATCCCATACCAGGTCCTCCAATCCTTATGCTATGACACCAAACCTTTCTGTGCAATCTAAGAAAGTAGAAGTTACATTCAATCCTGGGACTTAGTCCTCACAAAGTCCAACAGCCCCAGGGTGTGGATTCTCTGCTGGGAGGGAGGATAGACCTAGGTGCAGGGGGTGATTCTTTTGACTATTTTCTCCCTGGATATATTTTGTAATTGTGTGTAGGTGAATAAATCTTGATGGATACTCTGGATGGGTGTTCAAACTCAGACTTTACTGTAGATTTTCCAGTGTTAATAACTGGCATCATACACTTAATTCTGGTTATATTTGTCTCTGAAAGCTATTTTCAGTTGTCGCACTTTCTGTGAATGCATTGCTCATTATTGGAGTCCTGACTTGCCTCTCCCTCCAGGGCACAGAATGGTAAGTCTTGAGGGTGGGGACTGGGTTTCCTAGCTCTTCAAGGTCCCTTTTTCCCACAATGCCTGAGATCCAAATGTATTTCAGATTCTCCATTCCAAATCTTCTTTCTCTTTCCTGAGGTGGAGACTCCATTGGGGATCTCCAGATACTTCTCTTCAGATGGTAGCTTGGGATCTTTCAGAAAATCCTCTTTTTTTTCCCACTCATGGGCAGGAAGGATGGCAACAAACTTCCTCCCAAAATAAAAAGACAAAACTTCTCTCATCCTACTCCTTCCACAGAAGCAGGATCATTTTCCCTCCTCAAGACAAGACCTAGCTGAAGGGCAGTTGACCTGTTAAAATCAGGAGTGCAACTATGTATTTTTCCCTTCTCTGTCCTTAACAGAAGTGATCAGAGAGAAGGAGGTAATCCGGCCCTTGTTTTTTCTCGTACTCCTGCTGTGTCTGGGACTTGGTGTTAGGAATTGTGGACCCTTGACCCGAGGTGGGGTTGGCACTACCTGTACGGGTTGAACCCCGCAAGTTGCCACCGTCGAGAGGTGAGGCCAGCCGGGAAGCAGAGGCCAACAGAAGCTTAAGAACATAAGAAATTGCCATGCTGGGTCAGACCAAGGGTCCATCAAGCCCAGCATCCTGTTTCCAACAGAGGCCAGGCTTCACCAGGACCAGCCCATGTTCCCCGCAGGTTGAGCCCTTGGGTGCCAGGGCCGGCTGGTCTTAGGTGGGCCTCTGTGTGGCTGGTCCTGGAGAGGCGGCCAGGTGAAGACAGGGAGAACCAGGGAGGTCAGGTCCGGTCTGAGGTCAAGGGCAGGTGACAAGAAGCGAAGGTCAAGTCCAGTCTGAGGTCGTGGTGCCTTCGAGGAGAGAGTGAAGCAGGCACCGTGGAGCGGGGGCACTGCAGCAGTCCCTGGGGGGCTAGAGTGCTGACGTATCTCCGTGGAGCAGGAGCACTGTAGCTGGATCACGTGATGTAGACGCGATGAGGAAGGCCCTGTGGAGCAGGAGTGCAGAAGCAGGATCCTGTGGAGTAGGGCGCTGAAGCAGGCTCCATGGAGTGGGAGCACTGTACCAGGGTTTCGTGATGTAGAAGTGCTGAGGCAGGCCACGTGGAGCAGGAGCGCAGTAGCAGGATCCCGGGATGTAGAAGTGCTGAGGCAGGCCCCATGGGACAGGAGCGCAGTAGCAGGATCCCGTGGTGTAGAAGCACTGAGGCAGGCCCCACAGAGCAGGAGCATGGTAGCAGGATCCTGTGGATTAGGAGCACGAAGGCAGGCTCTGTGGCGCAGGAGCGCAGTAGCAGGATTCCATTGAGTGGGAAGCTGAAGCAGGAACCCATAGAGCAGGAACAGCAAGTCAGAACCACTGAAGCAGGAACCAGGGAACTCATTGCCAAGTCAGTTGGTGGAGGAGAGAGGATGTCCTAAAATATCCCGGGGGTCTGATGTCATCAATTGGTGACGGCCCTGAGGTTCCCGCAATTGGTCCTTTAAAAGGATGGCTGGTGGCGCACACACGCGCCTAGGAAGGACCCGAGTCGGAGCGCCAGTCGGCAGTGTCCTGGCTGCCACGTGGAGTCCCGGAGCCGCGGCGGGGTGCGGCAGCAGTGGCTGTCTGCGGCCACGAGAGCACCAGGAGCAAGGAACAAGGCAAAGTACGGGGTGAGTTGTGCCGGCCGCGGGTTAAATTGAATAAATCTAATTGCCCAGTCAGGATGCAAGAAGTGTGCTTTCAACCACGTTTACACGTGGTTGAAAGCACATTTTGAACGTGCTAGACTAGCACTCAATGCAATAAGGGGATTAGCGCGTCCAAAATATGCGCCCAAACAAATGCATAGACAATAGCACACATCACTTGTAAGTTCCATGCAGATGAGGATGCAGAAAATCACTGGGTGCCCAATGACACTTTTTAATGTGGCAAATTTAACTTCAGCTCTGGAGGTGGCGGAAAGTGAATCCGAGAGTAAAAGGCTCATGAGAAATTAAAAATACAGTCTTCTGTGGTTCCTCCTACTTCGTATCATTGTGACACTTACATTTACTGCTTGTGGTGTTGAAAAATAAATGTATATTGACTTGATTTAAAAAATATATATATTTCTTCTGGATACAAAATTTAGATGCCCATAGTAAGAGGTGCTTAGCAATGGACGTCTTCAGCAACCTTAGCAAAATCAGCCAGAAGAAGCGGGTTAAAAACAGAAGCTTATATTGAGTATTTTGGGCACCCGATGCATTTGAGCAATAGGGATGCGCAATTATCCCCTAGCGTGTCTTTTTTTACATAGCCCCTCACTTAAATACTGCATCGGGTGCCCAGGAGATGTGGTTGCGTGAGCGTTAGAAAAAACAGGCGCGCAATACTAGCGCCTGTTTTCTTTGTGTGCCTTACTGAATTGGCCCCAGAGTGTGAGCTCTCTGCTGGTCTCTTCCCAGATTTGAAACTAAGCAGACAGAGCAGTGTTCAGCTAGCTAGCTGAAGGGCAGCTAATCTGTTAAGAACAAGAGTTCAGCTGTTTATTTTTCCCTTCTCTGTCCTTAACAGAAGTGATCAGAGAGGAGGTAATCTAGCCCTTGTATTTTTCTCATACTCCTGCTGTGTCTGGGACTTTAATCCCTCCCACCTCCACTCACCCACTTACCCCAGGGTCTACCTTTGTTAAATAGGTCATATTCTAACTATCTCATAATTAAACTAATTGGTAAATGAAAAGACTTAGTTTCACTTAATATTGTTGAAATTATTCCATATAAAACACCACCAGTCCACCCTCAGGTTCTGAAGAGGTTGCTGGCCTCTCTTTATTTCATATTCACCGCATTTCTCTTCATGATGCTAATCCTCCCTAACTTGATTTCCTGATGCAAAAAAACAATTGTTAGAACATAAGAACATAAGAAAATGCCATACTGGGTCAGACCAAGGGTCCATCAAGCCCAGCATCCTGTTTCCAACAGTGGCCAATCCAGGCCATAAGAACCTGGCACGTACCCAAAAACTAAGTCTATTCCATGCTACCATTGCTAATGGCAGTGGCTATTCTCTAAATGAACTTAATAGCAGGTAATGGACTTCTCCTCAAAGAACTTATCCAATCCTTTTTTAAACACAGCTATACTAACTGCACTAACCACATCCTCTGGCAACAAATTCCAGAGTTTAATTGTGCGTTGAGTAAAAAAGAACTTTCTCCAATTAGTTTTAAATGTGCCCCATGCTAACTTCATGGAGTGCCCCCTAGTCTTTCTATTATCCGAAAGAGTAAATAACCGATTCACATCTACCCATTCTAGACCTCTCATAATTGTAAACATCTCTATCATATCCCCACCTTCCCCTCTTTCTACACTCTCTATATCACCTGTCATCTTCACTCTCCTTGATTGCAAAGTTTTCTTCCCCTCATCCTGTCATGAACAACTTAGATTGATAATCTCCTCTAGAAACTGCTTCCATGATCCTACCCCCTCCCTACTTCCTTACACACAGACACAATGCATATCACTATTTTATTCAGTCCTCAGTACTAAATCCCTTTCCTACCAGGGATACCATTTATACCCTTTCTCTTCTCTATACTCCATTCCCATGGTCAACTACAGCTACTCAGAATGTGATCATACCTTCCACTAGATAGAAAGATATAATTTAAACAAAAAAGGAAAAATAATATTGTTACACTCATCGGTTGCAGATGGCTGCGACCTCGCTTACTTACATCCTGCACCGTTCTCCAGCCCTCCCTGGGTCTGCTCGTGGCATAGGCCAATCTCTACTGCCATGTTTCCCATGGCTCCTCGTGGCGGCCGAGATGCCGCCACCAGCTACATCATCTCAGGGCCTTCCTAGGTGCGGGCGTGCGGGCGTCACCAGGCCCTCCTTTGAAGCCTCTTTGGCGGGAACCTCGGGGGTATCCCTACTTGATGATGTCATCGGATCTAGGTACTTAAGCTCCACCTTCACCCTCAGCTAGCCGACTTGGCAACAAGTTTCGTACATCTCTACTAGCTCCTGTTCTGTGTTCTGGTGGCTACACTGTTGGACTCCATTGGACCTTGGACTCTGTCTGGTACCCGCTCCTTGGGGGCCAGTAGTGCTCTCACGGGATCTTGTCTCCTGGCCTCCCCCGCTGGCCCTACACTTCCTGAAGTCCTACTCTGCAACGCTTCCTGATCCTCGGTGCAGCCCCTTGGAACACCCTTACCATTCGGGAGTAACTCTAGCGCTTCCCCGCTCCTCGGGGTTTTGCCTACGTGCTGTCTGGACTGTCAGTGCTTCCCTGCTCCTTGGGGCTGCATCTCTCTACTTCTCAAGAGACTCTCAGCACTGTCCCACTCCTCGGGACAGCGTTCTTGTGCTTACTGTGACTGTCTGCGCCTCTCCGCTCCTTGGGGTCACGCCTACGTGCTATGAGACTACCTGCACTTCCCCGCTCTTCAATGCTGTGCTTCGCTATCTACAGAGACTGCTGGTGCTCCCCACTCCTCGGGGGTCTACCTGCGACATCATTGGAGTCCTGACTCAAGATTCCCTGCTCCACAAGTTAGCCTGCGTCACTACAGCCGCACCTCCTTCACTCCTTCGCTCCGCCCCTCAGGGGTATGTCTCCGTTATTCCTCCTGCATGCCAGTCTCAAGCCTCCCACTCTATGGCCTGCCTGGTGCCTTCCCCTCCGGGGGTCTCAGTCAAAGTATTATCTTATCAGCATCCTGCTTGTCTACTGGGGAATCCCTCCTGACTCCTCGGGACCCCTCCACAGTCTTACCCAGAATTCCCTGCCGTGCCTGACCTTGCCTCCCATCGGTGTGGACCTGTGGGGCTCCTCCCCACAGGTTGTAACAACTCATACCATGGGCCAAGGGTCCACTAACCCACAAACCATAAGAAATATATACTCACCATCCCCTTCCTATCCCTAACACTCAAATCTCAAACAAAGAAAGAGGTAACTGATCAAACTCTATAACTATGAGCTTGAGTAAATCCACTCTACCTATACATGTGACACCCCTGCTGACCAAAACCAACCTAGGTTCTTTCATTTTATCCCATTTCAGTTCATTAATTTCACCTAATCTAAACAGATCCTATCTCCTTCCCTACAACTTGGCCTCCTAAATGCATGTTCAGTAAACACATACATAGCAGATCTCATTGAAGAATTTAACTTCCATTTACTGAGACCTGGACTGGAGAGGGTGACACTGCCTCTCTCACTCAGTTTTGCCCAACCAGATACCTCATCCATCACACACCTCGTGGCATGGGAAGAGGTGAAGGAGTTGCAGTCGTTTTTAAAGATACACTAGCTTTCAAACTAGTGTATTCCATACAAAAAGGCAAATCTGACTGTCTAACAATTAAGTTTCAGGGCAATGAAGGCCCAAAACTCATGCTATTCTATTGTCCTGCAGAAAATCACCCTGATTCCTTCCTCAAATCTTATGAATTCATATGTGACATTGCTAACACCTCCTCCAACTTGTTGATTCTAGGAGACTTCAATTACCATTCAGAGGACCCCCTTAAAGGGTATGCTTCAACCTTTCAATGCAACATGGATGACCTTAGTCTCACCCAAAAAATAAACAGCCCGATTTTTAATGTCCCGTGTGTGGCTGGGCATTGCGCATGCCGCACACATTTTAAAAGGGGCTTGGCTGCGCGTATAACCCCTGTTATGTGCACAAGAGCTAATCCTCAGCAAAAGAGCAGTCCGGCAGGGCGTGGCTGGAGGCAACCTAAAACTGCTCCTGTGGAGGAGCAAAAGGTAAGTTAAAAAACTGGGGGTAGGGGGCAGGTAGGAGAGGGGAAGGGAGGTTAGGGTAGGGGTAGGGAAGTTCCAGTCCGCTCCTTAATTGGAGCGACTGGGAGGGAACTGGGGAAGCCCGATGATGCATCGCCTCATGATTTTTGCTTTTCTCTGCTCCCCCTTGTGCATGCCACCTGAAATTTCATAACATGCGCGCATCCATGTGTGCACTGGGTAGCACGCGCACATAGACGTGTGCGCATATTTATTTTAAATCTACCCCAAAGGTTCCAAACCATAAACACGGACACATTCTAAACCTAATTTTCCATGCTTTCAATATCAAGCTAGATTTAACTTCATCAGTGATTCCTATCAGCCAGTCAGAACTCAATCTGATCCAGATCATTTTACAAAACCCTAGTCAAATACCTGTCACATAATCACTAGGACTTCTATCTAGAAAGTTGTCTGCAGTCACTAATGACACCCTAAGATAGCACCTAAAATTACCAACTATCATCAACACTTCAGACCAGCCTGTTCAGCAGTGGCATGAGGCATTTACTTATGCCATTGATAAACTAACACCTCTCAAGCCAAATCCACCAAAACTGTCCAAAATTCTCAGTTCCACGAAGGTTTCCGCCTACTCATAGAAACATAGAAATAACAGCAGAAAAGGGCCGATGGTCCAACCAGTGAAACAATCTCCATCCACTCAAACAATCTCAACTTGACCAGGCTTGGCATAAACAGAAAACAACCAGTTCTGCAAAGAACACTCCAAAAAGTACAATGCAGCCATTTGTCGAGCAAAAAGAGAATACATAAGAACATAAGAACATAAGAAAATGCCATACTGGGTCAGACCAAGGGTCCATCAAGCCCAGCATCCTGTTTCCAACAGTGGCCAATCCAGGCCATAAGAACCTGGCAAGTACCCCAAAACTAAGTCTATTCCATGTTAACATTGTTAATGGCAGTGGCTATTCTCTAAGTGAACTTAATAGCAGGTAATGGACTTCTCCTCCAAGAACTTATCCAATCCTTTTTTAAACACAGCTATACTAACTGCACTAACCACATCCTCTGGCAACAAATTCCAGAGTTTAATTGTGCATTGAGTAAAAAAGAACTTTCTCTGATTAGTTTTAAATGTGCCCCATGCTAACTTCATGGAGTGCCCCCTAGTCTTTCTACTATCCAAAAGAGTAAATAACCGATTCACATCTACCTGTTCTAGACCTCTCATGATTTTAAACACCTCTATCATATTCCCCCTCAGCCGTCTCTTCTCCAAGCTGAAAAGTCCTAACCTCTTTAGTCTTTCCTCATAGGGGAGCTGTTCCATTCCCCTTATCATTTTGGTAGCCCTTCTCTGTACCTTCTCCATCGCAATTGTATCTTTTTTGAGATGCGGCGACCAGAATTGTACAAAGTATTCAAGGTGCGGTCTCACCATGGAACGATACAGAGGCATTATGACATTTTCCGTTTTATTCACCATTCCCTTTCTAATAATTCCCAACATTCTGTTTGCTTTTTTGACTGCCGCAGCTCACTGAACCGACGATTTCAATGTGTTATCCACTATGACGCCGAAATCTCTTTCTTGGGTTGTAGCACTAGCACCTAATATGGAACTCAACATTTACGTTTCTAAACAACTCAAACTAGCAATGAACCACCCAAACAAACTCTTTGAACTTGTGTGGAAACTTTCTAAACCTGAAGTTCAAACACCCATAACTGCCACTGATGATCTTTCAGCAGAAAGCTTTGCTCAATTCACAGAAAAAATCCAAAACATTAGATTTTCCCTAAATGCTTTCCCTCCTTCACTGATCATGGCACTATATCTCCCAAACATAGATGCTACCTCCCATCAAACCTCTGCCAAACTATTCCTCCAAAGAGTCATTCAATCCACAAGCCCATTAGGTCTCATTCCACCTAGATTCATCTGCAACCAGAAGCAAGAGTTAACCCCCTGGCTGACAACTATTGTAAATGCCATCTTATCTTAAAGCACCTTCCCTCACTCACTCAATAGTGCAATCATCGAACAATTCTGAAGAAACCTGGCTCAGATACAAAAAAAATATTAGACAACTATCACTTAGTCCCTAGCCTTCCCTTCCTGTCTATGCTAACAGAAACAGTGGTTTATCTTCAACACCTCGACCACCTCAAGGAAAACAACATTTTACACTGTTAACAATCCAGTTTTAGGAAAGGCCATGGAACTGAATCTGTTCTATTAGCCATCACTAATAGCATTTACTTGCACACTGATCAAGGTAGTGATTGCTTCCTTCTTCTTGCTAGATCTCTCTGCCAGCTTTGAGACAGTTGACCACCAACTTCTGAACCAGCGCTTACGCAACATTAAGATTGAAGGTACAACCCTAAACTGGTTTGAATTCTTTCTTTCTGACAATACCCAATCTGTCATTTGGGCTAATAAACCTCAAAACCTTGTAGAGTCCCCCCAAGGCTCAGTCCTCTTGCCAATCCTTTTTAACATCTATATCTATCTGATATACAACTCATTCAGGTCTTCAACATAGAATGTCATCTTTTTGCAGATAACCTTCAACTTTGCGTCAAAATCGGAGCCGACCAATCACTACCCATTTCTAATCTCACTCATTTTCTTACATCAGTGGTACAATGGCTCAGCAACAAGAAATTCAGATTAAACCCCTCTAAATTGGGTCTCCTCTGGATTAGCTGCCAAAGTCATCCCTTATGGTCACCACCCTACATTTTAGACACTTTGTTACATCCCAAAGAATCAATATAAAGCTTAGGATCCTATTTGATTAATACCTCAGTATAGAATCACACATCTCCAAAATAGTTAAAACCTCATTCATGCATTTGCATCAGATCCGCCAACTATGAAACTACCTAGACAACACAATCTAGCTATAGTAATTCACACATTAATCATCAACAGAATAGACTGCTGCAATTCTTTATTGAATAGCATCCCCCTATTCAGTTTACAATGCATCCAACTCCTAAATAACAAAGGAACAACAATCTTAGCAAGAGTAAAAGCATCTGACCATATAAAATGTATTTTGTCTCAACTATACAGCTACTAATATAGAATAGGATCAAGTTAAAAACTTTATCTTCAAGGGCATGAACACACAGGCCCCAGATTGTCTCTTACAACTCCTTCTCCCTTATACTCCCAAGAGAGAACTAAAATCTTCCCAAAAGGCTCTACTTTTCACTTCACCTCTGGATTCTGCTAGACTGTCCTGCAGCAGAATTTGTGCCTATAGCTGTTATGCACCAAAGATCTGGAACTTGCTTTTATTACCCCTATGCTTGGAGCTCAGCTGCCTCACCTTCAGGAAAAAAGCTAATGTATGGCTTTTTAATCAAGCATTTCCAATAAAGATTTCCTGTCCAACAACCTAGTAACCACAGAAGTATTCCTATTTCCTATTTCTATAGAAACAGCAAAGTAACCTATGAATCTGTCTTTAAGTATATAGGGCCCAATATTCAGCTGGCAAATAACTGGATAAGTAGACCTTACCGGCTATCTAACAGCTGCTAAATATCTGGTTATATTCAGCTGCCGGGTAAGGACCCTGGCCACAGCAAGGACGGCTTCCTTGCTTGCTAGGACCCCAGGAGCGGCTCTAGCCGCATCGAGGAGAGCAGGAGCGGCAGCAGCAATCCCAGCCACGAGGGAGAGCTCCCGGCGGCTCGGCCCTGCCGCCCAGGGCAGGATGCAGCCGGGGAGGAGCCTGGCGACAGCGGCACACCTACCGTGAAGAAAGCAACGCTAGCAGCCAGACTGGCCGCGGTAAGGTAGGGGAGCGCGGGCAGGTTCACAACAGAATTAATTTATTTATCTCGTCCCAAATATTTTCCAAAGTGATATTCATAGGTCTTACCAGCGTTGGGGTTTCAATTTCTTTCAATGGACTGTATAGTTTACCCTGAGAGAGTTCCTCCAGCATCTCAATCTCTCCTGTAGGTTGACTGGCGAGGCCCTCGACAGGGCTACCCTAGGTATCTTCCCCAGAGATCTCGGTGTCTCCTGTCCCCATCACGGCATAGGAACATTCCACTTCCGCTGGACACCTCACCAACAGGTGAACACACTCTCTGGAGCTCACCGGGTTTGCCGGAGGTTGTCTGTCAATCAGGGAGAGGGATGTTAAGGAGTCTGGAGAAAGGGCGGCAGAAGCTGTTCCAGCCCCTATCTCCAAGGACGACTCAACCGATTTCACTATCTGCAATACATGAGCGTCCATCGGCCCCAGTAGCAAGGGTTCTGGAAGGGTTGCGGGGTTAACTCTTTCTTTCACCCGTCGTTTGCATGTTGAATGCGGCATCGCAGCAAGAATAAAGTTAAAAGGTATAGTCAAGTCGGAGCCATGCTCACACCGTCCACTCAGCCGGCGCTATCTTGGGCGGATCCCAGATCTCCGCATGCTTGTTTACATTTACATTTACATTTATTAGAATTTCTTAATCGCTCAAAACAATGAAAGCCTCATTGTATTCAACTCTACTGATGTTTGAACCTAAGAAGTAAACTGCAGGCAAAATATTATTTTGTGTTAAGGGGAAAATATGGCAACCATGAATAATATGGAGTCTGGTTCACTAAGCTTTCTTCCTATTGACACAGAAGGACTTCTGCAATAAAATCAATGGTAAAAATATTTTAGCTTATGAGCTAGTAAAAATCTAACATGCAAGCTAAAACATCACTTACCTTGTGATGCAATAAGTTTTAGCATGTACCAGTATAACATTTCCTCACTAGCATCTCTATCCTATTAGTGTCCATGTTTTTCATATATTAACCAAAATTTTCTATCACTAAATAGCATGATAAAATTACATAGTGCTGGGAAATGTTAATAGCATGTGCATACTAAAACGAAACATGCTTAATTCATTTTTTCTCCTGGCTCCAATTCCTAGTTTCAAAAAATGATCAAAGTAAGGCCATCAGACAGAGTAGCTTGTCAGTGCCAAGGAGAGATGTGGGAGAACTACTAGACCTAAGGAGGGAATAAACCAGACATCAGTGCATATTTCTGCCCATCCATTTTCTGTGGCAGTAAGGAACTTGAAAGAGCAGTGAGAAAAGAATGTGGTTGCTGAAAGAAAGGAGCATGGAAAGATGAAACCCAGAGAGGAATCTGGTCACTCTAACTTAGAAGAGCACCACCATCTGACCAATTGTGTCTCTACAAGCACCCAATAGTTTAGCCCTGCAATGACTGGATGACACAATCTGCCAGGATCTCAAAGCTGAAAGAAAAGAAGAGTTCTTTTCTTATAGCTTTGAGATGTAATAAAAAAAAACTGGTAAGCTTAAAGGAGCTTTTGAGGCCCAGACCAGTTTCAACTCTCAGTATGCCTACAGTGGTTTTTGGCTGTATTAACAATGACAGTGACAGTAGAGACCTATATCCTATCCTAACCTATTATATGAGAATACAATTGTGTTTTCTATGAGGACAATTTTGAAAAGATTCTATCTGGTAACTAAGTAGTAACATAAGTGATGGCTGAAAATGTATTTCCCCCATTCTGATTCATGGCACAGGTGCTTTTACCCATGCTGAAAAGAAACAGGGCCAGAGGGAGGATAGAGCTGACAGATAACTCACAGGAATTTCATTTTGAAATACTGCTTGCCATTCATAGTGCAAACTTTGCATCTGCTATAAAGCTGTTCCATTCCCCTTATCATTTTGGTAGTTCTGCTATAAAGCAGATGCAAATTCCACAAGTATTAATATAAGAACATAAGAACCAAGTACCCAAAAACTAAGTCTATTCCATGTTACCGTTGCTAGTAATAGCAGTGGCTATTTTCTAAGTCAACTTAATTAATAGCAGGTAATGGATTTCTCCTCCAAGAACTTATCCAATCCTTTTGTAAACACAGCTATAATAACTGCACTAACCACTTCCTCTGGCAACAAATTCCAGAGTTTAATTGTGCGTTGAGGAAAAAAAGAACTTTCTCGGATTAGTTTTAAATGTGCCACATACTAACTTCATGGAGTGCCCACTAGTCTTTCTATTATCCGAAAGAGTAAATAACCGATTCACATCTACCCGTTCTAGACCTCTCATGATTTTAAACACCTCTATCATATTCCCCCTCAGCCGTCTCTTCTCCAAGCTGAAACTTCTTTAGTCTTTCCTCATAGGGGAGCTGTTCCATTCCCCTTATCATTTTGGTAGCCCTTTTCTGTACCTTCTCCATTGCAATTATATCTTTTCTGAGATGCGGCGACCAGAATTGTACACAGTACTCAAGGTGCGGTCTCAACATGGAGAGATACAGAGGCATTATGACATTTTCCGTTTTATTCACCATTCCCTTTCTAATAATTCCCAACATTCTGTTTGCTTTTTTGACTGCCGCAGCACACTAAACCGACGATTTCAACGTGTTATCCACTATGACGCCTAGATCTCTTCCTTGGTTTGTAGCACCTAATATGGAACCTAACATTGTGTAACTATAGCATGGGTTATTTTTCCCTATATGCATCACCTTGCACTTATCCACATTAAATTTCATCTGACATTTTGATGCCCAATTTTCCAGTCTCACAAGGTCTTCCTGCAATTTATCACAATCTGCTTGTGATTTAACTACTCTGAACAATTTTGTATCATCTGCAAATTTGATTACCTCACTCGTCGTATTTCTTTCGAGATCATTTATAAATATATTGAAAAGTAAGGGTCCCAATACAGATCCCTGAGACACTCCATTGCCCACTCCCTTCCACTGAGAAAATTGTCCATTTAATCCTACTCTCTGTTTCCTGTCTTTTAGCAAGTTTGCAATCCACGAAAGGACATCACCACCTATCACATGACTTTTTACTTTTCCTAGAAGCCTCTCATCAGGAACTTTGTCAAACGCCTTCTGAAAATCAAAGTATACTACATCTACTGGTTCACCTTTATCCACATGTTTATTAACTCCTTCAAAAAAGTGAAGCAGATTTGTGAGGCAAGATTTGCCTTGGGTAAAGCCATGCTGACTTTGTTCCATTAAACCATGTCTTTCTATATGTTCTGTGATTTTGATGTTTAGAACACTTTCCACTATTTTTCCTGGCACTGAAGTCAGGCTAACTGGTCTGTAGTTTCCCGGATCGCCCCTGGAGCCCTTTTTAAATATTGGGGTTACATTAGCTATCCTCCAGACTTCAGGTACAATGGATGATTTTAATGATAGGTTACAAATTTTTACTAATAGGTCTGGCATTTTATTTTTTAGTTCCTTCAGAAACCTGGGGTGTATACCATCCGGTCCAGGTGATTTACTACTCTTCAGTCTGTCAAACAGGCCTCCCACGTCTTCAAGGTTCACCGTGATTTGGTTCAGCCCATCTGAATCATTACCCATGAAAACCTTCTCCAGTACGGGTACCTCCCCAACATCCTCTTTTGTAAACACCGAAGCAAAGAAATCATTAAATCTTTCTGCAATGGCCTTATCTTCTCTAAGTGTCCCTTTAACCCCTCGTTCATCTAACGGTCCAACTGACTCCCTCACAGGCTTTCTGCTTTGGATATATTTTAAAAAGCTTTTACTGTGAGTTTTTGCCTCTATGGCCAACTTCTTTTCAAATTCTCTCTTAGCCTGTCTTACCAATGTCTTACATTTAACTTGCCAAAGTTTATGCATTATCCTATATTCTTCTGTAGGATCTTTCTTCCAATTTTTGAATGAATATCTTTTGGCTAAAATAGCTTCTTTCACCTTCCCTTTTAACCATGCCGGTAATCGTTTTGCCTTCTTTCCACCTTTTTTAATGTGTGGAATACATCTGGACTGTGCTTCTAGAATGGTATTTTTTAACAATGACCATGTCTCTTGCACACTTTTTACTTTTTTAGCTGCTCCTTTCAGTTTTTTTCTAACAATTTTTCTCATTTTATCAAAGTTTCCCTTTTGAAAGTTTAGCACGAGAGCCATGGATTTGCATACTGTTCCTCTTCCAGTCATTAATTCAAATTTGATCATATTATGATCACTATTGCCAAGCGGCCCCACCACCGTTACCTCTTTCACCAAATCCTGTGCTCCACTAAGAATTAGATCTAAAATTGCTCTCTCTCTCATCGATTCCTGAACCAATTGCTCCATAAAGTTATCATTTATTCCATCCAGGAACGTTATCTCTCTAGCATCTCCCGATGATACATTTACCCAGTCAATATTGGGGTAATTGAAGTCTCCCATTATTACCTCAGTACCAATTTGGTTAGCTTCCCTAATTTCTCTTAGCATTTCACTGTCCGTCTCACCATCTTGACCATATATTCCTATCACTATAGTCTTCCCCGACACACAAGGGATTTCTACCCATAAAGATTCAATTTTGCATTTAGTCTTATGCAGGATGTTTATCCTGTTGGATTCTATGCCATCCTGGACATAAAGCGCCACACCACCTCCCAGGTGCTCCTCTCTGTCATTACGATATAATTTGTACCCCGGTATAGCACTGTCCCATTGGTTGTCCTCCTTCCACCATGTCTCTGAGATGCCAATTAAGTCTATCTCATCATTCACTGCTACACATTCTAATGCTCCCATCTTACTTCTTAGATTTCTGGCATTAGCATACAAACATTTCAAAGTTTGTTTTTTGTTTGTATTTTCATTCTGCTTTTTAATTGATAGGGATAAGTTAGAATTTCTTAGCTCAGGTGAGTTTTTAGTTACAGGCACTTGGACTACTTTTCTTATTATTGGAACCTCACTGTCGGGATGCCCTAATTCTAATCCATCATTAGTATCCTTTGAAGATACCTCTCTCCGAACCATGTGCTGCTGAGCAAATGTCGGCTTTCCCCTTTGTTCTAGTTTAAAAGCTGCTCTATCTCCTTTTTAAAGGTTAGCGCCAGCAGTCTGGTTCCACCCTGGTTAGGGTGGAGCCCATCCCTTCGGAAGAGACTCCCCCTTCCCCAAAAGGTTCCCCAGTTCCTAACAAAACTGATCCCTCTTCCTTGCACCATCGTCTCATGCACGCATTGAGACTCCGGAGCTCTGCCTGCCTCTGGTGACCTGCGCATGGAACAGGGAGCATTTTAGAGAATGCTACCCTGGAAGTTCTGGATTTAAGCTTTCTACCTAAGAGCCTAAATTTGGCTTCCAGAACCTCCCTCCCACATTTTCCTATGTCATTGGTGCCCACATGTACCACGGTACCCGGCTCCTCCCCAGCACTGTCTAAAATCCTATCTAGGTGATGCGTGAGGTCTGCCCCCTTCGCACCAGGTAGGCATGTTACCAGGCGATCCTCACGCTCACCAGCCACCCAGCTGTCTACATTCCTAATAATCAAATCACCAACTATGATGGCCGACCTAACCCTTCCCTCCTGGGCAGTAGGCCTTGGGGAGATATCCTCGATGCGAAAGGACAATGCATCACCTGGAGAGCAGGTCCTTGCTACAGGATCCTTTCCTGCTGCACCCGGTTGATGCCCTCCAATCGTGAGATCTTCTTCCTCCAAGGCAGCATCAGGGCTGCAGTCTGAAGTTGGCACTTGGCTACTAAGTCATTGAAGGTCTCATCTATATACCTCTCTGTCTGCCTCAGCTCCTCCAGGTCTGCCATTCTAGCCTCCAGAGATCGGACTCGTTCTCTGAGAGCCAGGAGCTCTTTGCATCACATGCACATGTACAACTTCTCACCGGCGGATAAAATTCATACATGTGACACTCGATGCAAAAGACTCTTGCTGCTTAGCTGCTGCCTTCATCCCAATTTTGTTCAGTTCCTAGTTAAGTTGTAGGTTGCTATGGGAGTAGGAATGTGTCTAATTAACGTCCTTTAAATGTATTAGTGAATTCACTATATGTCTGGTAGTGGCCTACAAGGGACTGATCAAATTCTCAATAAAGTGGTTTTTTTTGTTTTTTTTTGTTTTTTTTTGTGAAAGTGGCACTGACCTATGAATTAAAGGATCAGCTAGGGGTGGTAGGGTTGGGAAACCAAACAGTCTAACTTCAGTTAGTCAGCCAGAGTGACTCATTGCTCTCTTGATTATCAAATGTTGGTACCTAATCAAACCAAATCACACTACTCAACACCTTTCCAAGGTGAGTAACTGAACTGAACTTTTCAACCTTTTTACTTAGGTATACACTGCTCCTAGCATATTTCTAGCTTCTGGCTACTTTTTCTTTTTTTTTTTAAATACAAACACTCAGTTCTGCTTACTAGTTGCCTTACAGACTTTTAAAAATAAACACACTGGGGTAGATTTTCAGAGGGTTATGCGCGTACGTTACGCGCGTAACCCCCGAAAACCTACCCCAAACCCCCCCTGTGCGCGCCGAGCCTATCTTGCATAGGCTTCCAGCACGCGCAAAGCCCCAGGACGCGCGTAAGTCCTGGGGCTTTCCTGGGGGGAGGGGCACGTGTCAAGTGGCATGTCGGGATCCGCGCGTCATTGGGGAGCATGTCGGGGGGCATGGCACAGCCGGCGCGTCATCCGGGGGCGGGGCCGCAGGCATGGTTTCAGCCCAGGGCATTCCGGGGGCGTGGCCGCGGCCTCCGGACCAGCCCCCAGACCGGAACATGGCAGGCGGCAGCCGGCCCAGCACGCGCAAAGTTACGCCTGCCTTGAGCAGGCGTAATTTTCGCGACAGAGGTAGGGAGGGGGTTTAGATAGGGCTGGGGGGGTGGGTTAGGTAGGGGAAGGGAGGGGAAGGTGGGGGGAGGCAGAAGGAAAGTTTCTTCTGAGGCCGCTCCGATTTAGGAGCGGCCTCGGAGGTAACGGAGGCAGGCTGCGCGGCTCAGTGCGCGCAGGCTGCCAATTTTGGGCAGCCTTGCGTGCGCCGACCCCGGATTTTAATGGATACGTGCGGCTATGCGCGTATCTATTGAAATCCCGCATACTCTTGTTCACGCCTGGTGCATGAACAAAAGTATGTGTGTGCGCAGATTTATAAAATCTGCTCCACTAACTACTGCTTACTAGCTGCCTTACTGACTGACCATTTAAAAATAGAAACAGTCAAACTTGTTTATTCGCTGCCTTACTGACTATTAAAAGCACAATCACACAAACACACTAAATAATATTCCCAAATAGTTAACTTTACCCCAATACTTTTGAAAAATGCAATGTTCCAAGCAAAAACTTACTGATTCCTTTCAGCCACCAGCAAGGTGATCCTCTCCTCTCAGTGCTCCCACTGAATTTTCAAAGGGAAATTCTACAGGGAGTTTCCCTTTGAAAATGTGCTTGCAAGTCCATGGTACAAACTTATTAGGTTTAAAAATTGCCCAATAAACGTGGATATATTTTTTTGAAATTCTTAATGTGTGTTGGTGTCTCTTTTCTGCTGCTACTCTCTTTCTTTCTCTTTCTTTTTCTGTCTGACTCTCCTCCATTTCTCTCATTTTCTACTCCTCATTTCCCATAACTTCTCCTCTTATAGAAGTCACAATGTCTCAATCTGTGACTTAAAAACATCCCAGCCTGTCACCTCCATCCTCTTGATGCTTGGGAGGTGCTTGGTTTAGAAGGGCACTCTCTGCAAGCACCCTGTAGTATTGGAACCAGGACTGGCTGTGGGCCCAGTGGTAACCTGTGCAGACAATATGAAGAAATGGGGACCACTATAGTTGATGCTGGCATGAGAACAAGGAATCAGGTAGTAGTGTTAAGTAGTGTTAGTGCTAAGTAGTATTAGCCATGTTTATATGCAGAATAACACAATTTGTGAGAGCCTCAAAGGTCACCAAAGACAGCTATGGAGTAAAAAAAATATTGACTTCAAAGAAATCTTTAATGGTTCAAAGCTAAGTATTCCTGTAATGATCTTTGATCAGACTACCCACATCTATAGAAGCACTTATCATCAATCTGCCATTCTGTATGACCATATGGAATGTTTAGGCAGAGTAAAAGCCTTGTGTCTTCTACATTATGGAGTGATGCATCACGCTCATTTTCAGATAATAATGAATGCTGTTATTTGTGCCTAACAATAGCTTGCATGCTAAAAATGTAATAGCTGGTCCAAAGTAGGTGTTATGTTTGGATTGGAGAAAGCACACACTATAGTAGTGGATGGAAAAGAGCATACCACATTCTTTTCCATGCACACACTAAAGTCTCATTTGCATATGACATCCCTTCTTTTACATGCGAATTTTAGTGCACATTTACTACTGGGCTGAGGTCTTCACTGCTGAATCCAAGGACCATCTCCAAATTCAAGGGCTTAGGCTGCTCCCACCTCCCATACAGTCTTTCCAGGATTCCCTCAGCGAGGAGTCTTCTCTCCAGGGCCCTGAGGATTACATAGAAACATAGAAGCATAGAAATGACAGCAGAAGAAGACCAAACAGCCCATCCAGTCTGCCCAGCAAGTTTTGCACTTTTTTTTTCTCATATTTATCTGTTACTCTTGGCACTTAGTAATCTTTTGGTTCTATTTCCCTTCCACCCCCACCATTAATGTAGAGAGCAGTGTTGGGACTGATTCTAAGTGAAATATCTAGCTTAATTAGTTAGAGGTAATAACCGCCGCAATAAGCAAGCTACACCCATGCTTATTTGTTTACCCAGACTATGTAATTCAGTCCTTGTTGGTTGTTGTCTGTATATTGATCCACTTTTCTTCATTCCCCCTGCCGTTGAAGCAGAGAGCTGTGCTGGATATGCATTGAAAGTGAAGTATCAGGCTTATTTGGTTTGGGGTAGTAACCACCGTAACAAGCAAGCTACTCCCCGCTTTTTTTGTGAATGCAAATCCTTTTTTCCACATTTCCTCTTGCCGTTGAAGCTTAGAGCAATGTTGGAGTCTTAGAGCACTGTTGGAGTCGCATTAACCGTGTGTATGTTTATTGAATAAAGGTATTCTCTCCAGGTAGTATCCATCATTCCATCAAGCCACCCAGTCTTCATTCACGTCCTCTAGACTTTATGGATCCACAGTGTTTATCCCACGCCCCTTTGAAGTCCTTCACAGTTCTGGTCTTCACCACTTCCTCCAGAAGGGCATTCCAGGCTTCCACCACCCTCTCCGTGAAGAAATGCTTCCTGACATTGGTTCTGAGTCTTCCTCCCTGGAGCTTCAAATCGTGACCCCTGGTTCTGCTGATTTTTTTCCAACGGAAAAGGTTTGTCGTTGTCTTTGGATCATTAAAACCTTTCAATTATCTGAAAGTCTGTATCATATCCTCCTTTCCTCCAGGGTTTACATATTTAGATTCTTCAATCTCTCCTCATAATTCATTTGATGAAGACCATCCACCTTTTTGGTCGCCCTTCTCTGGACTGCCTCCATCTTGTCTCTGTCTCTTTGGAGATACGGTCTCCAGAACTGAACACAGTACTCCAGGTGAGGCCTCACCAAGGACCTGTACAAGGGGATAATTACTTCCCTTTTCTTACTTGATATTCCTCTCTCTATGCAGCCCAGCATTCTTCTGGCTTTAGCTATCGCCCTGTCACATTATTTCGCCGACTTCAGATCATTAGACACTATCACCCCAAGGTCTCTCTCCTGCTCCATGCACATCAGCCTTTCTCCTCCTATCGAATACAGTTCATTCGGATTTCCACTCCCCATATGCATGATTCTGCACTTCTGGCATTGAATCTCAGCTGCCATATCTTCGACCACTCTTCCAGCTTCCTTAAATCCCGTCTCATTCTCTGTCCACTCTGTTGCAGATTTTAGTGTCATCCGCAAAAAGACAAACCTTACCTTCTATCCCGTCCGCAATGTCTCTGGGATCCCTGAGTGCCTCAGGGATCTATATTGGGACCCTTACTTTTCAATATATTTATAAATGATCTGGAAAGAAATACGAGTGAGATAATCAAATTTGCAGATGACACAAAATTGTTCAGAGTAGTTAAATCACAAGCAGATTGTGATAAATTGCAGGAAGACCTTGTGAGACTGGAAAATTGGGCATCCAAATGGCAGATGAAATTTAATGTAGTTAAGTGCAAGGTGATGCATATAGGGAAAAATAACCCATGCTATAATTACACAATGTTGGGTTCCATATTAGGTGCTACATGTTGCGATCCTGCCCGTGAGGAGCATGGGCAGGCTCTTACCTTCACAGCCAGTCGGGCTGCTGATGCTGCTGCTTCTCTTTCTCCCTGAATCAGCTGGGGCTGTCCCCGCAGCTGTTCCTGCCTTCTCCCGACGTGCTGCTGCGATCCCGGGCCCTTGAGTCAGCAGGCCGTCTCTGCTGGTGCCTGCTACAGCCCGGGTCCTTGCCTGGCTGGGAAGCCGTCCCTGCCGGTGCCTGCAGCCAGCCTTACCTCTCTCTGCTACTTCCTGCTTCTGTCCTTGCAGCTGGGAGCTGCTCCACTGACCTGCCTTCACCCAGCTCCAGCCCAGGGCTGCTCCTCTGCTTCCTTGGGTCCTCCACGTGGCTGAGGACGCCACCAGCTTCCAGCTCTTCTCTCCAGCTCCCTAGGGCGCGGGCGCGCGCCTCTCTGCTCCTCTTAAAGGGCCAGCCAGGTGTGGCCCCCTGCTGACCCCTCCCTGGGCGTTGTCCACCTCAGCCCTACTAAAGGGCTCAGCTTTCAGTCTGTCTTTGCCTTCGCAAGGAGTTGGTCACTCCTGAGATCCTTCGCTCCAGGAAGTCGTCCGTGTTCCAGCACTTCTGCAAGGTCCTGTGTTTCTTGTTACCTGTCGGAGCTCCTCGTCCAGTCCTGATGTCTGCCTGCCGTTCCAGTCCCAAGGTCTGTCTCTCGATCCAGTCCTGATGTTCCTGCTGTTCCAGATGTCCATGTTCCAGCCCTGAGGTGTGTCTCCTGTTCCAGTATCTGTGTTCCAGTCCTGATGTTCCTGCTGTTCCAGATGTCCTTGTTCCAGCCCTGAGGTCTGTCTTTATCCTTGTTCCTGATCCTGATGCTTTAACCTGCCTTCTGCTGCCAGGAGTGCAGCGTATCCTTGCCTTGTGCTGCCAGGAGTGCAGCGTATCCTTGCCTTGAGCTGCCTGGAGTGCAGCAAACCTGCTTCTTCCCTGTGCTCTCCCGCTCTCTGCGTGGTCCATGACCAGCCTTCCAGGGCTGAGTAGGGCGCGCATGGGAAAGGGTGGTCTGCGACTCAGTCCCGCGGGTGGTCTGAGTAGGGCGCCCTGAGGGACAGTGCCCATGTCTTCCTTCAGCCCTCGTTCCTGACTCCACCTCTGTGCATCCAGTACCTCGTCCTGAGTCCACGTCTGTGCTTGACCACGTCTATGCATCCTGCACCTCGTTCCTGAGTCCACGTCTATGCCTGAGTCTACGTCGTTCCTGAGTCTCGTCTGAATCCATGTTCCAGTCTTCGCTGCCCTGGCCTCCATCTGGCCTGCCGCTTCGTGCCGTACCCTGCGGCAGATCCGAAAGGGCTAGGAACAGTCAGAGGACTGTTCACAAGACCAACATTGCGTTGTTGGGTCTTCTGAAGCGTGCAGGTCCGGAGGAGGGCCTGTCTTCCATGTCACTCCAGCCCTGCTCCCGTCCAGCCCATGCTCAGGCATGCCACGCCTCCCACGGCACCTCTTCAGAGCTCTCTGGGGTCGAGCCGTGGCCCAAGGACACACATCACCCAGGAGTGGAATCGCTCTCCTAGTGCTCCACGACACTACAACCCAAGAAAGAGATCTAGGTGTCATAGTGGATAACACATTGAAATCGTCGGTTCAGTGTGCTGCGGCAGTCAAAAAAGCAAACAGAATGTTGGGAATTATTAGAAAGGGAATGGTGAATAAAACGGAAAATGTCATAATGCCTCTGTATCGCTCCATGGTGAGACCGCACCTTGAATACTGTGTACAATTCTGGTCGCCGCATCTCAAAAAAGATATAATTGCGATGGAGAAGGTACAGAGAAGGGCTACCAAAATGATAAGGGGAATGGAACAGCTCCCCTATGAGGAAAGACTAAAGAGGTTAGGACTTTTCAGCTTGGAGAAGAGACGACTGAGGGGGGATATGATAGAGGTGTTTAAAATCATGAGAGGTCTAGAACGGGTAGATGTGAATCGGTTATTTACTCTTTCGGATAGTAGAAAGACTAGGGGGCACTCCATGAAGTTAGCATGGGGCACATTTAAAACTAATCGGAGAAAGTTCTTTTTTACTCAACGCACAATTAAAGTCTGGAATTTGTTGCCAGAGGATGTGGTTAGTGCAGTTAGTATAGCTGTGTTTAAAAAGGGATTGGATAAGTTCTTGGAGGAGAAGTCCATTACCTGCTATTAAATTCACCTAGAGAATAGCCACTGCCATTAGCAATGGTAACATGGAATAGACTTAGTTTTTGGGTACTTGCCAGGTTCTTGTGGCCTGGATTGGCCACTGTTGGAAGCAGGATGCTGGGCTTGATGGACCTTTGGTCTGACCCAGTATGACATTTTCTTATGTTCTTATGTCACTCACAAAGATATTGAACAGGACCGGTCCCAACACCGATCCTTGCAGTGTTGTTTTAAATTTTTTAACATGTACAGTAATAATCACACTGGGCAATCTAGTTGATTCCAGCATAACTTCACTGATAGTTAATTTTAAAGTGAAATTAATGATAATTTCAAGTCCTTGTTCCATACAGTACAGTGACTCTCCACTGATGGTTTAATCTGTTCTTTTGCTTATATATCCCATCCCAGTTTCAGGGGCACTTTTGAAGCTTCCTCCCAAATTGGTGGATATGATACTTGAATAAGACTAGATGGCATAATTCATAGTCCTGTTTCGCCTACCTTGCTTCAGATGTCAAGAATAGGCTACTTACTTCTTATCCAAACTACTCACCAAATATCCTGATGATATTATAACGGTTAAAAGCAGAGTGGTGTCACAGTTCTCCTTTCTTCCCAATCTTCTCCTGCTGCCAGGAATGAATAAAGCTCCTTTCCTTGCATGACCTCTGCTGGATCTTGTAGTGTGAGAGACTCCTCTGAAAAACTCCTTTCCCATAGATGGCAACTAAATTTAGTTGGCTAGTAATAATTTAAAAAAAACAGTCTTTGTTTCAATCTTTTTATTAAAATTTTACACCATATATAAGTCTTCATAAGAAAAGGTGGGCAAAAACTTCCTTCAAAAATATGTCAATATGTAAGGAAATTATATTCCTTAAAATTGGGGAAAAGTGCCTCTTCTACCTTCCACATATCCAGACCTTAATCCCTAAGGCCCAAAGGGTCCTCTCCCGAAAGCAAAGTAAGAGCAGGAACAGCAAACTCCTGCCTCCTTCAAAAGATAACTAAAAACCCACAGCATCTCTAGATGTTTCCCTCTTGTATATCAGTGAGAAGGAGTCAATGCTGCAGCCCACATGGGGCAGCTGAAATCCTTTTGGAATTCAAGGTGTAACCTCTTTTTTTGGAAGATTGCTCCTCCTAAGGGCTCACAACTAATTTAGTTCTTCAGTGACTGCTCTGGCTAACCATTCCATCCCACATTGACTCTCAATCCCTGGGGTGGGGGGGGGGGATACTCTTTTTATGGGGGAAAGCTCTCACTTATGGCCCAGATGATGAGAAAAGGTCATTTGGTGCTTCCTGTGAGGTGAGAGGCTGTAATAGACAGGACCAGGTCGAGTGAAAAAGTACTCATAAGGTCCATTATCCAAAAGTGTGAAGTTACATCCAGCTGATGGTACAGGTAGGTATCCTATTACCAGACCTCTGGACAGAGCCCATGGAGATTTTATATGTGCAAACTCTCCCACCAGCTGTGCAGGAATCCTAGTGGTGGTGTCCCCAACTTTACTGCAAAAATCCAACTTTAGACGTCTTCTTCTCAGTCAGCCAGCCCATCCTGGTCCTTTGGTTGTAGAGATCCAGATGGGGTCTCCTGCTCTTATTCTTCCTTCCTTAATGATTCTTTCATCCTTATACTCTGATCTTTCTGGGGAATTTCTTTTGGGGAAAAGTTAGTGTGATCAGGCAAGTTCTCCCCTCTGAAATCCCAGTGGGGAAGGGGGATCCAAACCTCCCCACTCTTCTTAAATCCAAAAAATACTTTAAAGCTTAAACTGGATATCTCTTCTGCCTTCACTGTCTCTCGCAGCAGGATCCATCACTGGTGTTTGCCCACTTTAGCCCTGATTTTGAAAGGCCCGAGCGTGCAAATACCAGGGTGTGTGACGGGGTCCTGTGCACGCCACATGTATTTTCTAAAGGGCCTGGCCACACACGTATCCCATGATACGCGGTGAAGTGTTAGGCCAACTAAAAGGGGCAGGCTGGGGGGCAGGGGCCAGCCAGGATAGCAGCCATTAGGCTCTGTCCCGGGGAAGTGCATGCTGGCAACCGGCCGGTGTGCAGAAGAACAGTAAGTACAAAAAAAAATGGGGTTAGCTAGGCTAGATTTAGGGATCAGGGTGGAGAGGGGAAAAGGGACAAAGGTTAGGTAGGGGGTAGGGAAATTCCCTCCCTGTCCACTCCTTAATTGGAGTGGACTAGGAGGGAACTGGGAAGAAGCCTGATTGCGTCGCCGTGTGTAATTTTAAAAATCCCCCTCCTGTAGGCGGAGGCCACCTGCCCGTACATGTGCGCGCGGACATTGAAATCCGGTGTGCATATGCATGCAGGAAAAGTATTTTACAACATGCGCGCGCTGACATGCACATGTTATAAAATAGTCACGTCTACGTGTTTTTAAAATGTACCCCTTTGAGTTCAGAGTAGGCTCATAGGCCTTTAGTCCCCTGATGAGATCCCTTTTGCCCCGAAAGGGTATCAGGTTTAAAAGTCTAACTCTCTGTAAATTATAAGAAGGACCCTCAGGCAAGGAGTGCACTGGGAGGTATCATTTCTAAAATAAACTCTGTTAGGTGAAGCTGGGAGGCCCCACCAGTGTGGAAAAAATACATCTTTACTCCTTGACTGCTTCCTCAAACTGAACCCAATGGGGTAATTTTCAAAAGGAGTTACATGCGTAAATGTAGCTACTATTGTAGCAATTTTCAAAAGCCATTTACTCAAGTAAAGTGCACTTATGTGAGTAAATCCTATAGACAAGTCAATGGCATATATTGTAGCAATTTTCAAAAACCCACTTACTCAAGTACAGTGAATTTACTCCAGTAAACCTGGTTTTTACTCGAGTAAATGCTTTTTAAAATCAGGCCCAATGTGTATTAAAATAGCTGGGCTAAATAGTCTTCAGGCATCCAATCCAGACTCTCAAGATGGGAGGGAGTTAGAGATAAGGGTGGCTCCTTACTAGTGTGTTATAATACAGGGACAGTGACATCTGATCAGGGGCGGATTGGCCTATCGGGGGATCGGGCATCCCCCGGTGGGCCGATCGCTCCAGTCATGTGGTCTGCTGTGCGCGGCCGTGACAGAGCCGCGCTCAGCAGACCACGTGATGTGTCCTGGGCTGGCATGGGCGGCGAATACCCGGGCCGGTCCAACATCGTGACTCCGCTGCATCTGATGGCCAGACTGGAAGGTCTGCCACATTTGTCTCTACCTACCCTAATGGCATGGTCCTCTTAGTAGAAACCCAGTAGGGTTCTCTACTCATGCATGTTAACATCTCATGACTCTAGTTTAGAGTGCATGATAAGCCATTATTGCACAGCATGCTATCTGTAGTGTGTGCCAAACTTCATAATTGCATATATTATTGAAGAGGACAGGAGGACAGGGAAAGGTCAAGTCAGCCCTTTATCCCTATTTGGATAGGAGCAGGCAAAGAATTCCAGGGCTTCCCCCACAACCTTTTTTTTTTTTTGTACATTTGAAGGATAGGAAGAAAGAGGGAGGTTGTGTTTGTGTGGTTGGTCACCAGGCCATTTCTGTTTTCAAAAAGGGAGCACCAAGAGGGAGATTGCGACAGGAAGGGGTCATTTCTTTTTTTTAAAGGGAGGATTGGGAGGGTAGGGTAAGGAGATGGAGAGTGCAGGGATGTTTCTTTATTTTAAAGGGAACAGCAGAAGGGTGGGAACAAGAGGCTGGGGATCACAAGATATTTTTTTTCTTTGAAAGGAGCATCAAAAGGATGGGAGTAGTGTGATACATAGTAACATAGTAATGACGGCAGAAAAGGACCAGATGGCCCATCCAATCTGCCCAGCAAAATTCTTATGGTAGTATCTGCCACTCTTTGCAGGATACCCCCATGTTTCTCTCAAGGGTAGTAACTACTGCTCCATGCAGTTATCCCCAAGCCTTTTCATGTGTAGTAATATTTATAATGATTCACAACCAAGCAACTATCAAACCCATAAATTACTGCTAGCAACATTTTTACTGGGTGGAGAACCTTCTTAATAATTCAGATAATGCTGCTTGTGTCTTTTGCTTTAGGACTTGGCCATAGAAGTCATCCTGTGCTTTTTCCTTTATGTCTATATGTCAGTACCCCAGACCATAAAAGTCAGGGCCCATGCTGGTTGTTGTCTGTATCAAGTTCCCCTTTCCCCCACCTCTCACCATCAAAGCGGGGAGTGATGTTGCAGTTGCGTCAAAAGTATCAAGGCTATTGATTGAGAGTAGTAATTGCCGCTCCGTGCAGGTTACCCTCATGCACCCTCTTCTTCATTTCCATCTTCTAGCCTTTAGGGATCCACAGTGTTTATCCCGTGCACCTTTCAATTCATTGACGGTTTTCTTCTTCATCACCTCCTCCGGAAGGGTATTCCAAGCTTCCATCACCCTGTCTGTGAAGAAATATTTCCTGAAGTTGGTTCTGAGTCATCCCCCCTGGGGTTTCATTTCATGACCATTAGTTCTACTATTTCCTTTTTGATGGAAAAGATTTGAAGTTTGTGCATCATTAAAGCTTTTCAGATATCAGAAGGTCTGTTTCATATCTTCTCTGCACCTCCTCTCTTCCAGGGTAAACATATTTAATCATTTAGCCTCTCCTCATAAGTCTTCTGATACAGACCCCACAGCATTTTGGTAATCATTCTCTTGACCACCTCCATCCTGTCTCTATACATTTAAAGATACGGTCTCCAGAACTGAACACAATACTCCAGGTGAGGCCTCAGCAAGGACCTTTACAAGGACATTATCACCTTTTTCTTCTGGTTATTCCTCTCTCTATGCAGCCCAGCATTCTTATTTATTTTTATTTATTTATTAAAATAGATTTGTCGACTGCACCCTCCAAGGTTCAGGGTGCTTTACAATACAACAAGCATAATAAAATAGATTATAATATAGCATTTACATATAAAATTAAATTAAAATAAGATCAATAAATGAGTAAACATAAACAGGGTAATAGGGAATTACTAAAGTAGAGGTCATGCCAGCTGACATAATCAGACAGGATAAAATCATAAAAGGTCTTTGAAAGCCTGTTTAAATATGTGATACTTTAGGGCTTTCTTAAAATCTTACTTATCATTTAAAATTCTGATGGAATTGGATATGGAATTCCATAAGATGGGGCCAGCGATGGAAAAGGCCCGCTCTCTTGTTATGTTGAGCCTCATAGATTTGGGGGAAGGGATCTGAAGAAGAAATTGGTTTTGAGATCGGAGGGTTTGAGAGGGGGTGTAAAGTTGAAGAATTGTGGAAAGCCATGGGCTATTATGGTTGTGTAAAATGGTTAGGATTTTGTATTTAATTCTCCAGGAAATTGGTAACCAATGTAATTTTAGAAGGACAAGGAAATGTGTTCATGTAATTTGGTGTTGGTCAAAAGATGTGCTGCTGCATTTTGCCACAATTGAAGGGATTAAGCAGAAGTTAGTGGGAGGTCAAGATATAAGGAGTTACAGTAATTGAGACCAGTAAGGATTAGAGATTGTAATATCGTGTGAAAGGCTGTTGGATCAAAGAGAGGCTTAACAAGTCTGATTTAATGTGAGCTTTCATGTCAAGCTTGGAATCAAGGAAAATGCCAAGGTGACGGACAGTGAAGGAAATCATGATGGGTGTATCATTAATGGTTATGGAGTTAGGGATATCAAATGAGGGATTACCAAATATCATGATTTCTGTCTTTGAGAGATTTAAGGAAAGTTTGTTATGGAGTAATCATGTCTTCACAGAAGATAAGCATAAAGTGATAAACTGGGAGGTGGAATACCAGGACTGCCAAGTTGGAAAATAGAATTGGATATCATCGGCAAATATATGATAAGAGACTCCTAAGGTGGAGAGCAGCTGGCAAATAGGGGTAATGTAGATATTAAATAGAGCAGCAGAGAATGCTGAACCTTGAGGTACGCCAGTGTTGAGAGGAAACCAGGAGGAGCTGGAAGAGTTTAAATGTACTTGATGGAATTGATTATCTAGTTAGGATGAAAACTATGACATGACAGAACCAGAGACTCCAGTGTTCTTAAGGTGAGAAAGTAAAATTTTGTGATTGATTGTATCGAAAGCAGCAGATAAGTCAAGGAAAATAGATACATAAGATGTCCCAGAGTCAAAACCTTGATGAATTGTGTCCGTACTTGATAAGAGAAGAGTTTCAGTGCTATGGTGGGGATGGAATCCAAATTGGTATTGATCAAGAAGAGAATGTTCATCAAAGTAGTTTGTAAGCTGCTTTAAAACTTCTGATTCAATTATTTTGGAGAGGAAAGAAAGTGAGGAGACAGGCCGATAGTTGTTATAGTCAGTTAAGGAGACAGATGGATTCTTTAAGTTAGGGGTAACAGCAGCAATTTTCAAGCAGTCTGGAATGATAGCAGAGGCTAGGGATCAGTTGACAATTTGGGCGATGGGCAATACGATGTCATCTTTGACCAACTTGAATAGGACAGTTGAACTGGGGATAAAAGCATAAAATGTAGGTTTCATTTTAGATATGATGTTGGAGATTTCGGTACTGGCGACAAATTCAAAGGAGTCCCAGGAAAAGCCAGGGTCAGCGTGTGGAATGGGGGTGGTAGTTGCAGGAAATGAGTCAATCAGGTTCTGAATATTACGTTGAAAATAATTTCCAAAGGATTCACATAGAGCTTGAGGTGATATAGCTTCAGGGTATTTGCTCTTGGTGGGGGCGGGGGGGGGGGGGGGAGATATGGATTTAACAGTGTTAAATAGGATTTTAGGGTTGTTGTTGGCAGCCTCAATACGTTTGGAATAACATTTCTTCTGCTTTAGCTATTGACTTGTCACATTGCTTCGCCATCTTCAGATCTTCAGATACTATGAACCCAAGTTCTCTTTCTTGGTCCGAGCACATCAGTGTTTCACTCCCCATCCTATACAATTCTTTTAGATTACCTCACTCCAGATGCATGACTCTGCACTTCTTGGCATTGAATCCCAGCTGACAACTCTTCGACCACTCTTCAAGCTTTCTTAAATCACTTTTTATTCTCTCTATTCCTTCAGGTGTGTCTGCTCTATTACAGATCTTAGTATAATCTGCAATGAGACAAATTTTACCTACTATCCCTTCCGCAATGTCACTGACAAAGATATTGAACAGAACCGGTCCCAACACCGATCCCTGTGCCAATCCACTTAACACCATTCTCTGTTCAGGGTGGGTTCCATTTACCTTTACACGCTGAGATGAGAACCATGGAGCAATTTATTTTTTAAAAAGGACCATCAGAATGTTGAGGGGAAGACGATAAGGCAGTGGAGAACCAACCTTTTAAAATTTAAACTTTCCCTGCTTATGTAAAATTTTCTTTTTGTAAAGAGGGCCTAGCCAGTTAGTGCCAGTTTTTCAGCATTAACCAGTTAAGTTTAGCTGGGGCACTCAGGCTGCACTAAATCTATCCTGTCAAAATTTGATTTGCTAGATTTAGTTGAATATTCAGCTGAAAACCTAGCCAGTTAAGATTATCTGAATACTCAGGTGAAGAAAAGCAGCAATAATTAGCCAGTTATCTTATCTGCTTAGGGGTTTTTTTGAATATCTGCCTCATAGTGGATTGAAGCTGCAGTTTTCCATAATAATTTATATAATTGTTATACTGTGCATTAAATATTCATATGCCTTTAAAGTCTAGCCTACACTATTACTCTATATTAAACTGCAAAGCACATAATTTTATGTCATGCATTTTCCCATTAATCAGCCTAATCTTGACCATCTTATGGTCAACATGGTTACCTGCTAAAAAGCATAGGGGCGGATTTTAAGAGCCCTGCTCGCCTAAATCTGCCTAAATCCGGGCGGATTTAGGCGAGCAGGGCCCTGCGCGCCGGTGCGCCTATGTTACATAGGCCTACCGGCGCGCGCAGAGCCCCGGGACTCGTGTAAGTCCCGGGGTTTTCAGAGGGGGGCGTGTCGGGGGCCCCCGACACGCCCCCGACACGCGACCTGGCGTGCTAGCGGCCCGCTGGCGGGCGGGGATGTACGTCTCCCTCCGGGAGGCGTAAATCCCCCGACAAAGGTAAGGGGGGGGTTTAGACAGGGCCGGGCGGGTGGGTTAGGTAGAGGAAGGGAGGGGAAGGTGAGGGGAGGGCGTTAGAGAATTCCCTCCGAGGCCGCTCTGATTTCGGAGCGGCCTCGGAGGGAACGGAGGTAGGCTGCGCGGCTCGGCGCACGCCGGCTATACAGAATCGGTAGCCTTGCGCGCGCCGATCCAGGATTTTAGCGGATACGCGCGGCTACGCGCGGATACGCGCGGCTACGCGCGTATCTACTAAAATCCAGTGTACTTTTGTTGGCGCATCAGGCGCCAACAAAAGTATGCCAAATCGCGCTTTCTGAAAATCTACCCCATAATGCCTGTAGCAACATTGGCTCAGTGAGTCAGAAAATAACAATGCACACATTCTTGTATTTTTTTCTTCTTGACCTGGGTGTATTTTTAATACAAATCATTTACTTTCTATTTACTCAAGTTGATTATTTTCCATATTTCTGCTAAGGACAGTATCATGAGATGACAAGATGGGCTCCAATACACCTGTCTTTTGCTGTTTGTTATATTATTGCTCACAGCCTTTGTTGTGCAAAACTGATAGCATTTCAGATCATCTAAGAGGCCAAGCCCAGCAGGCTTCCTGGAGACTATAAATCCGGTTGCCAAAATCGTATTTAATTATGAGGCAGGCTTTCATAAACCACAATTATTTTTATTTGTTATGAAATGGATTAAGCATAATAGAAAGTGAATCCTCTTTCGCTTGGAATAAGAGCTGAAAAGATCTCAGCTGCCATGAAAGGTTTAATGTAAGGAGATGCTCAACTATATTAAAGAAGTAGCTAGAGGAGAAGTGTGGGGAATTATTTCATTGCAATCTAGTTCAGGTGGTTTCTGCCTGATTTCTGCACTTTAAAGCTGCAAACTGTATGTCATTGGTGTTGCTTTATAATCTCACAGGCCATATGGCTAAGAATTATAGCTGTTTTCCTTGAGGTACTAATTATTTCACTTTTGCAATTTCCCATTTCACTGGCAGCATAGAGAGAAGTAACACCTACACTCAGAGGGTTTATATGATTAATGTAGTATTAGCACTTGGAGTGGTAACAAACAAGGTTCATCTCCTCCTTAGAAGGAGGACTGAAGGGGCAGAATGAAGCCAGCAGATGGATGACTTAAGTACACTAAGTTGTTATTGTTGGCAACAAGGTTTGGATGCAAATGATACTTGACTAACCAAGTGCCAGTTAAGAGCCTACAGGCAGCATAAGCAGGGTAAATAAAACTGTAAGGATGATGGGACAAAATTAGAGGAGAACTTTCCAAGAACACTGAGCAGTGGCATATATGCAAGTATATGGCTAGATGCAGATCTATGCTAATATTTTATAACCCATGCATATTATAAAATATGTGTATCTCTTCCCAGCACATGCCTATGTTCAAATACATGCAATGCATTTTAAGCTAGTATTTGAATGCACTGAGCACACATACTTTTCCTACCTACTTAAAAAATATACTCACGTATATTTTCCACAAGAAAATAAATGAGAATTTACTCATGTAAAACCTGATTTACATAATTTAAAACAAGCGCACATAATTGAAATTAACTAGTTTGTCAATACTGGTTCAACCAATCCTTCTCCAGAACATTGAGAACCTTCTGGTTCTTCAGCCTGAAGTCCCCCCACCACACACCCACACACACACACAATTCATCCAGATCTCCCCCTCAGTCAAAAGTACACAATAAATAAGTCTAATATCAATTATGCCAGATAATAAACAAATTTAAAGTTACACGAACAAGTTGCCAAATGTACATGCATGTGTCTTTTAAAATAGCAATTTATGTGTATAAATGTTGACCCCTGCCCTGGAGCATCCCTAGACATCACCATTTGTATGCATGTATATGTGTTCGCGAAACATAACTTTTGTCCATACCTATGACGTGTATAAAATAGACATTGCACAAATATAGGCTACTTGTACATGTATTTGCTAATTTTTATGCTAGTAACTGTGAAAATTACCTCCTTAGATTGTAAGCCCTTTGGGCTAAGGAAATACCTACAGTTCCTGAATGTAATCTGCTTTGAAGTGCCTGAAAAGCAGAATATAAATCAAACAAACAAATAAATAGTTGCTACATAGGGACAATTGTTTCCAATACATTGACATCTTCAGGACAGTCCTCTTCCACTTCTCTCCAATGTGTATTACAAACCTGATTTGCATGCAGTCCATGAATAGTGGAAAGCAGATGATTTTGCATTGTTTCAAATTGGTCTGATGCTTGTTTCTATAACGATAGATCTTATACTACTTTAAAACTGAAATCTTTATAGGCTGTGATAGTTTTTATTGGGATGATACCCAAATATTCATCTACTAAAGTAGATACTCTCAAAACCTGTACTCAGTAATCCACCTTTGAAGAAGCAAATTGTAATAGCTTGATAAAGAGACCTTCAGAGTTGATTCACCATTACACTCTTATGGCATAAATTCTAATCATTGGTCTCACATACTGTATGTCCAAAATATTTTCTATGTTTTCATTTGCACTTACAAACCAAAAATCATGAATATACTTATCTTGTATAATTGTAGATGCACGATGCTGATCAGCATTTTGAGACCTTATCTGCATCTCTGCCTCATGGGAATTCTCTCTCCCTCCTTGCAAACAACCCTTCTTTCTGAAATGGAAGAAACATTCAATATAAAACAGCTGACAAGTTTGAATCTTCCAATGACATAACACGCTGACTGTGCAGCTCTTCTTCCATGTCAACAGCTTGGAACCGGGGGAGGACCCCAAGATGGCTGCCGAGTGAGGAACGCTGTGAGAGGGCTCTCAACTTGATTACCTTTTTTCTTCGATTTCCCTGCTGTATAATGCCTCATACCAGAAGAAAGGCTAGACTGAGAGGGATTACATCGAGTTCTCCCTCCCTGGAAACATCTCAGCCGCATATTGAGGGCTTTTTTTTTACAGCTAATCTGACAGTTACACCAGGAGTATTGGTTGCTGCAGGGCCAGTAGGGAAGCGAACACTGTCCCCTTTGACCACTGACATTTCATTGAGCCCCGGTGAGCTGCACACGCCTTCCCCACCCTACCATGAAATGCTTGGCAGTTCGGTCCCGGTAACGTCTTCCTCTGAAATATGCCGAGGAGCAGAGCAGCGGCAAGAGATATTAACGGGGGCCCAGGTGATTCAAGCCGCTGAGGGTACCATACCCGGATATTGGGAAGGCAACGCGGGCTGGGGATCCCTTGGAGCAGCGTGCCCCTTGGAGTTGTAATTCCATCTGTGAGAGGTATGGAGACTGGCTTAGGCTCAACTTCAGGTGCAGGTGGTGCTTATATAAATGCTCTGGATTCTGCAAATACCTTACAGCGTCTCTTTGAAATTACACTTGATGGAAAATGGACTGCTTTAAAGTCTTTATAGTCTTCAATTGCTATACTATCCCAAGTTACTTTGGATACTAAGAATCAGATAATGGCTAATGCTAATTTGATTTCTTCCTTTGGCATTAAAGTGGATGCCATTGAGTCATGACTTTCAGCTGTTGAGAAAATACAACACAATTTGGTTCAATCTGAGTTGGTAAATAATAAAAAATTGAAAAATATAGAGAATTCACTGAGATCCCATAACTTAAGAATATTGAATTTTCCAGTGATAAATCTGATTTCTCCCTTGGATCTTTTCAAAACATATGTTACCCAGGTGCTGAAGATGCCAGATATCCCCATACAGTTCTTTTACTCCTCCCCGTTCATCTTTTCTTCCTCTCCCAGTTTTATACCCATGTTTTTTGTAACTGCTTCCCCCTCGCACCAGTTTAGTTCTACTGTTCGATGCACCCCTTGTTTCTATGTAAACCAGCATGATGTGACCTGGTCATGAATGCCGGTATATAAAAAAATCTAAATAAATAAATAAAACAAAGGCCTACTATCTACCCCAATCTTCTGAGAGTGGTGCTGATGCACCTATACAATTACCTTGTTTGGATGTCTCAGGGATCCTTGAAATGTCCCAAGAAAATGAGATAATATATAGTTTATAGTTTATTACTTTTTATATACCGACATATCAGAAATCCATTACATTGGTTTACAATAAATAAGCATAAAACCAATAAAAAACACATTCAATAAACATAGTAAAACAATTAAATAAACAATACAAATTCTAAAATAGTGCTAAAAGATATCAAAACAATATAAATAAGTGCTAAGATTAATTACTTACATTAATATACGTTAAAGTCAGTATAAAATTATTCATACCCAACTATCTTAACATGAGGTGTACTAAGATAAAACATAGCATTAAAATATATTAACTACAATCAGAGAAAGCACAGTTAAAAAGACATGTTTTTAAATCAGCTTTGAATTTTTTAATATCTGCTTGGAGTCTCAGTTCTACTGGCAAAGAGTTCCAGAGATTCGGGCCTGCAATCGATACTGCTCTTTCTCTTACCTCTATCAGATGTGCGGATTTTATGGTAGGAATTGTTGGCAGGCCCTTATTTGCTGATCTGTTCCTTTGGGGCACATGTAGTTGGATGATACTATTTAGCCATTCTGTTTGTTCGCCATAGAGTATTTTATGCAGAATGCAGGCTGTCTTGTATTGGGAGCGATATGTGATCGGTAACCAATGTAGAGAGATCAATGTCGATGTTATGTGATCATGCTTTTTACTACCTGTCAGAACTCTAGCAGTCACATTTTGTAATACCTGTAGTGGCCTGGTTGTGGATACTGGAAGTCCTAAAAGAAGTGTGTTGCAGTAGTCTATGTTGGATAGAATTAGTGATTGCAGAATGGTTCTAAAATCGTTCTTTTCAAGTCAAGCTTTCAGCTTGCATAATGTAATGAGTTTGTGGTATCCTTCTTTTAATTTAGTCGAGATATGTTTTTTTGAAGCTGAGTTCTGTTTCTAGTGTGATACCGAGATCCCGGAGAAATATGGTAGGTGTAATCTTTACATTATTTACAAGAATTAAAGGGGGAATTTTATCATTTTTTAATTTCCGTTCTAATAACATTATTTCAGTTTTTTCCATATTTAAAGCTAACTTTAAGCGAGATAGTAATTGTTTTAAAGCATTTAGATAAATAGTAATAATATTAAGTGCTTTTTCTATTGAGTCATCAGTTGGTACCAGGAACTGAATATCATCAGCGTAATTGTAAAAGTTTAATCCTAATCCTGCCAGTAAGTAACATACGGGTAGAAGGTATATGTTAAACAGTGTTGCTGAAAGGGCAGATCCCTGAGGAACCCCTGTTTCTAGTGGGATCTTATCTGAGGTAGTATTTTTAATTTTTACTTGAAAGGATCGTTCCTGAAGAAATGATAAAAACCAATTTAAAATGAATCCTTTAATCCCTATTTCGGACAATCTCACACAATCCACTGTGTCGAATGCCACTGATAAATCTAAAAGGACTAGAAAGTACCTTTGCCCACAATCAAAACCTCTAAGAACTGTGTCTACTAATGAAATCAGCAATTTTCCGTATTAAAGTACTTCCTAAAACCGAATTGTTGGGAAAGAGAATGTTATAGGAATCGAGATAGTTGGATAATTGTCTTTGAATTACTTTTTGAATTAACTTTGTGATTAGCGGAAGATTAGAAATAGGTCTGTAATTATTTAGTGTAATTATTTCATCTTAGCTATTTACATTTACTTTTACATTTACGCTGATTATATTCAGTTCCTGGTACTGATAGATGACTCAATAGAAAAAGCACTTAATATTATTACTATTTATCTAAATGCTTTTCCTATCCAAAGATTAGCTTTTTTTAAGATAGGTTTAATGATCGCCCATTTCAGTTCTATGGGTATCTGTCCTTCCATTAAGGATAGGTTAACTATGGTAGCTAGAACTGGTGAGATAATACTGGAGATGTTCATATCAATGGGGTGACCTGCAGGGTTTAAGTTGTTTAGTAGGGTTTCAATTTCTAAAACTGACGCAGGTTCGAATGTGTTCCAGGAAATCCCTTCATTGACGATCATCTTAGTTATTTGGTTAGGTATTGAGGAGATATTTGAGATTAAATTCGCTGTTTTATTTTTAAAAAAGAGCGCTATCTCATTGAATTAATTTTCATGTAGTGTGTTTATAGTATGTGTAGTTTGTTTAGTTATATTTTTTGCAATCGAAAAAAGTGTTCGCGGATTGTTGCAACATTTTTTAATTTTATTTTTGAAGTATATTTATTGGCTTCCTCTATGCTTTTTTTATAGTGGTTCAAAGCGGCCCTTTTTCTCCAAGCTTTCTCTAGTTTTCTAAGGGAAATTTTTTCTCTTCTAATATTTATTGTGTACCATAGATTATAAATTTTATCTGGATTAATCTGAATTGTTTTTATTGGACATATCCTATCAGCAAACTTGGAGGTTTCTCGGAGCCAGGAATTAGTGGCACTTGAACAGTCGTCCAGCTTAGGGGGTCATTTTTTTAAAGCTAGTGCACGTGAAAAGGGATGTTTCGCATGTGAAAATTCCCATTTCACGTGCGATAGCTAAAAAAGGGCGGAGTCGGGGCGGCGTCTGCCCCAGAAGAGGAGGAGTCGGGGCGGATGCCGTGAAGTCAGCGTGGACGGAGAAAAGGTAAGGAGCCTTTTCGCTGCCCATCTCGTGCCCAATAGCACCACCTTTTCTGACAGTGCTTTCGCAGGCCCGCCCCCCACTTCACCCCCTGCTCCCCTGCACTGCGCAATTCATGACGCCATGGTGTTTTAGAAAATATAGGCCTTAATTTGTTGTGCCAGTAGTGTAAATTCTTTTTGAAGGTCTTCAAGATTAATTTTAGGTCGAAAGGTTAATGAGGTTATGTTGTTATCAGGTAAACAAGTCTGTTTTAACTGGGCCTCTGTAAGTATTAGAACGTGGTCTGACCAAGGGACTTGAGTGGGTTTACTTGTCACAGAATTGCATATTTTTGAATTAATAAAAATGAGTTCTAACATATGGCCAGCTTTATGGGTGGGAAAGGAAGTAGTGAGTTCGAAACCAAGTGTTGAAAGAGTCTCCAGCAATATGGAGCTGGAGTTGGATAGTGGTATAGCATCCATGTGTAGATTGAAGTCTCCCAGAATAATCGATGGTTTATTAATATCAATGGTTGTTATAAAGAATTCTATTACAGGTGAGATATTATTCTCCAACAGCCCTGGTGGGCAGTATAACAGAAACATTTATAATGTTTCTGATTCAAAGAGTACAGTGGGATGATGGTTGTGGGTGAAATTGTGATTTTAAACTTTTTCTTAATGATTAGCATTAACCATCCCCCCTTTCGCTGTGATCATGGTATTGAAAATTCATCATATTTGTTATTTTCTATTTGATTAGTTATTGTTGTGTCCGTGGATTTTAGCCATGTCTCCATAATTGCAATGAAATCTGGTTCTTGCTCATTTAATAAATCTAGATTAGTACTGCTTTTTTTGTTAATGCCTGAATGTTAATAAGGAAGAAAGTAAGCAATAAACAGTTGTTGAGATAGTTATTCTTCTTACAGTTGATGTTAGATAGAGTTCGATTTATGCATGGTCTGGCAGTTTCTTTACGGGCTTTTTGCTTTTTTGTATTCTTCAGTGAATCCTCATGATATTTTCCTCTGTTCATACAGATGGAGATGGGCTGACAGTCCTCAGTTAATATTGAAAACATTATGGTGTGTGGTTAGCTATGATAATAAAATAAGCGTTATCTACAGATAATCCTGTGACTGCTGACAAAGCCTTCAGTCTTGTTGTTGGAGCGGCACGAAGGGGCTCACAAAGGGGCAGGCCCCTTTGTCGTGCTCCTGTGTCGCGCGATGCCAGCCTGGCACCGGCACTTTATGGCCCCTTGGTCGCCACGGGATGATGTCAGCAAAGGGACGGGTCTCCAGACCAAGGGGGAAGAAGCGCGGCGGGGAAACGGGAATATCGCAGAGCAGTTCTTACTTTAATCCTGGAGGGTGCCATAGTTAAGGCAGCAGCAGAGATCACAGGCAGGCTGTGCTTCTACGCTGATGGCCCGGCACCGGCACTATATGGCCCCTTGGTCACCCTGGGATGATGTCAGCGAAGAGGCGGGTCTCCAGACCAAGGGGGAAGAAGCACGGCGGGGTAATGGGACCGTCGCAGAGCAGTTCTTACTTTCATCCTGGAGGGTGCCTTAGGTGTCAGTAAAGGCAACAGCAGAGATCACAGGCAGGCTGAAGAAGAAGAGCACTCAGTCTTGGTCTCCTTCGCTTTTCTTATGGATAAGAACAATATCCTCAGGTTCTTCTTCCGTAATAGACAGTCTCTATTCTATGGACAAAAGGTCTGGGTTTACCCAGCCCTTACTAAAATCACTCAAACTTGTAGAAAAAATTTCCTATCCATGCATTCGAATGTACTTCAAAGAGTGGCACAATTTACTCTTCGATATCCATGCAAATGTTATGTTAGGTATCAAAATGTAAATTATATCTTTTTTGAACCTTTACAACTCAGAGAGCTTTTAGACACGCACACCTAGAGTCATCCCTATCTGGTTTTGTATAAGGGTATGGCTGTCGTGATCATCACTCAACTTGCTCTGTTTTTTCTTCTCGAAATGTTTTCCTGATTGATAATTTGCTCATATTTCTGAGTCCTCCCTTTTTTTCCCTTTATTTTAGTGCATGTTTACTTGGAAGCTGTAATATTGTATTACCTCTATTTGGATTACCTGTTTTTGCACTAATATTTCTGTACAAAATTTTCTCTTGTGTTAATTTGGAAAACTTTTGAAAATAAAAAATTAAAAAAAAAAACCCAGCTTGGATTTCATTTAACCTGTCAGGTTCTGACATATGTAATGTGAATATTCCCTATTTTCACCACAAATATTATCAGACTCTTCCTCTATGACAGACCATTTCAACTGATTAAAACTGTGTTGATACTGAATACAATGAGCCACTGATCAGCGTTGGACATCCACGAATATACAAGAAAAATGTTCATGTTTTTTACTTTTTAAGTGCAAATGAAAATATAAAAAATATGATGGACATATGAACCCAATGATTAGAATTTATGCCATAAGAGTGCAGTGAATTACTGAGGGGGTTAGCAAATCAACTATGAAAGTCTTTTTATCATACCATTGAAATTTAATTCTTTATAGGTTTATTATTGAGTACATAGTTTTTATTGGATCAGAAAAAGTAATGATGCAGTACATGAGATTTTGAGTGCATATAGGTTCCTTCCTCAGAAGTAACAAGTCAGAGTTACATCTGAGGAAGGGACCTGTGTGGTCACTAAAGCTCATGTACTACATTTTTCATTGGTGCAATAAAAGGTATCACAGCTGACAAAGATTCTAATTTTCTTCAAGGTCTGTACAGCTGCTGACATCTCCACTGCTTTAAAATTGTGACATGAACTCTCTTCAACAATTTGTGAAATTAATTGTAAATTGTTTTGTTGAAACCAGCTTTCAAGGTCTTATGTAGAAAATTAAATATAATGGAAGGCAGGTGTGTGAGCCCTTAGTGCTGTGGCATATTTGACGCAGCCTCGAGGGCAAATTCCTGAGGACTACGCCTGCAGCTGGTGAACAGACTCAGTAATGGGCCAGACTGAATCTTCACCTATATCAGCCACCTTACCCTTCTGTTGAACCCTTGTGTTCTGGTGGCCATCAGGACTTAGGTGGGGCACTAGGACAAAGTTCAAGGCAAGAGTCTAAGGTACACCAGAGTCAGAGTGGGTCACAGGCTTAACAGAGTCAGAGAAGGCCAAGTTCAGGGCAGACAGCAGTTGAGAATAGTCAGATCCAAGCAAGGGGACAGGTCCAGTTGGCAGGCAATCATAGTCAAGTCCAGGCAAAAGGTCAGGATCCAGGCAGAAGACAAATGTGCTCAGGTCTAAATAAGAGGAAAAGATCTGGAATGATAAACCAAGGGTGGATGTGGACACACAGAAGACACTGAATGAGACAACAAGGAAGACAAGCTGGACTGGAAGATAAGGCTGGACAAGGTTGAACTGGAAATAAGGCAAGATGAAGTTGTGAACGTTGTAGCTGCTAGGTAGGAGACCTGTTGTTGAGGCAAGGTAGGGACGTCAGGGAAGGCATGTGATGTCATCAATGGGCACCATGGCCATTTCTTGCCATGGGTCATTTAAATAGAGTAACATTGGGTTTGCGCACACTTATGGAGAGAGCTGGGATGTGAGCGGCATGGCAGTGTGGAGGGCTGAGCTCAGCGGCATTCATGCAGCACTGGAGTCTAGTGACATTGGGGTGAGTCCAGCGGCTCACGGGACCTTCATGCGGGCCACAAATCTTATATTAAATAACTATATGAGGTTCACATACAAAAATATTCAATCATTTCTTTAAAATTAGAGAAACAAGAACAAAAATAGTGATTTCTCTTTCAGAGGTGCACATTTTGCTCACTGAAAGTTCTCATCTGTCGCCTGAAGAAGGAACCCATGCAGTCTGAAATCTCATCAACATCAGTACTAAATGCAACATCTCCTTCAGAGAACTTTGTATGGCAAAAAAGTGGGGAAAATGTTTCCTTGAAACAATCCCGTAGCCAAGGCCCTCCCTGGAACTCTGATTCCCTTGGACCTCAGGACAGTGGCAGCAGTATCAGAAGGAGGAAGTGAGTGCTGACTTAATTCCTGCACTCACTTCCTGCTGCCAATACCAATGCTGCTACTCTGAGGTCCACAGAATTAAAAAAAGGGATCAAAGATATGTGGAGGAGGGTAAAAGGTGAGGAAGGATCAGGAGGTGGCATGTCAGAAAAAACACTTACATACTAAATATTGTTAGGTCTGTAGAGGGTTGTCATCTCCAAAGGTGTAAAGTTTAGGGTATAGCAGCCATGCTGAATGGCAGCAAGATACCCCCACCCCGGTCAGGAGAATATCAGCACGACAAAGAGGCATAAAGATCCCCAAAGTGGTACATTAGGGGAATGACACCTAGGTAGAGTGGCAACAAGATCAGCAACTTGTAGCAACAGGGACATGGCAGCAAGGCAGAGTGGCAGCAATAACCAAAAAGGTATAGCATAAGGGGAATGGCAATAAGGCAGATGGCATTAAGACCACAAATGTGCAGATGTTCATTGTGTAGCTGGTACCCGGGGCTAATGCATTTGCGCACCTCCTTTGCACCCTCCCACCCCCACTGCAATCCTTCTTGTATTAATATTTAAGGTTACAGAAAGTCACACAATACAAACTCCAAAAAAGAAATTAACTGCAAAATTGTTGTGAACAGCCTATGGGGTGAAAGCTTCTCTTTGCCAGCATTAGTAGTTTGTGGGCCTGGCCAAAACGCTGAAGATCCTCAACGGTCTGGCAGCTAGAAAACTTGGTGGGGCTAGGTCCCGGGTGACCCACACCATTTTGATGCCTATGCCCTCCCCTCTCCCTAGGCTAAGGCCAGCAGCACTGCACTCCCCTCCCCAATACCATAAGCCAGCTGAGGCACAGAAAGACAGTCTCTCCTCACTTCTGATGAACTCAAGCACATGAGCAGTAACCAAACTGGCAGGAGCCTGCTGCCCAATGGCGTAGCCAGACCTAATTTTTTTTTGAGGGGGGGGGGAGGCCAGGGTTAACATGGGTGGGCAGTTGTACTCTTATCGATTAAATAATGTCTTATAGTGCACCTGACAATGGGCTTCTAAGTAGTATGCAACAACCATCATAAGCCATGAGTGACCCTTTAAAATATCTGTATTAATTTATTACAGTTTATAAATACACAAAACAATATGTAAAAAGTAAAGAAAGATCACTTAACAGAAACATCAGGTCCAATCATGTAACCAAACAAATATCAATGTATCCTCGTTCCAAAAATACAGAGAATATCATAATTACAATAAAACAGCAAGAATCATAAGAATCATAAAAACGTAAGATTTGCAACAGGTGCAGAACAGAACTAGGACATGCAAAAACAAAATATACTGAAATTTTTGTGTCATCTCAGTACAACAAAACAAGCTCCCTTCATTGCCAAACACTTTAAGGTGAATTTTAAAAGCCTGATGCGCGCTGAATTTAGGGGATGGGCGAATATGTTGGGCTCGCGCGTCGAGTAGATTTTAAAAGCCACCTGGATATTCGTATAAATGCCGCTGCGCGCACACATCAGAACTTCTCAGAAATGGGCAGGGTGTGGATGTGGTCTGGGCAGGGCATGGGCAGGACATAGGCATTCCAGGATTTTAACCTACAATTTTTGCATAAATACTTAAGCGATCTGGCATGCGCCAGGGCCCCCTGCCGTGCAACTTTACTTCTGCTATGGATGACATATAAGTAATAAAACAAAAAAATCCAGGCAGAGCAGCGGGGTTTTAAGGGTCGGATTTACGCGAGCAGGGCTTTTAAAATCCGCCCGCAGGTGTATTATAGAAAGTTTTGCTGGGATGGGCCAAGGATCAATCTTTTCATCTGCTTTAATTATAACCTGTGTCAGGAGAGATTGTTCTGTGTGGGCAATGTGGCTTTGGCATATTGATATGGGGCAGGAAATGATAGCTGATAAAGTGCTGCTTATGCCTGCACTACTTTCTGGGTTGGCCACTTTTTCCTATGCTACATCCCCACTATGTCTCTATTTCTGGTGTTCCTGATCACACAGTCCTACCTATCAGTATTTCTTTCAATTATGTGGGACATTGGGACTGGAAGATGAGACTTTTTTTCACCTGTGAATCACAAAATGTGGCAAACATGTATCCATTCATTTGTGTGAAAGGTTTTAGTCTCTCTTGCACCTGCTGCTGCAAGGATTCCACACACTACATCTCTGCTTCCATTTCCACTTGCTCACAGGTACCCTGTACCTTTTCCTCCAGAATATTTACTTTAGGGATGAACCTGCCCAAGATGGTTCTTACAAAACTCAGATCCTCCATGGCATCCTTAAAGGCTTCAGGATTTCTATCAACTGTCTCATCACTACACAAACATGATGCCCTTGAGGGAGATCCACACCTATCTATGTTTCCAGAGATATAGCATGGAGGAGTGTCTGCTGCTCCAATAACCTCTATAGCATTATATAGATGGAATTCCAGTAGGTGCCATCGTCTTTAATAAGACTTTTTTAGGTATCCCACATTCTTCCTGCTTCTCATGGAAAAGCTGCCTCCATTCATGCTTCAATGAAAATGCCATGCTATTTTCCCTGAAAGCCTATATCTTACATTGCCCTTATCCTTGTCACAAAGAAACCTGTCTAAAGACTCCTGATGCTCTGGTATAGCTGACAACCCTCCAGCATCTTTCTTATGGCTGATAGAATATTTCATGATATGTGGCAGCTATACATCACCTGAATGTGCAGCATAGCCCACCCTCACCCTGATGCTTGGTCTCCACTAGAGTTCCTGACTGCCCCTGACTCAGCCAGGTCTCACCAGTGTGTCATCAGGGAGAGGTAATCATGTGTACCATTTGCACTGGTCCAAATATAGCTGGTGAAATGCACAGTCCTTCCTTCTGCCTTAGCCAGCTGAGCCTATATGTGACTATGGCACTGGTTGTACAGAATAGGTTTAACCTGGCTACTAAGTGTAGACCTGGAGGGCACTTCTTAATTGGGGGCTAATACATGCAGCAAATGCATAAAGCCCACATTCTCCAGTACCTGCATGGGTTTCTCATCCAGGGTAATCATTTCCACAGTGCTCCTCATTACTACTATGGATGCTACCTGCCTCTAGCCCCAGTACAGTATGACAGAGCACCACCCAATTCCCTCTATGGTGGGAGGCGGTTGGCATGCCACCTGATTGATGGAAGGGGCTGTGGAATCAGCTTGGGAAAAAAGTCTACCCCTTTCTTCTGGCTTTTACATTGGGTGGCAGAATGAATGCCCAGGCCAATGTTGTAACACTTCTCTGATATCACTGCTTGCAGATGCTGCCTCTGTAGGTGATGTTGGATACCAGCATTTGTAAGATGCCCCACTTACTTCACTCAACTTATATCCTTACTGCATTGAATAAGCTGAGCAAGACATGGGTCCTCCCTCACTTTAAAATGCCTCCAGATCAGGAATGTTTTTTATGATCTCTTCTCTCCATTCCTGGAAAATGATTCTGGCACTGGAGTTGAGGTTGAAGGTGAACCGTGAGGAAGAATGCCAGGGGCATCACTCATGCTCTCTAAATGTGCTTCCTGCTCTTCCTGGAGGTTGCTTTCAACTCCATCAGTAGCTAAGATGCTACTGACTAAACCTCCCAGATTATTTTCACTACTAACTCTTCAATTTCTGATTTAAGAATCCCAGATACGATTCTTCCTCAGAATCAGTTGTTGAAAATACCGTGTCCATTACCTCAGAAGTAGTAACCAATGTAGAGGAGTGTGCTGCTTATTTTGATTGTTGCATATCTGCTACCTCAGGCAATACCCCAGCCCTGTTATTGCCAGTCCAGAGACACACTAAGGTCAGGGTAGGAAGCAGACTAACAGAGTCAAAGTCGAGCCAAGTTATGAGCAGGCTGCTAGCAAGAATAGTCAGGACCAGGCAAGGGGTCAGATCCAGGTGGCAGGCAAAAGTGGTCAGGTCCAGGCAAGAGGTCATGATCTGGAGAGGCAAGCTAAGGGTGAATGAAGATACTGGATGAGACAAGGTGACAAGGTGAGTCTGGAAGACAGGGCTGGACGAGGCAAAGCTGGCAGGAAGGCAAGGCTGGATGAGGCAAGGCTGGAAGACAAGAACCAGGAATGCAGGATGTAGCAACATGTACTGCGACCAGGGGACCTATTGCTGAGGCATTTGATGCTCCTCCAGAGGAGCTTTATATGCAGAGGAGACTGTGGTATCATCAGAGGGCACCATGGCCAAGTTTCTGCCAAGGGCCCTTTAAGTGTGGGCTGCTGGGCACATGTGCACCTATGGGAGGCTGGGAGGAGTAGCGGTTGGTGGTGTCCCATGCTGTATGGAGCTGTGTCCTGGGTCTTGCTGCTGACAGAGTCTCTGCTGCATGGGGACCAGCATCCTGGCTGAGTACCATGGCTCACAGGTAGAATCCTAACCCAATGAGGCAATTTTGAATCATTCATATATGTCTGTTCTATATTTAAATCCATCTGGGCTATTCAACTTTTTCTACATCCTCATTACCAGGATGCTCTAATTTCCCTTTTTTAAGGATTTCCTTTGTAGTTACCCTTTTCTGAACCATGTGCTCCTGATTGTGTGTTCATTTCCCCCGATGATCTAATTAAAGCTTTATCTCCTTGAGAGAACACGTGATGCTGTGAAGGGGAGTGGATGTAGTTCTCCTTCTCTGGCTCCCAGTTTATCCATCCAACCCCATCTATAACTAGAGATGTGGTTCGTTTTTCGCCCGAATTAGGAAATTCAACGAAATTTCCTAATTCGTTGTGGTTTCGGAGGCCCCGAAACCCGAAAAGAATTTTCCCCGAATTTCGGGGAAATTTCGTTTTTCGGGTTTGCATGGGGAGAGGGGCACTTTTTTTTTAAAAATTAAAAACCACCCCAAACCACCCCAAACATTTAAATAAACTATAATACAACACCCCCCCCGCTGATCCCAATCCCTCCCCAAGACTTACAAAGTACATCCCTGGTGGTCCAGCGGGGTCCCGGGTTCCATTTGCCCTCCGTGCCCATGCTACTGCAAGCCGTGCTCTTTAAAATGGTGCCGAATAGCCTCTGAACTACCATGTCACAGGGGCTACCGGCGCCATTGGTCAGCCCCTGTCACATGGCCATCGGCGCCATCTTGTGCTCCTGTCATGTGACTGGAGCTGACCAATGGTGCCGAAAGCCTCTGTGACATAGTATGGGCAAAGGCTATCGGCGCCATTTTGATAACTGGCAGCCGACAACGAAATCGCTCCCGGACCCCCGCTGGACCCCCAGGGATTATTGGCAAGCCTCGCTTTCTGGTGGATCCCTGAAAACAACATTGGACTATCTAACACCCAGAGAAGCATTTGCTGCTGGAAATGTTAACTCGAATGGCTAAAAAGGACCGGGATAAAGATAGAGGGGTGGATTTTAAAAGCCCTGCTCGCGTAAATCCGCCCGGATTTACGCGAGCAGGGCCTTGCGCGCCGGTGCGCCTATTTTCCATAGGCCGCCGGCGCGCGCAGAGCCCCGGGACGCGCGTAGGTCCCTGGGTTTTTTGTAGGGGGCGTGTCGGGGCGTGTCGGGGGTGGGGCCGAACGACGCTGCGTTTTGGGGGCAGGACGCGGCGTTTCGGGGGCGGGCCCGGGGGCGTGGTTTCTGGCAGGGGCGTTCCGGGGGGGTGGCCGCGCCCTCTGGAACCACCCTCGGATCGGGTCTCGGCGCACCAGCAGCCTGCTGGAGCGCGTGGATTTACATCTCCCTCCGGGAGGCATAAATCCATGGATAAAGGTAGGGGGGCGGTTTAGATAGGGCCGGGGGGGTGGGTTAGGTAGGGGAAGGGAGGGGATGGTGAAGGGAGGGAACGGAGGCAGGCTGCGCGGCTCGGCGCTCACCGGCTGCCCAAAATCGGTAGCCTTGCGCGCGCCGATCCAGGATTTTATAAGATACGCGCGGCTACGCGCGTATCTTATAAAATCCAGCGTACTTTTGTTTGCGCCTGGTGCGCCAACAAAAGTACGCGAATGTGCTTTTTTTAAAAATCTACCCCAGAGAGCGACCAAGGCCTACTGACACGATGTCAGATGAGGAAGTTGGTGCCTTAGAGTCACCTGCCCTACAAACTGGGCCAAAATTAAGGCAGCAGTCATAGAGGCACTGGAGCCAGAATTTAAAAAAATATCCACTGAAATACAAGATCTCATCACCTCCATTGCTGGATATGAGAAACGATTCTCTGACCTGGAGCAGAGAGTTTCCGATACTGAAGATGGCTTCCAGGCCTCAAAGTCAGAGCTGGAAGATTTCAAGGCGGTGCCGACACGGCACAATGACCGTCTTGAAGACCTGGAGAATAGGTCCAGGTGGTGAAACCTCAGATTCGTCGGATTACCTGAGTCCCTGGATGAAAGGGAGCTTCCAAAGCTATTAGAAGCATGGCTGACTCGGGAGCTGCCTTTATCGCCGGTGCGCAGCCCCCTGCATATTGAACGTGCACATCACTTAGGCCCAAAACGGTCACAACAGGATAGGCCTCGGGTGATCATTGCGAAGATTTTAAACTTCGCACATAAAACTGAAATTTTGCAGGTGGTGCGAGGAGGAAAACTTTCTCCTTTGAGGGTAAGAAGATTTTGATCTTCCAAGATTTTTCAGCAGCCCTATCGGCTCAGCAGCACGTGCTTCCCCCCTACTGTGCCCAGCTGCATAACCTGGGCCCAGGCGCTGTCATCGTGTATCTGGCAAAAGTCCGAGTGCCTACCTCAAGCGGCCCGCGCTGGTTCTCGGAGGTGGAGGAACTTCGTGATTACCTGGCCACCCTGGCGAAATCATCCACCAGCACACGGGAGATCTCCTGATGTCTGCACATTGGGAACAGAGCTTGGCGATATTGGGTTCAGATCTGCTAAGCTGTTAGCTGGAGGGATCAGAAAGTCTCTTTTTTTTCCTCTTTCTGTTACCCTCCATGTGTTCTCATAATTTTTTTTGGTATAAGCTCCAACGTGGTTCTCATTTGCCTTTGTGGATTCTTACAATGCCTCTAGGTTTTTTCCTATTTACTGGCTGACTGCACATTGACTTTGTTTTTTTTTAATTTTGTTATATATCTATATTTGGTTTGCTAACAGGCCAGACTGTTGAATAAGGCACTGGGTCCATTGCACACTGTTTAGTATTTCCCTATGTTGGTTGCAGCATGTTCAGTTGGTAAGCTTACACTGGTAAGCTGTCCGATCTGGGAGAGGTGGAGTTGGATGGAGGGGAGTGGGTGCTAGTAGTGTCCTAGTGATCTGGCTAAATGGGGTTAGGATTAATAATCATATGGGGAGGTGAGGGGGAGGGGAGGTTTGATGGGGGAGGAGGGGGATGGTTTGGGGGGGTATGATAGGCATAGGGAACGAGGGTGAGGAAGGAAAAGAGGGTAGGGGGGAAGGGACACAGGGTTGGTATTCATAATCTGCCTGTCTTTTGACTGCGTGTTGTTGATGATCTTCGCTCCGAGGAGTGGTCACTGTTGGGATGGCCACTCTTCCCCAAAATATATATAATAAATATTCAGATGATTTCACTCCTTTTTTTTGATGGCTAGTCGAGGTACCTGCATACTTTCCTGGAACGTTTTGTAGTATTAACTACCCTGTTAAAAGATCTAAAATCCTTCAGGCCTTGAAAAAGAAGTCATCTGACCTGGCCTTCCTATAGGAAACCCACCTGTCTGATGCAGAACATATAAGGCTTCGCCAAAGCTGGGTAGGGTCTGTGCACTATGCGTCTGCTAGCTCTAAGTCCGAGGGGTGGCCATATTAATCCGTAAAACTCTCCCAATTCAGATTCTGAAGGAGATTAAAGACCTGCATGGGCGTTATTTAATTTTAGTGACGGAGTTTAATCGCACTCGATGGTGTTGTGCAATATCTATGCCCCTAACATGTACAAAGCTTCCTTCTTCCAGACGCTGCATACACTCCTCCTTCCTTTACAAAGACCAGGTGGTGGTAGTTGGAGGCGATTTTAAAGGAGTTTGAGATCCGAGTTGGGATAGGACATCTTCTGCCCGGAATGACGGGGTTTCCAGCAAGGGAATACGGCTTTTAGAAAACACCCTGCATCTAATAGATTTGTGGCGCACTTTACACCCTTTTGACAGATATTTTATTCATCTGTCTAGGGCCCATGCAACGCACTCCAAAATAGACTAGTTTCTAGTGCGCTATTTTTACAGGGTTTCCACAGCTGAGACTGGAGTAGTTTTATCGGACCATGCGCCAATCTGGATAGAGCTGACATTACTCCCTACAATGCCCCCTGCCTTTCATTGGCGGTACCTGTATTTTTTAGCAGATGACTTTCCCTTTCAGGAATTTCTGAAGGAGAGATGGGCAGACTTCGCAGCACTAAATGCCCAACATAGCAGGGATCCCGTGCTGTTCTGGAATACGGCTAAAGCAGTGTTGAGGGGCGATATCATCTTCTATCTGGCCCATAGGAAGAAAACCCTGGATAAACCGTTGCTGACACTTAGTACTCAGCTACAACAGCCTAAAACAGCTTTGATTGGCTCCAATATGCAGTCTAATAGAGAATCATATTTATCCCTGCAAACGGCAATTAACTCCCTCTTACATCAGAGGGCAAAGAAGAGCCTATTGTTATAATTAGTGAGGTTTGGGTGGATCCTTGGACATTGTGGCAACTGACCTTGCCCATGGGAGGAAGTCCCGTGAGGAGCCACAGGTCAGGCTCAGCTTAGGACACACAAACACAGAGATTGATCTTTTATTAGACAATGTGATGAAGCCACCAGAGGTGGTAGTAGTGAGCAGTAGAAGTAGCCCAGCTGGGCTAGTATCCCTCAAGTGCTGGAACAGCGACTCCTCCGGTAGCAGTGCTGTAGTGGAAAGAACTGAGAATAATGATTACATTGGAATAGGCACAAAACCCAGTATGGACAACCCCAGGATAGGGAGAGCAGACCCTCGAGGAGCGAGTACCTGATCCCTGAGAGCAGAGAGGCTTGAAGGTAATGTACTCACACAGCAGTTCCACATAGGAGATGGCACTAGGGCTGGAACGGAGGCAGGCCCTCAAGGAGCGAGTACCTGGTTCCAGGAACAACTCTGAGGTGAAGATGGTAGTACTCACTGGTGTTGAAGATAGTGAATCCTTCCAGGCAGAAGAGAAGGTAGGAGCAGGCAGCGAGTCAGGGAACATGGGCCCTTGAGGAACAAGTACCGATTTCCTGATAGCGACCTGAAAAGCAAGTGAGGCCCCCGAGGAGCGGGTACCCCGTTAGCGTTAAGAGTCCAATAGAAATTGGAGAGGCAGAGTAGCTGGGTACAGAGAGCGAATCCCATCCGTAAGATTCCCCCCTTGCTAACTCAAAGGCTAGCAAACATTGTAGGCTTTAAATATCCGGGCAGCGTGACGTCATCACAGGGGGACGCCCCTGAGGTTCGCGCCAAGTAGGAAATAAGAGTGAGGGCCGCACAGCGCCTGCCCCCTAAGGTACCAGCGGAGCATGGCGGGAGGCAGCGCCCAAGCCGGTCCAGGGACACCAGAGAGGACGGCAGGCAGACACCGCGGCAGCCAGGCGTCCATCCATAGCAAGAGGAGGTGCAAAGAAAGAAGGGTAGGCGGAGTGAAGCCGTCGGGAAGGGATGGTTGCAACAGTACCACCCTTCAAAGGGCGATCTCCTCTCTGGGTACCAGGTTTTGGTTTCCAAGGATGCGAGAGATGAAACTGATGGAGCATCTCTTTGCCAAGGATATTAGCCAGAGACTCCCAAGAATTTTCTTCGGGGCCAACACCTTCCCATGAGAGAAGGTATTCCCAGGTTTTACCTTGTTTGCGGACATCAAGAATGGCTTCGACCTTGTATTCTAGGTCAAAGAGCTAGCGACGACCGACCAGCCCGAGCCAGCCCGCCAGCCCACAAGACACGTGGGCCAGCCTGTAATCGCGCCCCCAGCACTTCCGGCCCTATCGGAGGCCAGGCGCTGCGCCTTTGATGCCATCACAGGAGGACGGTAGGCCCTTTAAATCGCAGCCCCTACCTGCTTCTCGCTCCTTCGGCCCACGGCCGACTCCGTCTCCGGATCTAGCTCGCGCTACCGGCGCCCTCCCATCGGGGAAAGAGCTAGCGACGACCGACCAGCCCGAGCCAGCCCGCCAGCCCGCAAGACACGTGGGCCGGCCTGTAACCGCACCCCCAGCCCTTCCGGCCCTATCGGAGGCCAGGCGCTGCGCCTTTGACGCCATCACAGGAGGACGGTAGGCCCTTTAAATCGCGGCCCCTATCTGCGGCGCCGGGCGCCGGGCGTCGCACACACGAAGGAGTATGATCTAAGGGGCCTGCCCCTTAGTGCGCCCTTTCGAGCGTCCCTATGATAGCTAGCGCAAGGCCAGAATCCCGGCCCTGACCCCACTCCTCTATCCAGACTGGCACATAATCACGACGGCCTCAATCAGGACCACTAACCGCAGCTCATAGAAACTGACCGTCGACTGCAACCTCTCTGATCTTGCAAGCTCCACTTCCTGCCCAGCTAAATCGACCTCCGAGCCACAGTTTATCTCCTCCCTGAGACTGAAATGCCTGAGGACTGCACCCTCCGCCATATACCAAGTCACGAACCAAATCCCTATGAATAACTTATTGCTGACTTTCTGCTCTGTACTGAAACTCATTTGTTCCCACAGACAATTGCACTGTACTGTAATTATTTGTTCTGTACTGTAATTACTGCACTATACTGAAACAATTGCACTGTCCCAAAGATATCTCAGCTTACTTCGCCCACCTCACCTATGCTCCCCTGTGCTATCCCTTTATACACCTCCTCCATCCCCCCTACTCTTCCCTTGGATCTTTCTATCCCTCTGCCTGGCATCTACTCTCCATCTCACCGTGCCCCCTCAAGCCTACTCCCCCCCCCCCAACTCCTACCCTATCCCCCACATTCAACACCCTTCACATAGACCTCCTCTTTTCCTCCACGCAAACCCTCCAACCCAGCGCAAATTCCTCCTCCCCATCCTCATCTCCCCCATAACCGAATTTCTTGGCCTCACCACACTATTCATCATGCTACTCAACTCCCAATCCCTCTCCAAAAAAAGTCATATCCTCAATGACCTACTCCACGACCAAAAACCTGACATATTTGCAATAACCGAAATCTGGCTCAAGGACACCGATACTGTGATCCTGAACCAACTCCCTTTACATACATATGACATTTTCTCCCAGCCCAGACTGAAAAAAAGAGGTGGTGGTATACTTCTAGTGACCAAAAAAACCCTCAACCTAAGGCCTATCAAGACCTGTCCCCACCCCAAGCTTGAAGTTGGCCTATTCAAATCCACTGACCTTCAAATATGCCTTGTGTATGCCCCCCCAGGCCTACTAGAACACAATCCCTCCCCCCTCATTGAACTTGTTTCTAACAACATCAACAATGAAAAACCAGCCATTCCACTGGGAGATTTCAATCTCCACGTAGACTCCTCTCCCCTTTCACCATTTTGCGAAACCATCCTAGCTGCCCTACAGGCCCTAGGCTTCTCCCAAATTATAACCACCCCCACACACAAAGCTGGGCACACCTTAGACCTCGTATTTATCAACTCAAGCATTCAGGCCCCCTCACCACCCACATGCACCCCTGTACCGTGGTCTGGCCACTCCCTTATTGAAACCCACCTCACCATAAACACCAACCCACCGGCAACCAGCCCCAAAATAACTCATTCTCTTTCCGAAAACCCTGCTCATCTGAAGAGCTCACCGCAGCCCTCACTGATTCCATAAATAAACTTGACTGCACATCCCCTGATGCTGCACTCAACTCTTGGAGCAAACTCTCCCAGGACATAGCTAACACCTTATGCCCACTCATCACCCACAAACACACTCCATCCTGTAGGGATGTGAATCGTTTTTTGACGATTTAAAATATCGTCCGATATATTTTAAATCGTCAAAAATCGTTAGGGCCACGATACAATACCAATTCCCCCGATTTATCGTCAAAAAATCATAAATCGGGGGAAGGGGGAGGGCAGGAAAACCGGCACACTAAAACACCCTAAAACCCACCCCCGACCCTTTAAATTAAATCCCCCACCCTCCCGAACCCCCCCCAAATGCCTTAAATTACCTGGGGGTCCAGCGGCACACTAAAACCCCCTAAAACCCACCCCGACCCTTTAAATTAAATCCCCCACCCTCCCGAACCCCCCCCCAATGCCTTAAATTACCTGGGAGTCCGTAGCGGCGGTCCGTAGCTTAAATTACCTCCTTAGCCTTAAATTACCTCCGTAGCGGCGGTCCGTAGCTAAATCGGGGGAAGGGGGGAGAGCAGGAAACCGGCACACTAAATCGTGTAGTCTTCAGCCGGCGCCATTTTGCAAAATGGCCGCCGCAAAATGGCGGCGGCCATAGACCAAAACGATTCGACGCAGGAGGTCGTTCCAGACCCCCGCTGGACTTTTGGCAAGTCTTGTGGGGGTCAGGAGGCCCCCCCAAGCTGGCCAAAAGTTCCTGGGGGTCCAGCGGGGGTCCGGGAGCGATCTCCTGCCGCGAATCGTTTTCCGTACAGACAATGGCGCCGGCCATACGCGTATGGCCGGCGCCATTGTCCGACTGCAGGAGGTCGTTCAGCGGGAACCCTCGCTGAACGACCTCCTGCAGTCGATCTCCTGCCGGCGCCATTTTCCGTACGGACAATGGCGCCGGCCATACACGTATGGCTGGCGCCATTTTCCGTACGGAAAATGATTCGCGGCAGGAGATCGCTCCCGGACCCCCGCTGGACCCCCAGGAACTTTTGGCCAGCTTGGGGGGGCCTCCTGACCCCCACAAGACTTGCCAAAAGTCCAGCGGGGGTCCGGAACGACCTCCTGCATCGAATCGTTTTGGTCTATGGCCGCCGCCATTTTGCGACGGCCATTTTGCAAAATGGCGCCGGCTGAAGACTACACGATTTAGTGTGCCGGTTTCCTGCTCTCCCCCTTCCCCCGATTTAGCTACGGACTGCCGCTATGGAGGTAATTTAAGGCTATGGAGGTAATTTAAGCTACGGACCGCCGCTACGGACCCCCAGGTAATTTAAGGCATTTGGGGGGGGGTTCGGGAGGGTGGGGGATTTAATTTAAAGGGTCGGGGTGGGTTTTAGGGGGTTTTAGTGTGCCGTGTTTTAATGTGCCGCTGGACCCCCAGGTAATTTAAGGCATTTGGGGGGGGGGGTTCGGGAGGATGGGGGATTTAATTTAAAGGGTCGGGGGTGGGTTTTAGGGGGTTTTAGTGTGCCGGCTCATGATTTTAACGATTTTCACGATACTTTACACACCCAAACGGCAACAATACGATTCCCTCCCCCTCCCAGCCGAAATCGATCGTTAAGACGATCGAGGACACGATTCACATCTCTATCCTCTAGCAGCAAGCCCTGGTACACGACTGAACTACACCAAATGAAACTCACCCTCAGACAAAAAGAGAGAGCCTGGTGCAAAGACCCATCCTTACAGCACTCCGCATCCTACAAAACATACTTACACACATAGGGGTAGATTTTAAAAGAAGCGCGATCAGCCTACTTTTGCTTGCGCATCAGACTCAAGCAAAAGTACGCTGGATTTTAGTAGATACGCGCGGAGCCACGCGTATCCACTAAAATCCTGGATTGGCGCGCGCAAGGCTATCGATTTCGTATAGCCTGCGCGCGCCGAGCCGCACTGCCTCCCCCCGTTCCCTCCAAGGCCGCTCCGAAATCGGAGCGGCCTCGGAGGGAACTTTCCTTTGCCCTCCCCTCACCTTACCCTCCCTTCCCCTACCTAACCCACCCACCCGGCCCTGTCTACACCCCCCCCTTACCTTTGTCGGGGGATTTACGCCTCCCGGAGGGAGACGTAAATCCCCGCGCGCCAGCGGGCCTGCTGCGCGCCGGGCCGCGACCTGGGGGCGGGTACGGAGGGCGCGGCCACGCCCCCGGGCCGTAGCCACGCCCCGTACCCGCCCCCCAAAACGCTGCCGACACGCCCCCGCAACGCCGCGCGCTCCGGCCCCGCCCCCCGACACGCCCCCCCTCCGAGAACCCCGGGACGTACGCGAGTCCCGGGGCTCTGCGCGCGCCGGGAGGCCTATGTAAAATAGGCTTCCCGGCGCGCAGGGCCCTGCTCGCGTAAATCCGCCCGGTTTTGGGCGGATTTACGCGAGCAGGGCTCTGAAAATCCGCCCCATACTGCCTCACCATTCAAAAAACCAAACGTGACTATTACGCCACCAAGATACACCAGTACACATTTAATCCCAAGGTCCTTTTCTCTTACGTTGCGGCCCTCACTAAACCCATCACCCCCTCTATCACCGATGATGAAGCCAGCTCTAAATGTCAACAACTAGCTCAGAACTTCCACAACAAAATAGCCAACATACTCCGTAGGTTCCCCCATACTACCACCCCCATGACTAACACTCCCTCTCAAAATCAACTCCCTCAATCTCCTAAAAGTTCGCTCCACACCATCGATTTCACCTCCTCCAAGGAAATCAAGTCCATCCTTAAAAAAATCAAGCCAGCATCCCACCCATCTGATACCATCTCTACCAAATCTCTCCTCTCCATTCCTAACACCATAGCAAAACCTCTAGCAGATATCAACTGCTCCCTAGCGTCCGGCTCTGTTCCTGATTCCCTAAAACACGCAATAGTCAAACCCCTCATCAAGAAGCCAACCCTTGACCCCAAAGACCCATCAAATTACCGTCCTATCTCAAATCTCCCCTTCATTGCTAAAATCTTGGAGGAAGTAGTAGGGATGTGCAGCCAAAAAAATTTCGTTGCATTCGTGATACGTATTCGTGGGGGGTCATTTCCATTGCATTTGGACGTATGGAGAATTCCATATGTCGATATGTCAATACGTTTTCCGCTTCCCATTAAAGTCAATAGGGGAAGGATTTCCAGCCTATTTTTGGCTGCAGAATTGGGGTTTTATTATCAATTTTCATGAAACTTCTGGGGAGCAATCATCACAACAACAAAAGAGCTCCAAGGTACTTAGACTGTGGCAAAGTGGCACCAAAGTGGCATGAATAGCCTAAGGCACTGGAAAGGTGCAAAGGGGTACCAGAAGTGGCAAGAGTGCTTTTTTTTTTTTTTTTTTGTATTTATTCTTTATTCAATTTTACAAATTTAGTTCAAGAATACTTGAATTTGAAATATATATACTTCACATATTTAGTATTCAAACAATGTAATCAAAATCTTAATTACAAAAACAAATATGTATTTATTTAACAATAAAGTAAATCGTATTCTATTCTGCAAATGAAATCAGTGAAGTATACTTTGTAGCCCACATAATTTGATCCAAGAATTTCACAACCTTAAGGAAATATATTTAAACAATAAATCCAACTTTAGGGAAGTTACATTCTTATTTATAGACCTTTTAATTGCCTCTAGAAGTTTGCATCAATTCACAGGAGAGGAGGACACTATAGGGCTCCTTCTACTAGAAATAAAGGATGTTAGTTGAGAGGGTTGAAAAAACATAAACGAATTTCCTTGAAATTTAACCAAGCACTTGCATGGAAACTTTAACAAAAACATCCCTCCCAATTCTAACACCTGTGACTTTAACAAAAGTAATTGTTGACGGCGTTTCTGTGTCGACCTCGCAAGGTCAGGAAATATCTGAACTTTAATACCCAGGAAATTTTCATGATGGTGGGAGAAATACTTTTTAAAAACCCATTCTCTATCTGATTGGAGCAGGAAGACCACTATAAGTGTAGATGGAACCGCTGTATTTTCTACGGACTGTTCCAGCAGCTCTGAAATATTCATAGTTGGTGTTGTTTCCCTAGGAGCTAATATCTGAAAATTATCCAAATTACTTTCAATAATTCTCTTTGGTGGTATATAGAAGACCTTAGATATTATTGGTAAAGTCTCCTCAGTAATCTTTACATTTTCTATCATATACTTCCTCCAGAGATCTTTAGCAGTCATATATGATAGTTTAGGAAAGTTAATACATCTCAAATGTCTAGCACGAATCTGGTTGTCCAAATTTTCTACTTTTTGTTGTAGTATCTGATTTTCTTTAATTAAATTACTTTGAAGATTATTTAAACTGTCCGTTTTTACTTCCATTAAATGCATCTTTTTCATATTTTCCCCAAGGTCTTTTTCAACAGTCAACATTCTAGTTTCTAAATTTTCTACTGCCTTTACTGTTGAAAGAATCTGTCGCTGGATTTTGTTATTAGTTTCTTTTATCGCTTCCCATATCATGTAAACTTTTGTGGTCTTACCAGCTGGCATACTTGGGCCACATTTTCAGTACCTTCCCCACTGTTTGCTGATATTCCTTCTCTCAAATCTCGTGAAAGTCGCTCTGGCGTCTCTCCTCTCTCTGCTTGTTGCAGCTCCACTTCAGGCGTTTCTCCCATCCCGGGACCCGGATGTAATGACATGGGGAGACTAACCTCCGACAGCGTGGGCTCTAGAGAGGGCTCCCCTGAGGCACTGATACTCTGTACCTCTGGTTCCTCTCGGTGCTGTTCGGCGTGTCTCTCAGCAGGATAGACACCCGGGTGGGTGTCTATCCTCCGGCGAGAATAACAAAAACTGCTCTGGGCTGCTCTCGGACACTTCCTCCCTCCGAGATTCAACCAGCGAGCTCCTGCCAGGGGTTTCAACTCCCCGACGAATGTGAGCGTCCATTGGTCCTAGGACCGCATGGGTCGAGGGGGGCTCTAGAGCTAGCCGCTCCCTCACTCTCTTCTTGCGGCCCGAATGCGGCATCAGACTACGGTAAGGAAATTTGGAGAGAGAGAGACGCTCACACACGTCTTACCTCTCCGCCATCTTGGATCGACCGCCCCGCCCTGCAAGAATGCTTTAACAGAGGCACAAAGCAGCAGTGAGAATGTCAAAACCACACCACGGCTTCAAAAGAGAGCACTGATAGCAGATGCATGAACCATCGAAGGCAGCATGACAGGCAAAGCATCAAGACAAGTGGCATTGACATCCAACAGCACAATGAAGGGGGAACATTAGGGATGTGAATCGTGTCCTCGATCGTCTTAACGATCGATTTCGGCTGGGAGGGGGAGGGAATCGTATTGTTGCCGTTTGGGGGGGTAAAATATCGTGAAAAATCGTTAAAAATCGTTAAAAAATCGAAAAAATCGAAAAAATCGAAAAACCGGCACATTAAAACCCCCTAAAACCCACCCCCGACCCTTTAAATTAAATCCCCCACCCTCCCGAACCCCCCCCCCAAATAACTTAAATAACCTGCGGGTCCAGCGGCGGTCCGGAACGGCAGCGGTCCGGAACGGGCTCCTGCTCCTGAATCTTGTCGTCTTCAGCCGGCGCCATTTTCCAAAATGGCGCCGAAAAATGGCGGCGGCCATAGACGAAAAAGATTGGACGGCAGGAGGTCCTTCCGGACCCCCGCTGGACTTTTGGCAAGTCTCGTGGGGGTCAGGAGGCCCCCCACAAGCTGGCCAAAAGTTCCTGGAGGTCCAGCGGGGGTCAGGGAGCGATTTCCCGCCGCGAATCGTTTTCGTACGGAAAATGGCGCCGGCAGGAGATCGACTGCAGGAGGTCATTCAGCGAGGCGCCGGAACCCTCGCTGAACGACCTCCTGCAGTCGATCTCCTGCCGGCGCCATTTTCCGTACGAAAACGATTCGCGGCGGGAAATCGCTCCCTGACCCCCGCTGGACCTCCAGGAACTTTTGGCCAGCTTGTGGGGGGCCTCCTGACCCCCACGAGACTTGCCAAAAGTCCAGCAGGGGTCCAGAAGGACCTCCTGCCGTCCAATCTTTTTCGTCTATGGCCGCCGCCATTTTTCGGCGCCATTTTGGAAAATGGCGCCGGCTGAAGACGACAAGATTCAGGAGCAGGGGCCCGTTCCGGACCGCTGCCGTTCCGGACCGCCGCTGGACCCGCAGGTTATTTACGTTATTGGGGGGGGGTTCGGGAGGGTGGGGATTTAATTTAAAGGGTCGGGGGTGGGTTTTAGGGGTTTTAGTGTGCCGGCTCACGATTCTAACGATTTATAACGATAAATCGTTAGAATCTGTATTGTATTGTGTTCCATAACGGTTTAAGACGATATTAAAATTATCGGACGATAATTTTAATCGTCCTAAAACGATTCACATCCCTAGGGAACATAGCAAGCAGATAGACTAGCACCAACACACTGAGGAACCATGAGAGTGGCAAGAACACCACAAGGAGTTAAGTGAGTCATCTGGTGTATGGTAGCAAAGCAAAGTGGCAGAAAGCTGATAGGGGCAAGACAGGCTGGCAGAGTGGAGGTAGTCTGGTCCCTGTGGTTTTGATAGGGGAAAGACAGGCTGGCCCAGGAGACAGTTCCCTTTCCTTTGTGCAGTGGGGTGTTTCCATTGGAGTCTAGTGAATACCGTTGGCATCTAGTGTATACCGTTGGCATCTAGTGAATACCGTTGGCGTCTAGTGAATACCGACTGTACATACGCACTTCAGCTGATGACAAAGGAACTTGAAGAGCTCTCAGAAATAAGAATGCTGCTACTCAAGTCCAAATCTGCAATATCAACTTATGTTGACTTTGTACTGTACAGTGCCTCTGTAAACAATGGGAACACAGAGGATGAACTAGAGTACAACTACCACCAGTTTGCTATAGCACTAGAAACATTACTGTAGCGACAAAGAAACAGCTTGGGAAAATGGCCCGTATTGTGAAGGTCATGAAAACTATATCCTAGCTCCAAGCTGGACAGACAGGCACAGCATTAGAGGTCGAGCCCTGGTAGGGACATAAGACCTGGATGAACAGGCAGAGCAATCGAGATCAAACACTTGTAGGACACAAGGCCCGGAGTGACAGGCAAAGCAGTCAAGGACAGAGGTCAATCCCATCTAGGGACACAAGGCCTGGATGAACAGGCAAAGCAGTCGAAGACAGAGGTCAATCCCACCTAGGGACATAAGGCCTGGATGGACAGGGATAGTAATTAGTTTTCTTTATTTATATTCTTATTTTCAAACATTTCCAGCACTACATAATTGATTACACTCAGGTACTGTAGGTATTTCCCTATCCCCAGAGGGCATACAATCTAAGTGAAACCCTTGTAGGACACAAAGCCTGGATTAACATGCACAGCAATCGAGGTCAAACACTTGAAGGAACACAAGGCCTGGATGAACAGGCACAGCAATCGAGGTCAGACACTTGTAGGAACACAAGGCCTGGACTGACAAGCACAGCAATCGAGGTCAAACACTTGTAGGAACACAAGGCCTGGATGAACAAGCACAGCAGTCGAGGTCAAACACTTGTAGGAACACAAGACCTGGATGAAAAGGCACGGCAGTCGAGGTCAAACACTTGTAGGAACACAAGGCCTGGACTGACAGGCACAGCAGTCGAGGTCAAACACTTGTAGGACAAAAGGCCCGGAGTGACAGGCAAAGCAGTCAAGGACAGAGGTCAATCCCACCTAGGGACACAAGGCCTAGATGAACAGGCAAAGCAGTCGAGGACAGAGGTCAATCCCAACGAGGGATTTGATTTCAAATTTGATTTAATGACTGGAAAAGGAACAGTGTGCAAATCCAAGGCTCTCGTGCTAAACTTTCAAAAGGGAAACTTTGATAAAATGAGAAAAATTGTTAGAAAAAAACTGAAAGGAGCAGCTACAAAAGTAAAAAATGTCCAAGAGGCGTGGTCATTGTTAAAAAATACCATTCTAGAAGCACAGTCCAGATGTATTCCACACATTAAGAAAGGTGGAAAGAAGGCAAAATGATTACCGGCATGGTTAAAAGGGGAGGTGAAAGAAGCTATTTTAGCCAAAAGATCTTCATTCAAAAATTGGAAGAAGGATCCAACAGAAGAAAATAGGATAAAGCATAAACATTGGCAAGTTAAATGTAAGACATTGATAAGACAGGCTAAGAGAATTTGAAAAGAAGTTGGCTGTAGAGGCAAAAACTCACAGTAAAAGCTTTTTTAAATATATCCGAAGCAGAAAGCCTGTGAGGGAGTCAGTTGGACTGTTAGATGATCGAGGGGTTAAAGGGGCACTTAGAGAAGATAAGGCCATCGCGGAAAGATTAAATGATTTCTTTGCTTCGGTGTTTACTGAAGAGGATGTTGGGGAGGTACCCGTAATGGAGAAGGTTTTCATGGGTAATGATTCAGATGGACTGAATCAAATCACGGTGAACCTAGAAGATGTGGTAGGCCTGATTGACAAACTGAAGAGTAGTAAATCACCTGGACCGGATGGTATACACCCCAAAGTTCTGAAGTAACTAAAAAATGAAATTTCAGACCTATTAGTAAAAATTTGTAACTTATCATTAAAATCATCCATTGTACCTGAAGACTGGAGGATAGCAAATGTAACCCCAATATTTAAAAAGGGCTCCAGGGGCGATCCGGGAAACTACAGACCGGTTAGCCTGACTTCAGTGCAAGGAAAAATAGTGGAAAGTGTTCTAAACATCAAAATCACAGAACATATAGAAAGACATGGTTTAATGGAACAAAGTCAGCATGGCTTTACCCAGGGCAAGTCTTGCCTCACAAATCTGCTTCACTTTTTTGAAGGAGTTAATAAACATGTGGATAAAGGTGAACCGGTAGATATAGTATACTTGGATTTTCAGAAGGCGTTTGACAAAGTTCCTCATGAGAGGCTTGTAGGAAAAGTAAAAAGTCATGGGATAGGTGGCGATGTCCTTTCGTGGATTGCAAACTGGCTAAAAGACAGGAAACAGAGAGTAGGATTAAATGGGCAATTTTCTCAGTGGAAGGGAGTGGACAGTGGAGTGCCTCAGGGATCTGTATTGGGACCCTTACTGTTCAATATATTTATAAATGATCTGGAAAGAAATACGACGAGTGAGATAATCAAATTTGCAGATGACACAAAATTGTTCAGAGTAGTTAAATCACAAGCAGATTGTGATAAATTGCAGGAAGACCTTGTGAGACTGGAAAATTGGGCATCCAAATGGCAGATGAAATTTAATGTGGATAAGTGCAAGGTGATGCATATAGGGAAAAATAACCCATGCTATAATTACACGATGTTGGGTTCCATATTAGGTGCTACAACCCAAGAAAGAGATCTAGGTGTCATAGTGGATAACACATTGAAATCGTCGGTTCAGTGTGCTGCGGCAGTCAAAAAAGCAAACAGAATGTTGGTAATTATTAGAAAAGGAATGATGAATAAAACGGAAAATGTCATAATGCCTCTGTATCGCTCCATGGTGAGACCGCACCTTGAATACTGTATACAATTCTGGTTGCCGCATCTCAAAAAAGATATAATTGCGATGGAGAAGGTACAAAGAAGGGCTACCAAAATGATAAGGGGAATGGAACAACTCCCCTATGAGGAAAGACTAAAGAGGTTAGGACTTTTCAGCTTGGAGAAGAGACGACTGAGGGGGGGATATGATAGAGGTGTTTAAAATCATGAGAGGTCTAGAACGGGTAGATGTGAATCGGTTATTTACTCTTTCGGATAGTAGAAAGACTAGGGGACACTCCATGAAGTTAGCATGGGGCACATTTAAAACTAATCGGAGAAAGTTCTTTTTTACTCAACGCACAATTAAACTCTGGAATTTGTTGCCAGAGAATGTGGTTCGTGCAGTTAGTATAGCTATGTTTAAAAAAGGATTGGATAAGTTCTTGGAGGAGAAGTCCATTACCTGCTATTAAGTTCACTTAGAGAATAGCCACTGCCATTAGCAATGGTTACATGGAATAGACTTAGTTTTTGGGTACTTGCCAGGTTCTTATGGCCTGGATTGGCCACTGTTGGAAACAGGATGCTGGGCTTGATGGACCCTTGGTCTGACCCAGTATGGCATTTTCTTATGTTCTTATGTTCTTAGGTAAGGCCTGGATGGACAGGGATTGTAATTATTTTTTCTTAATTTATTTATATTCTTATTTTCAAATGTTTCCAGCACTTCATAGTTGATTACACTCAGGTACTGTAGGTATTTCCCTATCCCCAGAGGGCATACAATCTAAGTGAAACCATTGTAGGACACAAGGCCTGGATGGACAGGCACAGCAGTCGAGGTCAAACACTTGTAGGACACAAGGCCCGGAGTGACAGGCAAAGCAGTCAAGGACAGAGGTCAATCCCACCTAGGGACACAAGGCCTGGATGAACAGGCAAACCAGTCGAGGACAGAGGTCAATCCCACCTAGGGACACAAGGCCTGGATGAACAGGGATAGTAATTTTTTTGTTTTTAAATTTATTTATATTCTTATTTTAAAACATTTCCAGCACTTCATAGTTGATTACACTCAGGTACTGTAGGTATTTCCCTATCCCCAGAGGAACACAAGACCTGGATGAACAGGCGCAGCTATCGAGGTCAAAGACTTTTAGGAACACAAGGCCTGGATGAACAGGTACAGCAATCGAGGTCAAACACTTTTAGGAACACAAGGCCTGGATGAACAGGCACAGCAGTCGAGGACAGAGGTCAATCCCACCTAGGGACACAAGGCCTGGATGAACAGGGATAGTAATTTTTTTTTTTAATTTATTTATATTCTTATTTTAAAACGTTTCCAGCACTTCATAGTTGATTACACTCAGGTACTGTAGGTATTTCCCTATCCCCAGAGGAACACAAGGCCTGGATGAACAGGCGCAGCTATCGAGGTCAAAGACTTTTAGGAACACAAGGCCTGGATGAACAGGCACAGCAATAGAGGTCAAAGACTTTTAGGAACACAAGGCCTGGATAGACAGGCACAGCAGTCGAGGACAGAGGTCAATCCCACCTAGGGACACAAGACCTGGATGAACAGGCGCAGGTATCGAGGTCAAACACTTTTAGGAACACAAGGCCTGGAAGAACAGGCACAGCAATTGAGGTCAAACACTTTTAGGAACACAAGCCTGGATGAACAGGCGCAGCTATCGAGGTCAAACACTGGTAGTAACACAATGCCTGCACAGTAGACGGTCAGGCACAGCGATTCATGTCAAGAACATGTGCTGCAGTGCTTACATTATCTGGAGCATAGGAGGCAATTGGAGCTGCTGCAAGGCTTTGAATAGCTTTTATTCATCTTGCCATTCACAGGGAAAATTTGGAAAGCCAAGCAAAGGCAGGTTTACTTTAAAAAACACTAGCATTTCCATCAACTCTGGTGAGGGCTCATGATATCCCCTGTCATTGAAAAGACACGTTCACTGGGCATACTGGTTGGTGGACATGACAGATATTGTTCAGCCACTTTGGCTAGGTGTGGCGAGACAGTGGACTTGTGTGCCCATCTGCCAGCGGATCTGTCTGCATGTTCTCTATCGGCTCTGAGAGATACCGTGTCACTGACAGCTGTGCTGCTCTCTCCTCCTGTGCTTGGGAGGGCTCAGAGTCACTCAATCCAGCTACTTTCTCTCTCACCCGTTGCACAACTGATGAATCTTTATGGCCAACATGCCTTGGGCGTTCTGACGTGGAGGAGGAGGTACTATCTGTCACTGACACAGGGCTGCTCCTGCCTGGGCTAGCAGCACAACTCTGTGACGTGCCTGCTGTTTCCACCTTTGCTTCAAGCCTACTCTGTCTCCGCCTATGGCGCTCCTGTTCACAGACCTTAGCTAACAGCAGCTCCTTCACAAATGACAGACAATTGGTCTGTAGGGCGAGTTTACCTTTCACAAGGGGATCACAGACAGAGGCGAGCATGTATGTGCTGTCGTCTGTTAAAGGCCTTAATCTGTCTTTCATCTGCTGCTGCAAAACGTCTAGACACTGCAGCACCTTAGCAGTCATTCCCTCTTGCCGTTTAAAGGCCTCCAAATGGTCATCCAGGAATTTAACTATAGGGATGATGTCAGCCAAGGTGGCACTTCTGGAACTCAGCTCCTCTGTGACATCCTTGAAGGGCTGCAGGATTTTTACCAGCTGACTCATGACTAACCAATCGTGATGCCCTAGGGGATTCTGCATCCACCGGAAAGTTCATGAAGGGGTGTCTGCAGCTCCAGTAACCTCTCAAGCATCATAAAGGTGGAATTCCACCGGGTGGCAATGTCTTGAATGAGCTGCTTCTGAGGCATATCCAAATCAGTCTGCTTTTGTCGGAGAACCTGCCCCGCCTTGACACTTCTGTGGAAGTGTGCTGCTATGTTCCTGCACTTCTGTATTAACCTATGCAGGTATTCATTCTCCTTGTCCTTGGACTCCAAGCCCAGAGCTGACTTCACTACCAGATGCAGAGTGTGTGCAAAACATCGGATGTTCTTAAACCGCCCATCGCTTATTGCTTTAACCATGTTTGCACCGTTGTCTGTGACAAAAAACCCTGCCCGCGTTTTCCTGTCTCGCTGGTGTAGTTGCCAGCCCTCCAGCATCTTTCTGATGCATGCTAGAATATTGGCAGCGGTATGGGCCTGGTCCGTCAGGTGGGTGTGCAGTAAAGCCCACCTCCACCCTGATACTTCTTCAGTAATAGAGCTGCTGGCTGCCCCTGCCTCTGCCATGTCCCACCAGTTTGCTGTCAGAGAGAGGTAAGAGTGTGCAGCATTCATGGTGGTCCAGATATCGCAGGTGAAATGCACTCTTCTGTCTGCCTTACCTAGCAGTGCTTGCAAGCGACTGCGACACTGCTTGTACAGGCTGGGGATGACCTTTCTACTAAATGTGGTTCTGCACGGGATTTTGTAATTTGGAAGTACAACCTTCAAGAAACGCTTGAAACCCACATTCTGCACTAGCTGCAAGGGCTGGTCATCAAGGGCAATCATTTCCCCAATGCTCCTGGTTACAACTTTTGAGGCTGCCTGCCTCCTACCCCGGGTTAGCGTTACCGCACTCCACCCCATTTCCTCCATGGTGGATTGTCGCTTCTGCCACATGTCAGTGGGTTGCTGGCCTGCCGCCTGACTGCTAGAAGGGTATGAGGGTGTGGGCTGACTCTGCTGCTTTCCTACCACTGCACACTGGTTGGAAGGGGTCCCCCGACTGAAACTGCCACCATCCCCAGATGGCAGTAATCTTGTTGGGTGTTGCCTCTTCATATGATGGTTCATGCCCAAATTTGATAGATGTCCCATTTGCTTGTCTCTGCTAATATCCCTGGCACAGTAATTACACCGAGCATAATGCGGGTCTTCTGTCACTTTAAAATTTTTCCAGATCAGAGATTTCATTTGTGATCCTCCTCTCTGTGACACCTTTGGGGTGGATGCTAGCACTGGAGTTGAGGTACTACTGGGTGCACCCTGAGAAGCAATGCCATAGGGGGCACCAGTCACCCTCTGTCTCCCTTCTGACAGCTCTTCCTCCTCCTCGATATCACTGTAATCTCTCCCGGGACCCTGCTGCACAATTCTGGAGGTGGAGCCTAAGACAGGACTAACTGATTCTACCGAAGATTCGTCAGCTATTACTTCTTCCGTTTCTGATGAGAATCCCACCCAAGAAGATTCTTCTTCTGAATCAGAAGCTAACAGTGCCAGTGCTACCTTGTGACCGCTAAGTCTTAGTCGAGACTTCTGTCCCCCTGCTGCTCTTGGGTGTCTAAATTTTGTTGGGCATGACACTGCCTCCCCTTCCCTCTCCTCCAAAACTACAGGGCCAGAAACAAGTGGTGGCGATGGCGAAGTATCATGGTCCAATTTCGTTTTTTTTGCCAATGAACTGCCATCCCCTACAAAGAGTTTAGATTGCGACGGTTGCCTTTTTAGCTGTACTGGTGGTGTTGCACTAGTGTCTTTTGCAGTGCTTCCGCTGCCAGTCCCAATAAGTCGCTTGTATCTCTCTTTCTCTGACATTATGGATTTTATGTCACTGAGTGGTAACACTGCCCACTGTCCCACAATAATAATGTTCAGTCTGTTTAAAATGCACACCGTCCGCTGTCTCACTGCCTGGCTGTAGTGTGCACCAATGTGTGTGGAGTGAACACAGAACTAGCTTGCTTGTAAGCAGAAAAGAGGCAAAGTACTCCCACCGGGCACTTCATTGCACAGACCCACTCAAGAAAAATGTTAAGTCTGTTTAAAATGCCCAGATGCACAGACCCACTCAAGGACAATGTTCAGTCTGTTAAAAATGCCCACTGACCACTGTCTCACTGCCTGCCTGGCAGTGCACTAATGTGTGTGCAGTGCACACAGAACTAGCTTGCTTGTAAGCAGAAAAGAGGCAGAGTACTCTCCCCGGGCACTTCACTGCACAGACCCACTCAAGAACAATGTTCAGTCTGTTTAAAATGCCCAAATGAACAGACCCACTCAAGGACAATGTTCAGTCTGTTTAAAATGCCCAAATGAACAGACCCACTCAAGGACAATGTTCAGTCTGTTTAAAATGCCCAAATGAACAGACCCACTCAAGAACAATGTTCAGTCTGTTAAAATGCCCACTGCCCACTGTCTCACTGCCTGCCTGGCAGTGCACTCATGTGTGTGCAGTGCACACAGAACTAGCTTGCTTGTAAGCAGAAAAGAGGCTGAGTACTCCAGCCCAGGCACTTCCCAGCACAGACCCACTCAAGGACAATATTCAGTCTGTTTAAAATGCCCAGATGAACAGACCCACTCAAGGACAATGTTCAGTCTGTTTAAAATGACCAAATGAACAGACCCACTCAAGAACAATGTTCAGTCTGTTAAAAATGCCCAGATGAACAGACCCACTCAAGAACAATGGTCAGTCTGTTTAAAATGCCCAGATGCACAGACCCATTCAAGAACAATGTTCAGTCTGTTAAAAATGCCCACTGCCCACTGTCTCACTGCCTGCCTGGCAGTGCAATAATGTGTGTGCAGTGCACACAGAACTAGCTTGCTTTAAGCAGAAAAGAGGCAGAGTACTCCCCCCGGGCACTTCACTGCACAGACCCACTCAAGAACAATGTTCAGTCTGTTTAAAATGCCCAGATGCACAGACCCACTCAAGGACAATGTTCAGTCTGTTTAAAATGCCCAAATGAACAGACCCACTCAAGAACAATGTTCAGTCTGTTAAAAATGCCCACTGCCCACTGTCTCACTGCCTGGCTGGCAGTGCACTCATGTGTGTGCAGTGCACAAAGCACTAGCTTGCTTGTAAGCAGAAATGAGGCTGAGTACTCCGGCCCAGGCACTTCCCAGCACAGACCCACTCAAGAACAATGTTCAGTATGTTTAAAATGCCCAGATGCACAGACCCACTCAAGAACAATGTTCAGTCTGTTTAAAATGCCCAGATGCACAGACCCACTCAAGAACAATGTTCAGTCTGTTTAAAATGCCCAAATGAACAGACCCACTCAAGAACAATGTTCAGTCTGTTAAAAAATGCTCAGATGAACAGACCCACTCAAGGACTATGTTCAGTCTGTTTAAAATACCCAGATGCACAGACCCACTCAAGGACAATGTTCAGTATGTAAAAAATGCCCACTGCCCACTGTCTCACTGCCTGCCTGGCAGTGCACTAATGTGTGTGCAGTGCATACAGAACTAGCTTGCTTGTAAGCAGAAAAGAGGCAGAGTACTCCCCCCGGGCACTTCACTGCACAGACCCACTCAAGAACAATGTTCAGTCTGTTTAAAATGCCCAGATGCACAGACCCACTCAAGGACAATGTTCAGTCTTTTTAAAATGCCCAAATGAACAGACCCACTCAAGAACAATGGTCAGACTGTTTAAAATGCCCAGATGCACAGACCCATTCAAGAACAATGTTCAGTCTGTTAAAAATGCCCACTGCCCACTGTCTCACTGCCTGCCTGGCAGTGCACTAATGTATGTGCAGTGCACAAAGAACTAGCTTACTTGTAAGCAGAAAAGAGGCAGAGTACTCCCCCCGGGCACTTCACTGCACAGACCCACTCAAGAACAATGTTCAGTCTGTTTAAAATGCCCAGATGCACAGACCTACTCAAGAACAATGTTCAGTCTTTTTAAAATGCCCAAATGAACAGACCCACTCAAGAACAATGGTCAGACTGTTTAAAATGCCCAGATGCACAGACCCATTCAAGAACAATGTTCAGTCTGTTAAAAATGCCCACTGCCCACTGTCTCACTGCCTGCCTGGCAGTGCACTAATGAATGTGCAGTGCACACAGAACTAGCTTACTTGTAAGCAGAAAAGAGGCAGAGTACTCCCCCCGGGCACTTCACTGCACAGACCCACTCAAGAACAATGTTCAGTCTGTTTAAACTGCCCAGATGCACAGACCCACTCAAGAACAATGTTCAGTCTGTTTAAAATGCCCAGATGCACAGACCCACTCAAGGACAACGTTCAGTCTGTTTAAAATGCCCAGATGCACAGACCCACTCAAGAACAATGTTCAGTCTGTTTAAAATGCCCAGATGAACAGACCCACTCAAGGACAATGTTCAGTCTGTTTAAAATGACCAAATGAACAGACCCACTCAAGAACAATGTTCAGTCTGTTAAAAATGCCCAGATGAACAGACCCACTCAAGAACAATGGTCAGTCTGTTTAAAATGCCCAGATGCACAGACCCATTCAGGAACAATGTTCAGTCTGTTAAAAATGCCCACTGCCCACTGTCTCACTGCCTGCCTGGCAGTGCAATAATGTGTGTGCAGTGCACACAGAACTAGCCTGCTTTAAGCAGAAAAGAGGCAGAGTACTCCCCCCGGGCACTTCACTGCACAGACCCACTCAAGAACAATGTTCAGTCTGTTTAAAATGCCCAGATGCACAGACCCCACTCAAGGACAATGTTCAGTCTGTTTAAAATGCCCAAATGAACAGACCCACTCAAGAACAATGTTCAGTCTGTTAAAAATGCCCACTGCCCACTGTCTCACTGCCTGGCTGGCAGTGCACTCATGTGTGTGCAGTGCACAAAGCACTAGCTTGCTTGTAAGCAGAAAAGAGGCTGAGTACTCCGGCCCAGGCACTTCCCAGCACAGACCCACTCAAGAACAATGTTCAGTATGTTTAAAATGCCCAGATGCACAGACCCACTCAAGAACAATGTTCAGTCTGTTTAAAATGCCCAGATGCACAGACCCACTCAAGGACAACGTTCAGTCTGTTTAAAATGCCCAGATGCACAGACCCACTCAAGAACAATGTTCAGTCTGTTTAAAATGCCCAAATGAACAGACCCACGCAAGAACAATGTTCAGTCTGTTACAAAATGCTCAGATGAACAGACCCACTCAAGGACTATGTTCAGTCTGTTTAAAATACCCAGATGCACAGACCCACTCAAGGACAATGTTCAGTATGTAAAAAATGTCCACTGCCCACTGTCTCACTGCCTGCCTGGCAGTGCACTCATGTGTGTGCAGTGCACACAGAACTAGCTTGCTTGTAAGCAGAAAAGAGGCTGAGTACTCCAGCCCGGGCACTTCCCAGCACAGACTCACTCAAGGACAATATTCAGTCTGTTTAAAATGCCCAGATGAAAAGATCCACTCAAGGACAATGTTCAGTCTGTTTAAAATGACCAAATGAACAGACCCACTCAAGAACAATGTTCAGTCTGTTAAAAATGCCCAGATGAACAGACCCACTCAAGAACAGTGGTCAGTCTGTTTAAAATGCCCAGATGCACAGACCCATTCAAGAACAATGTTCAGTCTGTTAAAAATGCCCACTGCCCACTGTCTCACTGCCTGCCTGGCAGTGCACTAATGTGTGTGCAGTGCACACAGAACTAGCTTGCTTGTAAGCAGAAAAGAGGCAGAGTACTCCCCCCGGGCACTTCACTGCACAGACCCACTCAAGAACAATGTTCAGTCTGTTTAAAATGCCCAGATGCAAAGACCCACTCAAGGACAATGTTCAGTCTGTTTAAAATGCCCAGATGCACAGACCTACTCAAGAACAATGTTCAGTCTTTTTAAAATGCCCAAATGAACAGACCCACTCAAGAACAATGGTCAGACTGTTTAAAATGCCCAGATGCACAGACCCATTCAAGAACAATGTTCAGTCTGTTAAAAATGCCCACTGCCCACTGTCTCACTGCCTGCCTGGCAGTGCACTAATGTGTGTGCAGTGCACACAGAACTAGCTTACTTGTAAGCAGAAAAGAGGTAGAGTACTCCCCCGGGCACTTCACTGCACAGACACACTCAAGAACAATGTTCAATCTGTTTAAAATGCCCAGATGCACAGACCCACTCAAGAACAATGTTCAGTCTGTTTAAAATGCCCAGATGCACAGACCCACTCAAGGACAACGTTCAGTCTGTTTAAAATGCCCAGATGCACAGACCCACTCAAGAACAATGTTCAGTCTGTTTAAAATGCCCAAATGAACAGACCCACTCAAGAACAATGTTCAGTCTGTTAAAAATGCTCAGATGAACAGACCCACTCAAGGACAATGTTCAGTCTGTTTAAAATGCCCAGATGCACAGACCCACTCAAGGACAATGTTCAGTCTGTAAAAAATGCCCACTGCCCACTGTCTCACTGCCTGCCTGGCAGTGCACTCATGTGTGTGCAGTGCACACATAACTAGCTTGCTTGTAAGCAGAAAAGAGGCTGAGTACTCCAGCCCGGGCACTTCCCAGCACAGACCTACTCAAGGACAATATTCAGTCTGTTTAAAATGCCCAGATGAACTGACCCACTCAAGAACAATGTTCAGTCTGTTTAAAATGCCCAGATGCACAGACCCATTCAAGAACAATGTTCAGTCTGTTAAAAATGCCCACTGCCCACTGTCTCACTGCCTGCCTGGCAGTGCACTCATGTGTGTGCAGTGCACACAGAACTAGCTTGCTTGTAAGCAGAAAAGAGGCTGAGTACTCCAGCCCGGGCACTTCCCAGCACAGACCTACTCAAGGACAATATTCAGTCTGTTTAAAATGCCCAGATGAACTGACCCACTCAAGAACAATGTTCAGTCTGTTTAAAATGCCCAGATGCACAGACCCATTCAAGAACAATGTTCAGTCTGTTAAAAATGCCCACTGCCCACTGTCTCACTGCCTGCCTGGCAGTGCACTAATGTGTGTGCAGTGCACACAGAACTAGCTTGCTTGTAAGCAGAAAAGAGGCAGAGTACTCCCCCCGGGCACTTCACTGCACAGACCCACTCAAGAACAATGTTCAGTCTGTTTAAAATGCCCAGATGCACAGACCCACTCAAGGACAATGTTCAGTCTGTTAAAAATGCCCACTGCCCACTGTCTCACTGCCCGCCTGGCAGTGCACTAATCTGTGTGCAGTGCACACAGAACTAGCTTGCTTTAAGCAGAAAAGAGGCAGAGTACTCCCCCCGGGCACTTCCCAGCACAGACTGACTCAAGGACAATATTCAATCTGTTTAAAATGCCCAGATGAACAGACCCACTCAAGGACAATGTTCAGTCTGTTTAAAATGCCCAAATGAACAGACCCACTCAAGAACAATATTCAGTCTGTTTAAAATGCCCAAATGAACAGACCCACTCAAGAACAATGTTCAGTCTGTTTAAAATGCCCAGATGCACAGACCCACTCAAGAACAATGTTCAGTCTGTTAAAAATGCCCACTGCCCACTGTCTCACTGCCTGCCTGGCAGTGCACTCATGTGTGTGCAGTGCACACAGAACTAGCTTGCTTGTAAGCAGAAAAGAGGCTGAGTACTCCGGCCCAGGCACTTCCCAGCACAGACCCACTCAAGGACAATATTCAGTCTGTTTAAAATGCCCAGATGAACAGACCCACTCAAGGACAATGTTCAGTCTGTTTAAACTGCCCAGATGAACAGACCCACTCAAGGACAATGTTCAGTCTATTTAAAATGCCCAAATGAACAGACACACTCAAGAACAATGTTCAGTCTGTTAAAAATGCCAAGATGAACAGAACCACTCAAGAACAATGTTTAGTCTGTTTAAAATTCCCAGATGAACAGACCCACTCAAGGACAAATTTCAGTCTGTAAAAAATGCCCACTGACCACTGTCTCACTGCCTGCCTGGAAGTGTACTCATGTGTGTGCAGTGCACACAGAACTAGCTTGCTTGTAAGCAGAAAAGAGGCTGAGTACTCCAGCCCGGGCACTTCCCAGCACAGACCCACTCAAGGACAATATTCAATCTGTTTAAAATGCCCCAATGAACAGACCCACTCAAGGACAATGTTCAGTCTGTTTAAAATGCCCAAATGAACAGACCCACTCAAGAACAATGGTCAGTCTGTTTAAAATGCCCAGATGCACAGACCCATTCAAGAACAATGTTCAGTCTGTTAAAAATGCCCACTGCCCACTGTCTCACTGCCTGCCTGGCAGTGGACTAATGTGTGTGCAGTGCACACAGAACTAGCTTGCTTGTAAGCAGAAAAGAGGCAGAGTACTCCCCCCGGGCACTTCACTGCACAGACCCACTCAAGAACAATGTTCAGTCTGTTTAAAATGCCCAGATGCAAAGACCCACTCAAGGACAATGTTCAGTCTGTTTAAAATGCCCAGATGCACAGACCCACTCAAGGACAATATTCAGTCTGTTTAAAATGCCCAGGTGCACAGACCCACTCAAGGACAATGTTCAGTCTGTTTAAAAAAGCCCACTGCCCACTGTCTCACTGCCTGCCTGGCAGTGCACTAATGTGTGTGCAGTGCACACAGAACTAGCTTGCTTGTAAGCAGAAAAGAGGCAGAGTACTCCACCCGGGCACTTCACTGCACAGAGCCACTCAAGAACAATGTTCAGTCTGTTTAAAATGCCCCAAATGAACAGACCCACTCAAGGACAATGTTCAGTCTGTTTAAAATTCCCAAATGAACAGACCCACTCAAGAACAATATTCAGTCTGTTAAAAATGCCCACTGCCCACTGTCTCACTGCCTGCCTGGCAGTGCACTCATGTGTGTGCAGTGCACACAGAACTAGCTTGATTGTAAGCAGAAAAGAGGCTGAGTACTCCAGCCCGGGCACTTCCCAGCACAGACCCACTCAAGGACAATATTCTGTCTGTTTAAAATGCCCAGATGAACAGACCCACTCAAGGACAATGTTCAGTCTGTTTATAATGACCAAATGAACAGACCCACTCAAGAACAATGTTCAGTCTGTTAAAAATGCCCAGATTAACAGACCCACTCAAGAACAATGGTCAGTCTGTTTAAAATGCCCAGATGCACAGACCCATTCAAGAACAATGTTCAGTCTGTTAAAAATTCCCACTGCCCACTGTCTCACTGCCTGCCTGGCAGTGCACTAATGTGTGTGCAGTGCACACAGAACTAGCTTACTTGTAGGCAGAAAAGAGGCAGAGTACTCCCCCCGGGCACTTCACTGCACAGACCCACTCAAGAACAATGTTCAGTCTGTTTAAAATGCCCAGATGCACAGACCCACTCAAGGACAATGTTCAGTCTGTTTAAAATGCCCAGATGCACAGACCCACTCAAGGACAATGTTCAGTCTGTAAAAAATGCCCACTGCCCACTGTCTCACTGCCTGCCTGGCAGTTAACTAAAGTGGGTGCAGTGCACACAGAACTAGCTTGCTTGTAAGCAGAAAAGAGGCAGAGTACTCCCCCCGGGCACTTCACTGCACAGACCCAATCAAGAACAATGTTCAGTCTGTTTAAAATGCCCAGATGCACAGACCCACTCAAGGACAATGTTCAGTCTGTTTAAAATGCCCAAATGAACAGACCCACTCAAGGACAATGTTCAGTCTGTTTAAAATGCCCAAATGAACAGACCCACTCAAGGACAATGTTCAGTCTGTTTAAAATGCCCAAATGAACATACCCACTCAAAATGCCCACAAACATTGAAAAAATGAACATACCCACTCAAACATACCCACAAAAAATGCCCACTGCACTGACAGACTAAGTAATTGGAATTTAATAAAGCAGGAATTTTTGTCACTCCAGAAACATGGATGACATTGAAAATAATATCTCTCTCCAAGCCAGTCCAACACCCTCAATGGTAAACAGTGGTCAGTGCTAGCTGACTAGACCACTAGACTGCTTGAAAGAAACAGGAATACTAGTGACTGTAGCTGACCCCTGGCACTAAAGCAAGACAAGGAATATTTTCCTTTCCTTTGCTAGCCTAAGCCTAGTATCTGTTCTGTGTTCTCTATCAGTAAGAACATAAGAACATAATAAAATGCCATACTGGGTCAGACCAAGGGTCCATCAAGCCCAGCATCCTGTTTCCAACAGTGGCCAATCCAGGCCATAAGAACCTGGCAAGTACCCAAAAACTAAGTCTATTCCATGTAACCATTGCTAATGGCAGTGGCTATTCTCTAAGTGAACTTAATAGCAGGTAATGGACTTCTCCTCCAAGAACTTATCCAATCCTTTTTTAAACACAGATATACTAACTGCACTAACCACATTCTCTGGCAACAAATTCCAGAGTTTAATTGTGCGTTGAGTAAAAAAGAACTTTCTCCGATTAGTTTTAAATGTGCCCTATGCTAACTTCAAGGAGTGCCCCCTAGTCTTTCTACTATCCGAAAGAGTAAATAACCGATTCACACCTACCCGTTCTAGACCTCTCATGATTTTAAACACCTCTATGATATCCCCCCTCAGTTCTGGTTCTGGTTCTGCTTCTGCTTCTGCCTGCCTGCCTGCCACCCAGCCCACCTCCCCACAGAATCGCTGGAAATAAGTGTGTGGCTCCTCGTGCTGCTGTTTATATACTGCTGGCTTGTCAGTAAAATGCACAGAGAGCACTGAATGACAGCGCGATTGGCTGCAATCAGTGCTGCTCATCAAACGTCAGCGTGAATACGCTGCGTTCCGGTATGCATGCCGACCTGTCCGACCCTTTCCTGTGAGTCACTGCGACTCACAGGAAAGGGTCAGACAGGTTGGCATGGTTACCGCAGGGGCACCGCCATTTTGTGGTAATCCGGGGCTCCGAGCTCGCAGCTAATGGCGGCGAGGGAAAAGCGCGCGCCTCGCGGTTCAACGTATTCAACAGAATATGTTGAATACGGAAATATGTTGAATACGCTGGATGTCGCGATACGTTGTGCATTCCCCCTTTTTTTTCAGTTTGAAAAAAATAAGTTGCGGATTACAAATCCGTTCAAAACGAATGCACACCCCTATTAGTTAGTCACCCACAATACAGAAAGTAAAATGTGTGGCCAAAGCACAGGCATTAATTAATTAATATCATAGCGATATTAAGTCGGAGCCCCCAAAAATAAAAAAAAAATAAAAAATTCTGCCTGTGGGATGGAAAACGGACGCTCAACTTTTCCGGCATCCATTTTCTGAACCTATGGCTGTCAGCGGGTTTGACAAATGACGCCGGTAAAATGACGCCGGTAAAATTAAGCGTCGACTGTCAGACCCGCTGTCATGGCATGGTTACCGCAGGGGCGCCGCCATTTTGTGGTAATCCGGGGCTCCGAGCTCGCAGCTAATGGCGGCGAGGAAAAGCGCGCGCCTCGCGGTTCAACGTATTCAACAGAAATATGTTGAATACAGACATATGTTGAATACGTTGGAAGTCGCGATGCGTTGTGCATCCCCCCTTTTTTTTCAGTTTGAAAAAAATAAGTTGCGGATTACAAATCCGTTCAAAACGAATGCACACCCCTATTAGTTAGTCACCCACAATACAGAAAGTAAAATGTGTGGCCAAAGCACAGGCATTAATTAATTAATATCATAGCGATATTAAGTCGGAGGCCCCAAAAATTAAAAAAAATGAAAAATTCTGCCTGTGGGATGGAAAACGGACGCTCAACTTTGCCGGCATCCATTTTCTAAACCTATGGCTGTCAGCGGGTTTGACAAATGACGCCGGTAAAATGACGCCGGTAAAATTAAGCGTCGACTGTCAGACCCGCTGTCATCCGCCGCTTCCGCCAATAAGGAGGCACTAGGGACGTGCTAGTGTCCCTAGCGCTGCCTTATTAGTGCGGGCCCTAATTTAATTAAAGAATTACACACCCAGGAGAGGTGCCTGGACTCGTGTCGGGAGAGCGGGCGCTTGCCTCGGAGTGTCGACTCTCCTGCGGACTTTATTGACTCGGCCTGTCTGGTATTTCAAATCCTGCTCTAACTGCACTCTTGGAGTTTCTCACTATGAAACACTTTGCAACAGTAGTTGAAAAATTAGGGTTAATTAATTGACTTGTTATGACCTGAATACAGATGGTCATTATGGCTTCACTTCTCCAGTAATTCTCCTTAGCAATTCCAGGCCTTTTTTAAGTTTGTCATTTATGCTCTCTGTTAGCACCACTCTGCCAGTATAAGGGCACAGGTACCGGTTATGGATAACCCCCCCCAGAGTGGGGGCAGACTGAATCCAAAAACAGCTGGCTAAAGACAGGAACAGGCCTGGCCTAGCACCCGGAATATTCTGTCTGATCAGTGACCTCCCCTCTCAGGTAGAGCCCTCCAGTTTGGTAGTTGGCAGGACTTAAACATGAAGTGCTCACAGGACTGAAAAGCAGTCACCAAGATGGGTCAGGGCTAAAACTAGGACAAAATGAAACGGTGTCCACAAAGCAAGACAGAACAGGGAAGAGACAGAAACCAAACAAGACATAGAACAAGACCAAAACAAGAGAAATGGAAGGCCCCAGAATTGAGGCCAAACAGGACACAGGAACAAACAAAAGCTAGGAACAACCCTCAAAGATACAAAGGCAAGGCTAAGACTAAGACAAACATAGAAGGCAACAATAATAGGGCCAAGTACAGAGCTAAAGGAAGAACTAGGACTAGGACTAAGATAGCCATAATGCAGATTGTAGGACAGTCCAATATTTATTTATTTATTTATTTATTTATTTATTTTTGGCTTTTATATACCGATATTCCTGTAAAAAACTACAAATCACACCGGTTTACAATGAACAAAACTTTGCATAAGAGTGTTAATGGAACAATGTGAGAGACAAGTAAATGCATAGGAAGCCGGAGCTAAGAACTTGCCTGTTGCCAAAGAAAAAACAAAAACAAAACAATATTCAAAATAGCTAATAAATAAATACTTCGGAGCGGGAATTGATAAATACTTAATAAATCTATAATTAACAAGATTCTAATTAAGATAAATACTTAATAAATCTAATTAACAAGATTTTAGTTAACAAAGGTATGGATCTTACGGCAGACTTAATCAGGTCAGGATAAGAAGTCTAGCTACAATGGTACATCACAATCTATAGGAGATAACTCTCATGAGAAGGTTAGTTAAAGTTAGAGCATTAGATTGGATCAATGGTCCCTGAAAATGAGGAACAAAGATAAAGACAATATGAGGCAGGGTACTTATTGTGAGGACAAGTTTCAAACTGTGGCAATGCAGGAAGCATGGTCACTAGCAGGATCTTCAAGCCATACAGCCTGGAGGTCTGAGCAGCAGGTAGCATGGCCCACTGAGGGCCCCTGATGGTGGGAGGCATGCACTGCACACACAGATTCTCACAGCCAGTTTTCCTTCTACCTTAAATTTGTTTTAGTAATTTACAATATTTATCATGTTAACCCGAAAGCAGTTTTTGGATGCATTTGTGAAATGAATACATTGAGCAAATATGTTTATCCAAGTTCTGTCCCTACATAATAGAGTCAGCTCTATCTATAGCAAAGCTGAACTTAGCCCTAGGCATATAATTGGGTCTTTCTTGTATATTATAACATGGAATGTGTTCCAGTATAGAGAGCATCTGAAAAATTGAGATCCATGATCATAAACTCACCTATAATCTGGGTATTTACCCACAGCTGGGATTCATTGAGTCACAGTTGTACTTATAAGAACCCAGAAAATCAGGGAAGAAAATGTCAAAGTCCTTGATTATATCTGAATTTTCTCAGGTAACTTAAATTATTTGCTTTTCGATTATCTTTTCTGCAACTGTGAGGATTTTAATTTGTAAAGATTGATCAATGAGGGCAAGAGCAGAAGGAGGATATTACCATTACCTGTTGCGCAGTAGCTGAGCTTCCCGGGGGTAAGCAGTTTCTTTTGCCCCGACGGTTTCAAGATCTCCAGCCTGCGACTGACACCGCTGGAGGGGCGTGGCTGTGCCCGGAAATGAGGTGACTTTTCCTTATTATAAATTGGACTATTCTGTGGCGCGCAGCTGCCGCTGGCACACCGCTGAAGCCGCGCGCGCTAAAGGGGTGCGCGGCTACAGGGCTTTGCCGGGCTTCGCCGGGATTCAGCCGGACTCAGCCGGACATTTTTTCCTCTTTTTTTTTTTAATGGTTATATAAATTACTATCCCACTTTGTTTGAGAAATTAAGTGTCCTATCCTTGAGTCTCTCAAGCCCTCCATCAAGTGATAGCTACCATAGTTTGCATTCCATATTGGATACAACTCTGACTTTGATTGTTTTGGTGCCTTTGTTTATTTCCTTATTAAAAAGATATGCCTCACACCAAGAGGAAGACAAGACTAAAGCCTCCAACTGGTAAAATGATGGCAAATTCAAGCCAGAGAACTGTATCTGAATGGTTGACTCTAAATTCCCCAGATGAGCTGACCATTGAAGGAGTAGTGTTAGAGCGGAACACTCTCCTTCCGGTCGAAGAAACATCTTTGAGCCCTCGGGCACCCAATGTACCACCTCCACCCGGGTTAGAGGGAGATTTACTCCCAGAAAACTCAGGAGAAAAACGGGAAGGGATAATTCTGAGTACCTCGGCTCTAGATAATAAATTACATCAAGGGGATAAGTTAGATTTGATAGATAAAGTTAACCAAGGAACAACTCAGTACACCATTTTGGATAAATTAAATGTATCTCCAAAGAGTACTAGTACTCCAAAATCAGCTAAATACGACAGAGAGAACCCCCATCATAATGTTGAAGTTATTATTAATTCAGATGTAATGATGTCTAAACCAGCAAATGTCACATTGGACAATGTTTGGAACTTCTTAGTTAAGATGGATGGATCAATCAATAAATTAACAGAGATAGTGATGAAAAATACAAATATATCAGTTCAAAATTCTGAAAAATTAGTAGAACAAGAAAAGGCTATGAAGGAATTAGATAAGAGAATACTGCAGGTAGAGAAAATTCAGAGTCATCAAATAACTGTAGAAACAGAGGTATATAAACGGATGGAGGGGTTAGAAAATTCCATAAAATCATTAAACCTCAGAATTAATAATTTTACTTTTATTAGGAAATTGAATCCAATAGAGCTTTTTAGAAATTATCTGATGCAAATTTTAGGGATTCCTGAAAAATGCCTTCCAGTAATTGTAAAAGCCTTTTATGTTGGTATAAAGAAAGAGAATATAGGGCAAGAACAACAAATGGAACATAAAGAACAAATTGGATTATCCTCTGAAAAAAAAAGGTGATAAAGATAGTTCCTTAGATCTGTCAGATTTGATTCAAAAGTCTCAGGAAGAAATCAAAGTTAAATCAAGAGGTACATTATTAGTCCAATGTGCTTTTATCACTGACAAAGATACAATAATGAAATTTTTCTTTCGCAATAGATTAAAACTGTTTTACGGACCAAAGGTCTGGATCTATCCAGACTGTGCAAGATCTACTCAATTGCGAAGGAAAAAATTTCTTTCGTTAAGGAAGGATTTAATGGAAAAGGGAGGATCTCTCATATTAAGATATCCTTGTCGATGTTTTGTCAAATTCGAAGGGAAGAACTATATATTTTCAGATCCAGAGGATCTCAGAAGCCTTCTCGTTGTATAGTATCGGGTTTATTGATATGAAAGGGTCTAATTGATGCAAACATTCTTTAAAGTTAATGCCTTTTCTTTCTTAGTATAGAATTTAAGCCGCTTAAATGATAGTAGACTATCACTGTGATTTACCTATATGCTAAATAATAGGCTGCTTCTTGTTAGATATAATTACCTTTATGGTACTAAATTTGATGTAAGATTGTGTAATCTCAAGAACCAGTCATTATTATTGTCATTTTCAGTATATTTTATTTATTGTACTTATGTTTTCAAAACAATAAATAAAGAATTCAAAAAAAAAAAGATTGATCAATTGTATATTTTATGTCATGCTGGCTTTTACTGGAAACTTTGAGTAGTTGAAGGCCTAACCAATATATTTGCCTGACCTAACTTACATTGTGAATTGAAATAGCTGTCACTCAGTCATGGCCTTGTTGTTTCTCGATAGCAGAACTTTTGTTGGCCTTTTGGACCTAATTTATTTTCCTCTCTTGTACTCTGCACTCCATGTTAGTCTGTCACATCAATCATGTGTCCTACTGGCAGCCTTCCACAAATGCCCTGGTGGGAGTAGAGCACTATTATTATTGTGGGAAATATTGTACTATTATTGCTTTCAGCAAACAGCTATTCATAAAACTACAGTGAAAATGAAAAATAGGGAAATCCTATATTTACCAGTTATGATTTTTTTGGGTCTTATCTGTTTATTATTTTAGCTGTTTCTTTTAGAACTACAGTTATAACCCCTATATATTTTAAGGTCAGAATTCAGTGAGTTTATCTGGCTAAGTTCAGGATTATTGTCCGTCCCTCACAGAGGACATTACTTGGCTAAATCTTATCTGGATAAAAAAGAGGCAGTATGGAGGCAATCCAAGAATGGAGCTTAAACTTAGCTGGATAGCACTAATATCAGCTCTGCCTAGATGTTGGTCAGTTTAGTTTGGTAATGGTAGAAAGCAGGTCTAAATTTATCAAAGTAAACTTATCCAGATAAATTTAAACCTCACTGGTTATATTCAGCAGGACTTGTTTGTCACTGAATATTTTGGCTAAAGTTACCCAAATTAAGCTCATCCCACTAACTTGCCACTCACTGTGCACAGAATATAGGTCTCTTTTGTTTTTAGTATAATAATGTTGTTTATATTACAGCTGTCAGAATTTCAAGTTACATGAGTAGTGACTTATGCAACCTCTTTTGCATTTTGTAGACTGAATAAAGAGGTCATACAATTCCCAGGGCTATAGAATTAACATTCCAGATCTATTATATTCTCTCTGCTATCTCACAACGATAACAGTCACTGGGATGCTGGTGTTCCACTGTTAGGGAGGAGGTATGACCTCTCGGGCCCTAGGTACAATGGTGGGGGTTCACAACTCGTTGCTCACTCTCAAGCACTCTCTCCATCACAGTTCAGTGGGTACTCACTTAAAGAAGGATCTCAATAAGTTGTGGTCAAATGGAGAAATGCAGCCAGCAGTCCAGTAATGGTAAGAACATAAGAAATTGCCATACTGAGTCAGATCAAGGGTCCATCAAGCCTAGCATCCTGTTTCCAATAGTGGCCAATCCAGGCTACAAGTACCTGGCAAACACTAAGTAGATCCCATGCTACTGATACCAGTAATAGCAGTGGCTATTCTCTAAAACAACTTGATTAATAGCCGTTAATGGACTTCTCCTCCAAGAACCCATCCAAACCTTTTTTAAACCCAGCTACACTAACTACATTAACCACATCCTCTGACAATAAATTCCAGAGCTTAATTGTGCGTTGAGTGAAAAAGAATTTTCTCCGATTAGATTTAGTTAGCTACTTGCTAACTTCATGGCGTGCACCCTAGACTTTCTATTATCTGAATGAGTAAATAACCAATTCACATGTACCCATTCTAGACCTCTCATGATTTTAAAGACCTCTATCATATCCCTCCTCGGCCATCTCTTCTTCAAGCTGAACAGCCCTAACTTCTTTAGCCTTTCCTCATAGGGTAGCTGTTCCATTCCCTTTATCATTTTGGTATTCCTTCTGGAAGCTAGACAACAAAGCTGAATTTGTACTGGTGTTATATAAAGATATTATACATGCAATCTGGACTATGTAGTACCATAATCCAGATTGATATGAGTTTATACATTTAATGGTGAACCTATGCATTTTGTATGTTGGTATGGTTATAAATAAAAAGATAAAAAAAATAAATTTACTTCAATTTGAAGATTCGGATTCCTGCTAAAATTGAAAAAATTATTAACATAAAAAGCTAAATAACAACTCCCAGGGCTGCAGATCTTTTGTCCATAGTATTTCTTCTCTTAACTCTACTCCCCTGATCTGAGAAAATGTCCAATATGCCCTCCCTTTGAAGGGTGGGAAAATTCTTATCTCTTAAAATCATAAGTAAGAGCTAAGAGTGGAAAAACCCTCCTTATTTCAAAACTGAGTCCCAAAACACTCTTCAAAGCCAGTAGTCTCTGTTCCCACTGTTAACTGGTCTCAGGGGCAAGGTAACTAGAAATCTAGCCTTTCCAGAAAGGGTGTACTGGCTCTTCTATTGGAAACTGGTCAAGATCGCAAAAAAAATCCCACTCTATCCACAAAAAAACCTCTTCTTTTGGTGAAGCGTGAGGCCTACCAGGAACTCCACCAGAAAACACCTTCCTCTGCTCCAGCACTCCAACTCCTCATTCAAGATGGTCTTCTCTTCTATGCATGCTAACCCAGTATGTACAGGGCAAGACCCATTCCAAAAAGGGGATGATCTAAAGATAGCATTTGGGGATTGCAAAATCCCCAAAATAGATGTAAAACTGGGAGAAACTTGGTGATGGTGCGAAGCCACCATCACACTTATAATACTGTGCTGCATGTGTAACCCCCACTCCAGATTAATAAGCCAGTTGAGGGAAGGGGATCACTACAGGGAAAAATAATTATGATATCACACTTATATCACTGTGTACTATGCATTTTCGTTTGGGGCTAAAATAAACCAAATGCTTTATTTACCACATACTCTCTTACCATGAATTAGGAACATGAAGTGATTGCACAAACACCAAATTCTATAAGGTATATGTGAGCTCTCCCTTTTCCCTCAATTTAAGAAAGTGAATACCAACAGAGAATATAATTAAACATAATTTTACTAACTGAATGTAATAAACATAACAGTAGAAATGTACTTTGCATATATACACCACATAAATTTAGAAGTTTTTGACTCAGGGTAGCTTAAATTGTTTCTTAGTCCCAAGAAAATATGGAATATATGCAGTTCAGAAAAATGAAAACACAAAAATTGAGTAAGAGATCTCTAGATGGAGCACCTTAGGGTTTTTATTCTTCCGTTAGACACTCAAAATTCTAGTTTACTTTATCTTGAGTTTTACGTTGATATCTTTAGTTCTTTTTTTTTTAAATTTATGCAATTTATTATTACAATCAAGAAAATCATGACAATCAGAAAAAAATATATGAAGTTCAAAATTCAATATATAATAAGACAAAAAGAAAAATTTCAAAACTTCATACAATCTAGTCCACAATATAGAGATCCAGTTCTACTATTACAAGAAATATTAATCAATAAGAGGAAAACAAAGATCAGCATCACATAAAGAGGGTCATTATTTAAATGAGAGAGAAAACATGCAGCCTTACAGGAGACATATTAACCTTAATTTAAACTACATTATCCTGAGGGGTTACAATTTTGTCGCTTAAAAATTGAGTTAACTGTGAATGGGAAAAGAAAATATATGAAGCATCTCTATATTTAATATAGCACTCACAATGAAAGTTCAGTAAGAAGGCAGCCCCTATTTGTAGGACCTTAGGTCTAAGCAACAAAAATAATTTCTGCTTCTTTTGTGTCTGTTTAGACACATCAGGAAAAACTCTAACCTGGAGCTGTAAGAAGGATTCTAATTGATGCCTGAAAAAGCTTCAATATCCAATCTCTGTCTGGTTCTATCAGGGTTGCTGGTGTAACGTGGGCAGAATCTGAGGTTTCCAAAAATTCTGAGATTCATCATCAGGACACCCTATAGGAGTTTCACATACAATCCCAGGATGATCTTCTTCTTTCCCCTTCTTAAGCAGCGGCAAATAAAATGCCCTAGATATGGAGGACCTGCATATTCTGAGACTTTAAGAAACTCTATTAAATATCTTTTAAACATATATTTGGGTGAAATATAAGGCATCTTGGGGAAGTTCACTAAATGTAGATTTCTTCTGTGAATAGCGTTTTCCAGATTTTCAATTATATTTGATAGAGATGTCTTATCCTTTATAAGGGAATCCTGTAAAGATTTAACAGAAGTCAGACTCATATTAAACTGGTTTAACTGTTGAGACATAAGTTTAGAAGAGTTCTCAACCATTTACAAACGCTGGTAATTTTTGAACTAATAAATTTAGCTGATTTATAAGAGAGCTTCCAAGTCCTTCAATTGCCTCCCAGATAGTCTAAAGTTATATGTTTAGGTCTTACCAAGGAAAATCCAGGATAAGTAGCCAAAGAACTGAAGGAATCCTTTCCATCCAAAACAAATTGCTCTCCCAAGGCTATAGGACCGGTGAGTTCGCCGAGCCTGGTACCTCGGTGTCTGCACTTCCTTCTCCCGGTGGAGAGCTCCCTGCCTGTATCATCAGCAGGGAATGGGTCCAGGCTCCCGTCCGGGTACCTGAGTGCAGCAGGGTTCACTGGAGCAATTCTCACCATCGGGGACAGGGAGATAACTGAGTCAGGGGAGGAAATTTGAATCTCTTCCACAGCATCCAGCCCCAGGGACTCCTGATGCAAGGCCCCCTCGAACAACATGTTTATCCACCAGACCGGTCACTGGCAACAACGGAGTAGCCTCAGGGAAGGTCTTCTCCCTTGCTCATCTTTTCCGGCCAGAATGGGGCATTTTAGGTAAGAAATTATTAGAAGAAAAATTGGAGGCAATACACGATCTTTAAAAAATACGCGATCGTGTACTTTTGTTCGCACACCAGGCGCGAACAAAAGTACACTGGATTTTATAAGATACGTGCGTAGCCGCGCGTATCTTATAAAATCCGGGGTCGGCGCGCGCAAAGGGGTGCACATTTGTGCAACCTGCGCGCGCCGAGCCCAGCGGTGCTGCCTGTTCCCTCCGAGGGAACTTTCCTTCGCCCTCCCCCCACCTTCCCCTCCCTTCCCCTAAATAACCCCCCCTCCGGCCCTATCTAAAACCCCCCCTACCTTTGTCGGCAAAGTTACGCCTGCTGAAATCCAGAAGGATTTACGCGCGCAGGGCTTTTAAAATCCGCCCAACAGTGTTTAGACTGGCGATGCCAATGCCATCTTGGATACTCTCTACATATATTTATTTAAAATCTTTTCTATACCGTTGCTAAGTTAAATACCATCGCAATGGTTTACATGTTGGCACATAAATTAAGGTGATTGAGTGCGTACTAAGGTACATTCTAACAGGTGCAGCAAAAGCTTCGGTTACAATATATCAAAAGAATAAGCAATCAATTGAAAAGTGAAGTAGGTCAAGCACAGGTGTGCCTTTACAGTACTAATCACTGGTAAAATTCTTATTCTCTGTATTTTACAATTATGTTTGTGGTGATATAGCATTGCACATTCTGAGAGTAGTGCAGTGTGTTGGTGCTCTTCAGCCCTTGAAATCTTTACTTCTTAATATACTGTCATCTTAGCTCTCTGTGGGAAACCTACAACTCATGGTCCTCTAGTTGAGTAGGATGAACTCTGGTTCTGGTCCTGGCCCTGGCCTTGGCTTGCTCAACTCTGCTTTTCCTTCAGGGGAATGTGCCTTCCACTCCAGTGTTGCACTCTCTGGTGTATGTTTCATAACAGCTCCCAGCTCTTGTACACTGGAAATCCATTGTTAATGGGATTTCAGTAAACTCACTGCAGTCTAAGGATTCAACTCCTTGAGCTTTGCAGCAGCTGCAAAAACATGCCCATCCTCTCCATTGCTGTCTTAGAGGCTGTCATGTCACCTCCCTCTGGAGCGTGAACACCAGCAGTCTCCTCAGATAAAACTCACTCCTGATTGACTGAGAATCCTTGCAGGGCTGTTTTATTTGCTTTGAGAATTGGTTAAAATCCTCACATATTCATACCTAGAAAATCTCCAAATTTGGCCCAGAGACTTTGGAATTCTGGAGGAATTGCCAGATCGCCAGGCCAACATCTAAAAACTCTGGGTGTTCCTTCCTGCTCAAGCAGCCCAGGAAGAAGACTGCAGGAGCTGCACAGGCAGAAAGCAGGACCACTACAGATCTCATCCTGTAGGAACCTGAGGAGGAAGCCTAGAAGTGAGGAGGATGTCAGGGCCCTGATTGAGTGTATGTGAGAGAGTCAGAGAGCATGAGAGGGTGACAGCCTGCATGTGCGAGTGAGAGCCTATGTATGTGTGAGTGAGAGAGAGAAAGAGAGGGAGAGAGAGAGGTCTAGAACGGGTAAATATGAATTGGTTATTTACTGTTTCAGAAAGACTAGGGGGCACTCCATGAAGTTAGCATGTGGCACATTTAAAACTAATTGGAGAAAGTTCTTTTTCACTCAACGCACAATTAAACTCTGGAATTTGTTGCTAGAGGATGTGGTTGGTGCAGTTAGTGTAGCTGTGTTTAAAAAAGGATTGGATAAATTCTTGGAGGAGAAGTCCATTACCTGCTATTAATTAAGTTGACTTAGAAAATAGCCACTGCTATTACTAGCAACAGTAACATGTTTTTGGGTACTTGCCAGGTTCTTATAGCCTGGATTGGCCACTGTCGGAAACAGGATGCTGGGCTTGATGGACCCTTGGTCTGACCCAGTATGGCATGTTCTTATGTTCTTATGTTCTTAAGTGTTTCGTGAGCGTCTTTGTATACCTTGATGACGTCCTCATTTTCTCCAAGGACCTCCATTCCCATTGGCAGGAGGTCAGGCGAGTTCTTCAGCGTTTACGGCTCACAAGCTATATGCCAAGCTTGAAAAATACATATTTGAGTGGAAATCTCTTCCCTTCCAGGGGTACATCATCTCCAGCACTGGGTTCCATATAGACCCTGAGAAGATCACCTGCATTCAGAATTGGCCACAACCTTCTGGGCTTCGGACCTTGTAGCGCTTTTTAGGGTTCGCCAACTTTTACTGACATTTTATTCCACACTACTCCCAAATTGTGGTGCTCCTTACAGCCCTCACTAGAAAGGGGGACAACCCCAAGCAATGGCCACCTGAGGCTGTTCTAGCCTTCAATAAGCTAAAGCAAGCCTTCCTTCAAGATACCTGCCTCTGACACCCGGACCCCTCTCGCCCATTCATCGTGGAGGAAGACGCCTCCTCCACAGCTGGACCTTTTTACTATGCTCCTACTTCTCGCGGGGGTTTACCCCAGCCGAGAAAAATTACGGTATAGGGGACAAAGAATTACTTGCCATCAAGATGGCTTTTGAGAAGTGGTGGCAGTGGTTGGAGGGTGCACAACACCCCATTACCATATACATGGATCATAAGAATTGTGAGTATTTCTGCCTCACCCAACAGCTGAACCACCACCAGGCATGCTGGTCCTTACTCTTCGGCCACTTTGACTTCACCCTCCGCTACAGACCAGCCTCTAAAACTATCTGGGCTGATGCTCTCTCTAGAGCGTATGACAGCTTACATTATTGATCAGGCATGGGTGCTTCTAGCCACAGCTCAGTCCATTCTGCCAGGGAAAACCACCAGACACTCAGGGAGAGCCCGTACCCTAAATTTATTACATCGGTACTACTGGTGGCCCCATGTAGGAAGGGACGTCAAAGCCTATGTGGACTCCTGTCCAACCTGCATCTGGCAAAAATCCCAGCAGGTCATCCCTGGGGCCTACTCCAGCCGCTACCAGCTCCTAAGGAATCATGGACCCACCTGTCTACACACTTCATGGTGGATCTGCCCCTTCTAATGGCCACCACATCATCTGTGTCATTGTCAACAGATTCTCGAAGATGGCCCACTTTACCATGCTTCCTAGATTTCCCTCGTCCCCTGAACTGGCCAAACTCTTCACTCAACATATCTTCCGCCTCCATGGACTTTCACAGCACATCGCCTCTGACCGCGGAGTTTAGTTCACTGCCAACTTCTGGCGATCTCTGTGCAGGAAGTTTGGCATTCAACTTGACTTCACCACGCCCTACCATCCTCAAGGCAATGGCCAAGCCGAACATATTAATCAAAACTTGAAAACCTTTCTTTGTCATTCGTGAATGATGGGCAGGATGATTGGTCCACCCTCCTTCCCTGGGCTGAGTTTTCCCACAATTCACATACCAACTCAACTACCGCCTCCTCACCGTTCCTGATCATCTACGGGAGGCATCCTGCACTGCTTCTTCCTACGCCCCTCTCAGTGCCTTCTCAGGCAGCCCAGGAACTTCGGGCCCTCTGGAATCGATCACAGGAAACCCTCCAGGAGGCAGCAGAAGAAGCAAGGAGGATAGCCAACAAGAACCAGTGACCAGCGCCCCTTTTTAACCCAGGGGACAGAGTATGACTCAGCACCCACCACATCTGCCTCCGGGTACTTTCAATGAGGCTAGCCCCTCACTACATCGGACCTTTCTCAGTCACTGAACGGCTCGGGCTGGTTACTTACCGCTTGCAATTACCATCATCCTTAAAAATTCACAATACCTTCCATGTGTTTCTACTTAAACCTCTGGTTTTATCATGGCCGCGACAAAACCTCCCTGAACCCCAGAGGAGGATCAAACATATCAGGTGAAGGAGGTACTGGCTATATGGCGTTGCCGCAAAAGATGGGAATATCTAATCTCTTGGGAGGGTTTCGGCCTTGGGAGGGTTTCGGCCTTGGGAGGGTTTCGGCCTTGACGAGAATACGTGGGAGCCCGCCGCCAACATTTTAGATAAAACATTGCTCCAACACTTCCACAGCATGCTTCCTGAGAAACCTGGACCTTCTAGGAGGGGGCTTAGAGGTGGGGGTACTGTTAGGCGCCCCAGCCGCAGGCCCGGGCGGTCGAGGACGCGCACCTGTCCCATCTTTCACCGGGCCTCTTCGCCAGTTCCTGCCGCCGCAACCCGCCTCCATTTGCGCTGTGCCTCCCAACACTGACACTGCCGAATTCCCCTAAGTGCACAAGTGCACGCGCATGACTCTGCCTACAAATTTAAAGGGCCAGTAGCGGGAGAGATCCCCGCGGCCCACAGAGATTACATCAGGCAAGGCTCCATGTGTTCCTGGTCCTCCTCCGTGTTCCTGATTCTGCTCTGTGTGTTCCTGTTCCTATTACTGTTCCGGCTCCTCGTCCCCACGGCTTGCTCTTCTGGTTCTTGACTTGGCCTGTTCCTGGATTCTGCATTGTCTGCTGCCTGCCCTGACCATTTGCCTGATCACCAGCTCTCCTGCTAGCTGCCAGCCCCGACCTCTGGTACGTCTGACCTCGCTTACGCCTTCTGCCTTCAGGGTAGCCTTCGTCCGGAGACCCGCTCCTAAGTCCTGCCAGCTCTGGCACCCAAGGGCTCTACCTGCAGGGAACGAGGGCTGGTATAGGTGAAGGTCCGGTTGGGTGTCCACCACCTGTATCCGCCACCCGATGATGAGGACCTATATGAGCTCCTCTTCCATAGGTGGCACCAACCTCGTCTTGGTCCAGGGGTCCACCACTCCGCCCAACACTAGTGAGGAAAACAAGCTTTTTATGTCAGAGAAAACAAAAAGAAATTGTTTGGAAAAGAAAGACACTTAACTCTGGCAGATGTGGTACAGTTGTACTAGGAAAAGAGAATCTTTAAGAGAGGGTAAGTAAAAAGAGAAATGTGTGTGAAAGGAAATTTAGCAAATAACAATAGATTTCTGCAGATACTCTGGCAGAGTAAACTGGTTTTTTTTTAATTTATAATTTTTATTGCTGTCAACAGGAAATAATCACAAAACATCATGACCAATAACATAATAGAAAACATAGCAAAACCATACTGGGAGAGAGGAAGGGAAGGGACGTTTTGGTTATGTAAAACTGCTTTTATATAGGGCAGTTTTTTGAGATATATGATTTTTGATTGGAATTACATCTCCAAATTTATACTTGGAGAGAGAAGCAAAATTATGAAGATTACTCTGCTAACTAAAACTCTTCTCTACTAGAGCTGTATACCAATGAGATTGATATATATATATATATATATATATATAATCAGAGAAAGAAAAGTTAAATTGATTCTCTAAACAAAAATTAGTAAGGACACACATTGGTCCGGATTTTCAAAGGGTTACCCGTGTAAATCTGGAGGATTTATGCACGTAACCGGATTTACATGCGCCGGGCCTATTTTAAAAAGGCCTGACAACTCACGTAAAGCCCCGGGACGTGTGTAAGTCCCGGGGGCTTTACTAAAGGGGCAGTCTGGGGGGGGGGGGGGTGGGGTGGGGGCAGGGCCAGAGGCCTCCGAAAGTGTAGCCATTTTATTTTTCCAACTAAGAGTAAGCTATGTAATTCTACCCGGCTAGCACTGAATATCAGCACTAGCCAGGTAAATTTAAGCCATGTGCCCAAAATGCCCTCCCCCTGCTTCTTTTTTTAGCCAGCTAAATTTTAGCTAGGTATTGGCTTTCAATATGTGATTAAAATGTAGCCATTCAGAGGGGCAGGATACCTAAAACTCAAGCACTGTTTGGCTAGTTCCTGTATTTAGCCAGATAAACCTTTTTTAATATTGACCAGAGTTCAATTCAAATGAAGAAAGCATATTAAAATTACTTGTAAAAATAAGCTTACTTTTAATTGGTTGTTCAAAAGAAATGTAGAGTGGAGGCATATTAATTAGCTATTTAATGTGATTCACCAAATATTCTTTGATACATTAAGGTCAATAGCATCAATTAAACTTAATTTATATCCTAGAGAACACTAGCTTTTGATATTGTAAACTACATTATAATCACAATCCTGTGATTATGCAGTCACACTAATTGCTGCAGAATTTGCTCATTGATATGTAATTGTAGAGAATTGTCTACATGTCTAGTACTGCTCTGGCCAGTTTTCCCTTCACCACACTGATCTCATTACTCCTGGCCACTGCCTCTAACTACTGCTGTGGCAAAGGACACCCACCTGCTGTAAAACCATTACCCACATCCCTTCTGTCCCTAAAGTCAAACTTAGGTGGCCTGCATATATTAAATATGGATGTGCATTGATTTTTTTTTGTGTCATTTTCATTTCGGGGCATTTACTGTCAAATTTCATTTTTATAATGGTTCGGGACGTAGTTATTTCGTGTTTCCCTCATTTCAGAGTTAGTGCGCACTAACAGGGCTTAATGCACACTAACTCCATGTTAGTGCACACTAACCAGTTTTCCTCATTTCGGAGTTGCTGCGCACTAACGGGGCTTGGTGCGCACTAAGCCTGTAAATAAGAAAACTATAGTTAGTGCGCACTAACGGGGTTACCTTACATTATGCTAGTGCGCATTAAGTCCTATTAGGACACACTACCTAGTTTTCTAATTTTGGAGTTAGTGTGCCCTAATAGGACTTAGGGCGCACTAACTGGTTGTTAGCTAACTAAACTTAGTGTGCTTTAACAAAAAATGTTATCAATAAGTTAAAAAGTGTCAATTGGTGGGCAGTTCTTTAGCTAAAGATATGGTTTTGCATTCCCATTGGCTGTCTCCTTCTAACAACCAGTTAGTGTGCCGTAAGAGTGCATCAAACTAGGTTGAGAGTACAATGTACAAATCTCATCTTTGTGTAACTTTCCTCATTCCAAATCACATCAAATTTTCATTGATGTGTACTGTGCTGTTTGTACCTCTGATTGTGCATATAAAACTGCCCCCCAAACTCTAGACCACTAGGGATGTGCATTCATTTTCAACAAAATAGACAATGGCAGCAACGAAACTGTCTATTTCATCTTGTTTTGGAAGTGCCACGAAATGAAAAAAAAAGACAAGATTTTGGAAAAATTAATATTTCATGTTAGTGCACACTAATGAGACTTAGTGCACATTAACATGTAGTTAGTGCACACTAAGACCCGTTAGTGCACACTAACTATAGTTTTCTTATTTACGGACTTAGTGCGCTCTAACTAGTTTTCCTAATTTCAGAGTTAGTGCGGAGTAACAGGATTTAATGCGCACTAACTGGATGTTAGCACGCACGAACAATAGTTCATGCACACTAACTAAAAACGTTACTAATAGGTTTAAAAGTGTCAGTTGGGGAGTAGTTCATTAGCTAGAGGTATGGTTCTGCATTCCTATTAGCTGTCTCCTTAGTCGTTTGTTTACATTTGTTACCAGGCACTGGCCATCCCCCCACAAATTCCATCTTGCAACCTTGGCAACACAAACAAGTGATATAATAATACCATCAAATTCTAGTCAGAATATAGAAAACATGTAATGGAAATGCATATTTTAAAATGTGCCAGTCCATTTCTTTTTTAGGAAAGGGGCCATGGCATTTTAGCATATGCAAACTTTTAATTCCTCTGGTGTCTTTCTGTGTGTTTGGGTGAGGGGGCAGTAACTGGTGAGAAGGGAAGTGCCTGGGGTGACAATTGGGAGAGAGACTGGTTGGGTTGATGACTAGTTAGAGAGAGTAAGCCTGGTGTGTGTTTGGGGGGGGGAGGGGGTGACTAGTGAGAGGGGGAGTGACTGGGGTGACTGTATGGGATGACAGGTGGGAGAGAGACTGAAGTGGTGCATGGTGAGAGGGGGTGAATGGGGTGACTGTATGGGGTGACAGGAGAGGGACTGGTTGGGGTGGTGACTGGTGAGAGACAGGCAGCCTGTTGTATGAGGGGTGGGACTGGTGAGAGGGGAAGTGACTGGGGTGACTGTATAGGGTGACATGTGGGAGAGTAAGGCAGCCTGGTGTGTGTTTGTGGAGGGGGGGGGTGACTGGGTTAACTGTATGGGATAATAAGTCAACCCACACACACACCAGGTTGAATCTCTGTCTCCATTTACCACCCCAAGAAGACTCTCTCCCAATTGTCACTCCATATATTCCCCCCAAGTCACTTCCCCTCTCACTAGCCACCCTTCACCAACCCAAACACACTGACTGTCACCAGGGGAATTCAAACTATGCATATCCCAAAATGTAATGTCCCCTTTCCTAAAATACATAGAGATTAACAAATTGTAAATATACATTTGCATTATATGCTTTTGCTGACTAGAACTTGATGCTATTATTACATCACTTGTTGTTTACACTTGTTTACACACAAACACCACATTGAAACCTTGGCAACACAAACAAGTAACTAACAGCTAAATTTTAAATCCCCTGCACGCAGGGAAAACAGGGGTTATGCACGTGGTCGGGCCTTTCATGCACTGCGCGCATTTTAGAAGAGGCCCAGCCACGTTCGTAACCCCCATTACGTACAAAAGAGCTAGGCCTCTATCAAGGGGTGGTCCTGGGGGTAGGGAGGGGTGGTCTATTTATTTATTTATTTATTTATAGATTCTTTTATACCGCGGTACGTATAGACATACATCACCTCGGTTTACAGTGAAACAATAAATTAGCAACAGGCTTTACATGTAACAGTTTAAAAAACAGTAAAACATTTGACAGCAACAGGCTTTACAGAAACAAGGGTTTTAAAGATAATATGCATACATCTTTAAAATATCAAACAATAAAATATAAATAACCATGTATTCGCAGGAGCAAATTAACTGTCAGCAGCGAGACCAATGTCACATTGCATACAATAGCCTAAATTGAGTAACAGTGGGGGGGTATGGAATAGCAGAATGTAAATACAAAATGCGAGGAAAAGAATTTGGAGCCAGTAAGAAATAATAAGTGATAGCTGAATTTTTAGGTTAGATGAGATGTCTAGGGGGCAGGGCAGAGCTGGAGGCCACCAATACAGCGGCCATTTGCCAATGTGCTGGGGGATTGCGCGCCAGCAGCCTGCTGGCGCACTCAACTTACGCCAGCTCAGGAGCTGGCGTAAGTTCCAAAATAAAGAAAATAACAAAAGGTAGGGCCTTCAAAGGGGTCAGGGAAGAGAGGGGAAGAGAGGGATGGTAGGTAGGGGGGGTAGGAAAGCTCCCTCCCAGTCCGCTCCTTAATTGAAGTGGACTGGGAGGGAACTGGGGGAGGCCCGATCTTGTCACTGCATATAAACAGGGCAAATCTCCCCCACCCCCTGCGTGCGCAGTTCCAGATTTTATAACATGTGTGCGCTGGCATGTGCATGTTATAAAATCGGGTAGCCGGGTAGTGCATACACATAGAGAGGTGTGCGCATATTTTTTAAAAATCTATCCTTAAGGAGATAGTCAATGGGAATGTAAACCATACCTCTAGCTAACCAACTATTCCCCAAGTGACACTGTTTAACTTATTGGTAACATTTTTAGTTAGTGCGCACTAACTCTGAAATTAGAAAAACTATTTAGTGTGCACTAATTTCGAAATTAGGGAAACCCAAAATAAATACCTCCCGAACTATTTTAAAAACAAAATCAAACAGATAATGACCCAAAACAAAAATGACACAAAAGAAAATCAGTGCACATCCCTATAGACCACCACCAAAACCTCACCTTGAGTTACTAGTTGACCCTCCTACAGTGGTATAAATAGTTGCTAGTAAGTGTGCCTCCCCATAGTCTCCCTCTCTCTCCTTCTCCTTCTCCCTCTCCCTCTCTCTCTCCTCTCCCCCCCCCAGCAACAGGATTTGCGATTTTTAGCACAAATCCCGTTTCAGGCATATCGCACAGCATAACGCCAGAGAAAAAGGTGTAGTTATTTCTGGCATTAAAATGCATGTTATGCTATTGCAAGCAACATTAAACACCCTTCATTTTTATAAGCTCCACCCAAACTCCTCCCTTTTGACTAAATGAATGACCCTGATAACGTGCACCAGTTTCTTTTCAAAGGAAGACAATCTGGGTTGTTTCCCTATGAAAACCTGACTAAAGTGCACAGGTTAAAATTTCCTGCATCATTTACAACTACAACACACGTTTTATAGTTTTTTGTGCATTTTTAAACTCCCGATACATTAGCATATCATTAGCTTACTGCATTGGGATTTTAAAAAATTAAACTGAGTGTTACAAATTTGCACTGGAAACCAGCACACAGTTTTTTAATGCTCAGATTATTGCATCGGCCCCTTAAAAGGCAAATTTCACTAAGAGGGTTAGTATCCTCTGTACTTATCCCATGCTGATCAAAAAAGCAAACAGAATATTAGGATTTATTAGGAAAGGAATGGTAAATAAAACAGAGAATGTTGTAATGCCTCTGTATTACTCCATGGTGAGACTGCATCTTGACTACTGTATTCTAGAGATGTGAATCGGAACCAGAATCGGTTCCGGTTTTGGATTCGTGGACTATTGGGAAATTATTTTTCCCGCGGTCTAATCGTTGGGTTTTTTTTATCGGCTGCGCCGAGCCGATAACCCAAAAACACATCCCGACCCTTTAAAATTAGTTCTTTAGTATCCCCCTACCCTCTGGACCCCCGAAAAAAAGTTTAAGTACCTGGTGGTCCAGTGGGGGTCCCAGGAGCGTTCTCCCACTCTTGGGCCGTCTGCTGCCAGTAAAGAAAATGGCGCCGATGGCCCTTTGCCCTTAGCATGTGACAGGGTATCCGTGCCATTGGCCGGCCCCTGTCACATAGTAGGAGCAATGGACGGCCAGCGCCATCTTTAAAAATGGGGCGGGGCCATCCAGTGCTCCTACCATGTGACAGGGGCTGGCCAATGGCACGGATACCCTGTCACATGCTAAGGGCAAAGGGCCATCGGCGCCATTTTGTTTACTGACAGCCGACAGCCCGAGAGCAGGAGAACTCTCCCGGGACCCCCACTGTACCACCAGGTACTTAAAAACTTGGGGGGGGGGGGTTTTGGAGGGGTCCGGAAGGTGGGGGTATACTAAAGAACTAATTTTAAAGGGTCGGGCTGTGTTTTTGTAAGTGCCCTTTCTTCCCGCTCCCCCCCCCCAACGATAAGAGAACCCACGAAATTAATCGTGGGGTTTCCTATCGCTATCGGGGACCCCCCGATATCTGATGAGATTGAAAATATCGTCCGATATTTTAAATCGTCAGATAAACGATTCACATCCCTACTGTATTCAGTTCTGGTCACCATATCTCAAAAGAGATATAGCTGCACTGGAGAAGGTACAGAGAAGGGTGACCAAAATGATAAAGGGAATAGAATGGCTCCCTATGATAAAGGGAATAGAATGGCGCCCTAAGCTCTTTAGAAGACTAAAGAGGTTAGGGCTATTGAGCTTGGAGAAGAGATGGCTGGGGGGGGGCGGTTATGATGGAGGTCTACAAAATCATGGGAGGACTAGAATGGATACATGTAAATTAGTTTTCTTTCAGCTAATAGAAGGACTAGGGGGCACGTCATGAATTTAGCAAGTAGCACATTTAAAAGAAATCGGAGAAAATTATTTTTAACTGAATGCACAATTATGCTCTGGAATTCCTTGCCAGAGGATGTGGTTAAGGCAGTTAGCTTAGCTGGGTTTAAAAAAGGTTTGGAAAAGTTCTTGGAGAAGTCCACAAATTGTTATTAGTCAAGTTGACTTAGAGAATAGCCACTGCTTATTACCAGCATTAGTAGCATGGGATCTATTTAATGTTTGGGTACTTGCCAGATACTTGTATCCTGGATTGGCCACTGTTGGAAATGGGATGCATGGCTTGATGGACTCTCGGTCTGACCTAGTATGGCATGTTCTTATGTTCTTATATGGGTTTTTTAAAATTATTTAGAATACAGTAAATGCTCACTTGATATACCTTGCAATGAATGTAATTGGTCAAACAAAAGAGGAACTTAAATTTCAAAGTATATAACATATCCAGCAAGACATTGTTCAAAACAACTCACAATATGGAAAAATAATCTATTTTACAAAACGTTTCTGTTGTAACTTGGGCCTCTTGTCTTTAATGAAACCAGCAAAGGTAATGGGAAGAATGGACTGGTTATGTACAGGTAATATCTTCTCCAGAATGTTGCAACTTTTTGATAAGAAAATATTTTAAACAAGCAAAATCTTGGATCTGTTTCCCTGTTTTTGCTTTTTTGCATGTTGAAGACAAAGAAGATCAGCGAATTGCAGAGAGATTCTTTTATTCATTACAGAAGCTATACAAATATGTAGAATTAAATCAAACTAAATACACTATGGCACACACATCTATTTGCTATGAAAAGCTCACAGAAATGAAGATTAACAAACACAAAATTAAATTATATAAGGTGATACCTTTTTATTGGACTAACAATACATTTCTTGATTAACTCTCAGGAGAACACTTCATGAAATAAGTAAGGTGATTTATACATTTTCATTAAATAAATGAAAAGTAATCTGTTCCACTGATAATTGTGCCTAACACAAAAAACAAATGCCCCAAACTCAAAAAAAATGCTCTCTGAGCATTCTTCCCACAATTCACCTCCTCTAAAACATAACTGAATTCCTCCAAGTCTTTGCCTTGCACCCTATTTCCTCCAAATGCAAAAAAGGATTCTGAATCCCATATACTCCCATGTCCAAAAAATCCTTTGCCTTTGAACCTACCTACCCATAGCCCTATCCTCACCCCAGACCCCAGTCATCCCTCCAAAAAGACACGTTTTTGGCAGGCTTTAGAGTGTGGATCAAGATGTAGTGACTCTACAGTTTTGATTTGGTTCTGCTGCATGCAGGGAGAAACACAACTACCTCCTGCCAGTGAAGGAATCAGAGCCTTTTTTATAGGGATGATCAGGCTGGAGGTGGAGTACAAGGGTCTGGAGTAGAGTGACCAAAGTTTTCATGGACCATAACTAGACACCCACCAAACATTTGTCCTGGAGGGAGAAAGGGTTTGTTACCCTCTTGAGTCTGAGGAGAGGGGAATGAGGGGAGCTGTTGCCAGTTGTCGATCTGCAGTTCTCTTGGAACTTAGGCACCAAGCACAAACACACCTATACTGTTTGTTTGTTTGTTTGTTTGTTTGTTTGTTTTAATTAATAATCATTTCAAACCTTCTCATAAATAGATAAACCTCAGCCTAATGCAGTTTTGCTCTCTATCACAACTAAAGCCTCTCTAATGAATATACACACCTCCTTCTTACACACCCCCAAACACACTCCCTTCTCACATACCCATACTCAGTCCCAAACTCACAACCTCCTTACCCATACAGCCCCAAACACACAATCTCCTTTCTCATACACATCCGGCATGTTTCTCTCTCACACTCACACTCTTCTCTGCCTCTACTCTACAACTCTCCATTCCACAGGTGGCCCAAGGGTGGATTACAGACTTCATGGAGACAGGGTTGGCAGGTGGGGAGCAGAGGCAAAAGTTACAATTTGGACAACACCCCTCATCCAAATGATAAGACACAAAGTTAAAAAGAGTAGACAACTGCCTATATCAGGTATTGAAGATGACAGCTAGTATTTAAAAAATGCTTATAAAATTATTAAAAATAAAAGATACTTTTACCTTTACATTTTTCCTCTTTATTTTTTTTTTAATTTATATTTTATTAGGTTTTTTAAACAATTTTTACATTGTAAAAAAAAAAAAAAAAAAGCAAATATTTTGTTTTGAGAAAATAACATTAGACAATTACTTTGCCATATACATTCAAAACAGTAATATCTAGTCTACATTATGGGAGGTTCTTAGAAGAAGCATAACAAATAGGAAAACTGTAATCACATCTTACAGAAAATAGGAGAATATAATATTTTATTGCAGTTTCTTTTCTCAACCCAATTCTTTATCTGCCAAAAAGAACTCTAAATGGGAAGGTTCTTGGAAAATAAACTTATTTTTCTGGTAGACCACAGAGCATTTACAAGGAAATTTTAAGTAAAATGTTGCTCCTAAGGCTAATACTCTAGACTTAAAAGTCAAGAATTGTTTATGCCTAACCTGTGTTGCTCTGGCTATATCAGGAAAAATTTGGATTCTTTGTCCACAAAAATTATAATCTTTGTTTTCAAAATATTTTTATAGGACCTGATTTTTATCTCTCTCTCTGTACAAAAGATAACTAACAATGTTGACCTTTGTGGTATATCATCCTGGGGTGCCTCAAAAATGAAGTTAAATTGGGAGAGTATTGGACAATATCCATATCCTCTTGACCCACTTATGTCCTTAATCTAGATTTTGATACATAATATAGTTTAGATATACTAGCCTCATCAAATGATTTAATAGATAACACTTCACTCAAGTATTTTTTAAGCAATTCCATGGCAGATATCAATCTGGTTTCAGGGAAATTCAATAACCTAAGATTTCGATTATGACTTTGATTTTCCAGATTTTCTATCTGTCTATGGATTATTAGCCCATCTTTTATAGAGGAATTATTTACCTCCCTAAGTACATCTATCTGGGTAGACATAGTTTTACTTTGCTCTTCTAACTGTATCAAACGATTATTATGTCTCTCCATTACATTTTTAAATGCACAGGTAGTGATTCTGTTTTGCTCAATTGAATTAGCCATTATTTTCTGAAAATTATCTAGAGCCTTCCATACATCCCCTAAGGTAATATTCTGGGGATCTATGGGCACCATGGCCATTTCTCGCAGTCCAGGGCCAAATTGCACCCCACCAACTTCTACATTTGCAATTATTTATTTATTTATTTAACAGTTTTATATACTGCAGTTCAGGTAACAATGTTACTAATCACTTCGGTTCACATTTCAACAATTACAATGACAATATAAAGAATAATTTATAATGTCTTACATAGAACAGGGAGAGTGAAACTTGGATAATAACTTACAATGAACAGGGAGAGTACAATTTATATACAAATAGCTTATAAGAACAGAATGTGAAGTCACTGGAGCTGTCTTGGAAAGACCTAGAGACACTGTCATGACCTAGAGACACTGTCAAGACCTAGAGACACTGTCATGACCTGTAGACAATTACATTAGTCATTTCACCATTTACTTTTGTCAACTCTCTTAGTCCATAAAAACTTGTCTGGGTAGTATTAGGCTCTTCCATTATTGGTTGAGAAAACTGTTGTGGCCCTTGAGCTTCCGGGGATCCTGAAGAAAAGGATATATCAGGAATTATTCTCTGGGTAGCTTGACTTACCCCTCTAGCGACGTGTGAGTCTATCGGTCCCCTCACAGGCACCCCTGGAGAGGAAGTCCAAACTTTCACTTTTCTCTTCCTGCCCATAAAGATATAATAAAGAAAACAGAAAAAAAATGTTCAGGAGGGGCGCGCCCCTTTGGTGCGTGGCTTAGGCAGTGTGCCGACGGCTGCGTGCCGTAGCTGCCTAGATTTTAAAGCTGTAAGCAGCCCGTCCCTCAACGATGACCTCACGGGGGCAGGGCTACCGGCAGGTCAGTGATGTTCCTCTGGCTCCGGCCCCAGAGGGGTAGGAGCCCTGAGCCCAGTCCCGGCCAAACCCTCTCTTAGTGAAAGGTCTCTCCTGCAATACTTCCAAAGAAATGCTGTAGCCACCTCGATTTTAAAGCTGTAAGCAGCCCGTCCCCCAACGATGACCTCACTGGGGCGGGGCTACCAGCAGGTCCACGATGTTCCTCTGGCTCCGGCCCCAGAGGGGTAGGAGCCCTGAGCCCAGTCCCGGCCAAACCCTCTCTCAGTGAGATGTCTCTCCTGCAATATCTCCCTTTTCCTCTTTATTATACTATTCTTTCTTTTACACTTTCATCTTCTGGCTTTTCTTGAGTCCTTTCCCTCTTTTCTTGTTTTTCTATATATATATATATTTTTTACTTTTCTATAACTTTCCTTTCTCCAACTCATCGCCCCTACAGCTGATATTGTTTCCCTTTAATGCTACTTCTCCCCATCTTTTGTTTCCTCCTCTCTTCTTTTCATCACTAAATACTTTTCATTCTATTGTATCTCACCTACGTTTTTAGTTTTTAACCCTTTCTCTCATAGAAAGAGGATGATGGCAGATAAAGACCATGTAGCCCATCCATCTCTTCCTTTATTCTTCCATCACTTCATCCCAGCCAGCCTTCTCCAGTATCTCTCATTCAGCCAATTTCCCTTTTTCTCCATTGCCATCTCCCTCCCCAAACTGGCTCTCTCCTTTCCTTTAGACCTTCTTCTCCCGCTTCATGTGCCCCTCTCCTGTGTTTCAGCTCCCGCTTTCCCTGTGCATTCATCTTTCCTTCCCTGTGTCCTCCTATCTCCCTCTCCCTTTCTTCCCCATTGCCCTCCTCTTTCTTTCCCTTCTCTCTCGCATGTCCCCCTCTTTCTCCCTTCCTTGTGCCTCTTCTGTCTCTCCCTTCCCCTTCTGCCTCCATCCATGCCTCTGCTGTGTCCCATTATTTCCCTCCATGCCCCATGTGTGTATCTCCCCTTCTCTCCACCTTTTCCTTCTTGTCTATCTCCCCTCTTCCTACCCTGGGAACCTTCTGTGTCTCTCCATCCCCCTCCCCACTCTGAAACCTCTATCTCTCTGTCTGTCTCTCCATTCTTTCCTCCTCTTTACATATGTCTATTTCTCCGGGCTCTCTTCAGCAGCTCTCTGGGGTCTGGGCCCAGCACATAGTAAGGGAGGGCTGTTACTGCTGAATTGCTGCTGAGCCACAAAGAGATGTGTCACATGGCTGTCCTGTACCTCACTTTCTTTCCCCAGAGTTAATTTTCAAAAGAGTTATGTACGTAAAAGTAGCATATACACATGCAAGTAGCTTGTACTCATGTACATGCTATTTTATAAACATAAGTATGCACATATTTTAAGTTTTGTGTGCACATTTACCTGTACAAAAAAGGGTGAGGTCTAGGGGCATTCCTGGGCAGGACCAAAAGGTACACACATAAGCTGCTGTTTTATCAGAGATTTATGCAAATATATTAGGAAACATATTCACACAATTTTACATCTGCTAATTATCTTGTGCAATTCATATCAGATTCTATTGCTATTGTTGGAGGTGAACGGGGGTGGGGGGCGTTCAGGATGAAGTACTAGGAGGGTATCAATGAACTGAAGACAGACTGGGTGAACTAGTGGAGGTTTTGGCAAACTAGTGATTTCAAGTACACATGAATTTTTTAAATATACCTGCCTTCATATATAAATTAGGATTTTACGTGAACAAGTTATATTTTTTCTCATGTGCATGTATGTTTATAGAATAGGTAGAAAAAGTGCGTGCTTTCAATACATTGATATTCATGTGTGCTGAAACATATGCAAGTATTTTGGGAGTGGACATATGTATATTTATAATCTGCACAGATTAGGTACACACAGGTTATAAAATACTACAGTAGATCTCTGTGTGCCCATATATACGTGTATATTGGGCCATGTGGAGTTGTTTGAACGTTTTCCTCCTTATGTCCAATCACAGCATGGGAAAGAATATGGAGGCAGGGATACAGTGCAGACAATTTTGAACCCAGGTGTGGAGGTTTGGAAGCCAAAGTACCAGTTTTTATCTTTGGAGGAAAGGAGGTGGGTTTTTGGAACCTGGAGGCCTAATTTTGCTTTTGCTGGGGAAGGAATTACAAAATATGTGGGACTATAGGCCCTTTGTTGTATTGGGGGGGGGGGGGGGTAAAGGCCAGGATGCCCTTGATTTATCTTTGGGGGGGGGGGAGAGAAGCCACAATGGTCCCTTGCAAATTTCTACTCAGAATGCTGTGGCATTAAAATGGCCACGTTCATTTTAATGTACTTATTTTCATTTCGTTTCATTTATTATATATATATATGGGTGAATTTCTAATCACCTGCATGCATAAAATACGGGGGTTACGCATCTGGCTGGGCCTCGGCAAAGGAGCAGTCCAGGGGCGGGGCGGAGCTGGAGGCAGCCGGTCAAGCAGCCATTTGCCGCTGTGCCGGGGGATCGCATGCCGGCAACTTGCTACTGCTCCTTTGGAGGAGCAAAAGGTAAAATAAAAAAAACAGGGGTAGCTAGGATAAGGATAGGGAGTGGGGAGGAGAGGGGAAGGGGAAGTGGAAGGGAGGTTAGGATAGGGGGTAGGGAAGTTCCCTCCCAGTCTCCTCCTTAATTGGAGCAGACTAAGAGGGAACTGGGGAAGGCTGCGATGCATCGCTGCTTGAAAATTGCAGTATTCCACCCCTCTTGCGCATGTTATAAAATCGCACATCCATCTGCGCGTGCCTGGTAGCATGCACACATGGACACGCGCGTGTATGTTTAAAAATCTACCCCATACTGTGGTCCAAGACAAGCCTGCCCAAGATTAATGTTGACAGATTCTGCATATCACTATTTTTTTATATCCCTTATTAAACAGGATAGAATGTGCCAGATAATTTTACCTGTGAATTTTAACATGGGAAACTACATAGACCCCATGTCATGAAAGACCTTGTTAACAAATCCTGAGTTTGCAGATGCATTTCAGAACAATTCAAAGCACAAATTGCTAGTGTGGTGTCTGTTTGTGCATTCATATGCACATATGGACAGATAACAAGAGACCAAGCGATATCAATTGCTGGCCCACATCTTTGGAACTCAATGCGAGAGAATCTTCGTCCAATAACTGACAATAAGAAAATTAAGAAAGAAACCTGAGAATCTGGCTATTCACTAATGCGTACTGCCTCACTGATACTTCCAAATCACCTTGACCCAGTTAACTGAAATTTGTCCTGATCATTACCCCCCTCCCTTCATCCCCCCTTTAATATAGCAAAGACATGCATACTTGCTTGTAGACGTAGGCCTGTCTAGATAAGTTGGGTAAGCTGACTGAACTCCTGAGGTGAAAGCAAGTACTCCCTCCCTCAAGCTGAGCATCCTGGATGGATGGCACAGGAGTGAGGTGAAGGCTGCTGCCCTTTCCCTCTTGACAGGGGAAGAATCCTGGTGGGGTAAGGAAGACTTGAAATCAGCCCTCATTATTTCTTCTCTGTCTGGGCCCTAATCCTATGGGGCATGCGCTCTTTGCTGCAGTACTTGAAGATTTTAGGTAGGAAGCTGAAATCCAGAACCTCCAGGGTGGCATTCTCTGAAATGCTTCCTTTTCCACATGCAGGTCCCCAGAGGCAGGCAGAGCTCCAGAGTTTCAATGTGTGGATGAGATGTTGGTACAGGGAAGAGGGATTCAGTTTTGTAAGGAACTAGGGAAAATTTTGGGGAAAGGGGAGACTTTTCCAGAAGGATGGGCTGCACCTTAACCAGAGTGGATCCGAGCTGCTGGCACTAACTTTCAAAAAGGAGATAGAACAGCTTTTAAACTAGAACAAGGGGGAAAGCCAACACAGTCACTCAGCAGTGCAAGGTTCAGAGAAATGTATCCTTGAAGGACACTAATGAAACAGGAGAGTTAGGGCATCCCAACAGAGAGGTTCCATTAAAAGCAAACATAGTCCATGTGCCTATATGTAAAAACTCACTGAAGATAATGATTTCCAAATTATCCCTAACAACTGAAAAGCAGGTTGTTAATACAAACAAAATCATACTTTGAAATGTCTGTATGCCAATGCCAGAAGTCTAAGAAATAAGATGGGAGAGTTAGTGTATAGCAGCAAATGATGAGATTGACATAATTGGCATCACAGAGACTTGGTGGAAGGAGGATAACCAATGGGACAGTGCTATATCAGGGTACAAATTATATCACAATGATAGGGAGGATCAACTTGGTGGGGGTGAGGCACTTTATGTCCGGGAGGTTATAGAGTCCAACAGGATAAAGATCATACAAGAGACTAAATGCTCAGTAGAATCTATATGGGTAGGAATCCCATGTGTGTTGGGTAAGAGTATAGTGATAGGAGTATACTGTCTGTCTGACAAGAGACAAGAGACAGACAAAATGGTCTGTCTGACCATTTTGTCCCCCTGGACAAAATGGTCAGACAGATGATGAAATGCTAAGAGAAATCAGGGAAGCTAACCAATTTGGCAGTGCAATAATAATGGGAGATTTCAATTACCCCAATATTGACTGGGTAAATGTAACATCAGGACTTGCTAGAGACATAAAGTTCCTGGATGTAGTAAATGACTGCTTCATGGAGCAATTAGTTCAGGAACCAACAAGAGAGGGAGCTATTTTATATTTAATTCTTAATGGAACGCAGGATTTGGTGAGAGAGGTAACACTGGTGGAGCCACTTGGCAACAGTGATCATAACATGATCAAATTTAAACTAATAAGTGGAAGGGGGACAATAAGTAAATCTGCAGCTCTAACACTAAACTTTCAAAAGGGAAACTTTGATAAAAAGAGGAAAATAGTTAGAAAAAAACTGAAAGGTGCAGCTGCAAAGATTAAAAGTGTTCAACAGGCATGGACATTGTTTAAAAATACAATCCTAGAGGCGCAGTCCATGTGTATTCCACACATTAAGAAAGGTGGAAGGAAGGCAAAATGATTACCATCATGGTTAAAAGGTGAGGTGAAAGAGGCTATTTTAGCCAAAAAACAACCTTCAAAAATTGGAAGAAGGATCCATCTGAAGAAATAGGATAAAACATAAGCATTGTCAAGTTAAGTGTAAAACATTGATAAGACAGGCAAAGAGAGAATTTGAAATGAAGTTGGCCATAGAGGCAAAAACTCATAATAAAACATTTTAAAATATATCCAAAGCAAGAAACCTTTGAGGGAGTCAGTTGAACAATTAGATGACTGAGGGATTAAAGGGGTTCTTGGGGAAGATAAAGTCATTGCAGAAAGACTAAATGAATTCTTTGCTTCCGTGTTTACTAATGAGGATGTTGGGGAGATATCAGTTCCGGAGATGGTTTCAGGGGTGATGAGTCAGACGAACTGAACAAAATCACTGTGAACCCGGAAGATGTTATAGGCCAGATTGACAAACTAGAGAGAAGCAAATCACCTGGACTGGATGGTATATTATCCTAGGGTACTGAAGGAACTAAAAAATGAAATTTCTTATCTATTAGTTAAAATTTGTAATCTATCATTAAAATCATCCATTGTACCTGAAGACTGGAGGGTGGCCAATGTAACCCCAATATTTAAAAAAGGCTCCAAGGGCGATCTGGGTTAACTATAGACCAGTGAGCCTGACTTCAGTGCCGGGAAAAATAGTGGAAACTATTCTCAAGATCAAAATCGTAGAGCATATAGAAAGACATGGTTTAATGGAACACAGTCAACATGGATTTACCCAAGGGAAGTCTTGCCTAACAAATCTGCTTCATTTTTTTGAAGGGGTTAATAAACATGTGGATAAAGGTGAACCGGTAGATGTAGTGTATTTGGATTTTCAGAAGGCTTTTGACAAAGTCCCTCATGAGAGGCTTCTAAGAAAACTAAAAAATCATGGGATAGGAGGCGATGTCCTTTCGAGGATTACAAACTAGTTAAAAGACAGGAAACAGAGAGTAGGATTAAATGGTCAATTTTCTCAGTGGAAAAGGGTAAACAGTGGAGTGCCTCAGGGATCTGTACTTGGACCGGTGCTTTTCAATATATATATAAATGATCTGGAAAGTAATACGATGAGTGAGGTTATCAAATTTGCGGATGATACAAAATTATTCAGAGTAGTTAAATCAGAAGCGGATTGTGATACATTACAGGAGGACCTTGCAAAACTGGAAGATTGGGCATCCACAGGACCAAGTGCAAGGTGTTGCATATAGGGAAAAATAACCCTGGCTGTAGTTACACGATATTAGGTTCCATATTAGATGCTACCACCCAGGAAAAAGATCTAGGCATCATAGTGGATAATACTTTAAAATCATCTGCTCAGTGTGCTGCAGCAGTCAAAAAAAGCAAACAGAATGTTAGGAATTATTAGGAAGGGAATGGTTAATAAAATGGAAAATGTCATAATACCTCTATATCACTCCATGGTGAGACCACACTTTGAATACTGTGTAAAATTCTGGTCGCCGCATCTCAAAAAAGATACAGTTACGATGGAGAAGGTACAGAGAAGGGCAACCAAAATGTTAAAGGGGATCGAACAGCTCCCCTATGAGGAAAGCTGAAGAGGTTAGGGCTGTTCAGCTTGGAGAAGAGACGGCTGAGGGGGGGATATGATAGAGATCTTTAAGATCATGAGAGGTCTTGAACGAGTAGATGTGAATCGGTTATTTACACTTTCGAATAATAGAAGGACTAAGGGGCATTCCATGAAGTTAGCAAGTAGCACATTTAAGACTAAACGGAGAAAATTCTTTTTCACTCAACGCACAATAAAGCTCTGGAATTTGTTGCCAGAGGATGTGGTTAGTGCAGTTAGTGTAGTTGGGTTCAAAAAAGGTTTGGATGGGTTCTTGGAGGAGAAGTGCATTAACGGCTATTAATCAAGTTTACTTAGGGAATAGCCACTGCTATTAATTGCATCAGTAGCATGGGATCTTCTTATTGTTTGGGTGATTGCCAGGTTCTTGTGGCCTGATTTGGCTTCTGTTGGAAACATGATGCTGGGCTTGATGGACCCTTGGTCTGACCCAGCTTGGCAATTTCTTATGTTCTTATGTTCTTAGATTGCTCTTATAGCTTCTATGTGCTTGTCTCTGAAGTATACCCTTAGTCTTAGAATGTTTCTCCCTGTTCATCTGTGTTCCTGCCTGCCTTTGAAATTCACCCTGCATTGTGAGATTCTCACATGGAATGACAGTGTACAAAACACTCGAATAAATAAGTGTGCGTGTGTTCAGATGCATGGAGAGATACAGGCAGTGTGGTCCATCATTTACCATTGAAGGCTGCTGGGAGGAAGCTATGTGGCTTTCATGGGCTGGGGGCATGGTAAGTATCTGTCAACAGACCTGAAGAATGGGTGGGGTGGGGAAGAAGTGGGAAACAGAAGAAAGGAAGGAGAAACTAGTGGTGTGCATTCATTTGCAATGAAATAGGAAATAAAGACGTTATTTCCTATTTCATTGCATTTTGGCAAGCAAACAAAATGAAAGAGAAACCCATGAAATTTTGTGTGGCTTTCCTATCATTTTTTTGGGGGGGGGAGGGGAGAAAGGGCACATCTATAAAAAAAAACCCCAAACCCACTCCAACCCTTCAAGTTTAATTAACTACAAGCCCACTACCCTCCCGACCCCCCCAAGACTTGCCAAAAGTCCCTGGTGGGCCAGCGGGAGTTCCAGGAGTGATCTCCCACTCTTGGGCCATTGGCTGCCAGTTATCAAGATGCTGGTGCCATCTTAAAAAATGGCGCAATCCATCCATTGCTCCTACCAGGTGACATGAGCCGACCAAAGGCACTGGTAGCCCCTGTCACATTTTGATTACTGGCAGCCGAAGGCCCGAGAGCGGGAGATTGCTTCCGGGACTCCCGCTGGACCACCAGGGACTTTCAGCAACTCTTGGGGCAGTCAGGAGGGTTGGGGGGTTGTAATTAATTAAATTTGAAGGGTTGGGTTGGGGGTTTTTTTGTTTTCCCAAAATTGGACGAAAAAAGTTTTCCAATCTGGGGAGTGGACTGAAATGGCCCGCCCCAGACCCGAAAACGAAACCCCAATGAAAAAAAAATGTATGCACACCCCTAGGAGAAACACATTTAATTTTCACATTCACAATTTTAATCTCGTTTCTCTAACCATGCTGGGATTTCTCTTCTTTTTAGCCTTGTTTCTATATGAACATAGGCTTACCAGCTGCTAAAATGCTGGTTTTTGCTGCACTTTGTGTTTTTATGTGTATTCCCCTCTTATAGCTTTGGAATGCATGAACTTAACTGCACCAAACTTTGCATGAAGATTGATCCTGGAATGGGATATCAGACTTTTCTATTTTTCACAGTCAATGAGTGATTTGGAGAGGGGGCAAAAGGGGAGGGGGGAGTCAAAGTTTGCAGTTTTCTCAAAAGAAATGTATGCAATGTATGTGTTCTCCCCCCCTTGCGTATAATTTTGGATCAGCTGGAATTAACTCCTCTAAGCTCTGTATGGAGGGACGACCTTGTGTGTGTGTCTGGGTGGGGAGTGGGGAGGGGGGCATTAGACGTTTCCACTTTTCAAAGTTGGAAGTCATTTGAGTGAGGAGAGGAACAGATCATAGGGGGGTGGGAGCAAAGATCAAAGGATACACTTTCTGCTCGTTATCAGTATAAAGCTTTAGAGAAGGGAGATGATTGAGGAATCGATTAGGTTATTTTGTCACGGATAACTTGGAATTAATGGACAATGCTGTGGGTGTTAACCAAGCAGAAATTTGGCGCCTGTAAATATATCCTATTGCTACACTTCACTTTTGTATCTGGATATTCAAGTGTGTGTTCTTTAAAGATGCTGAGCGTAGCAAAGAGCCATTTCTATTACAACCTTATAGAATTATATATTTATGAATCATTCTATAAGATGGTTTCTGGTGCATACATTTTTTTCAACAACTGCAGTTAAGTTCTGAAGAATATATTGTTGAATAATGTGTATCCCTCCTATGAGACAGCATTGACTCTGTAAGTACTATCTTAGGCTGGATAGTAAAGTGGTTAAAATTAAACATTTTTTAAATCGCTTTTAGATGCAAAAATTGCTCTTCATAATGCTAATGCTACCAGCTAAGGATTTCTAAGACCGCTCTTTGATATGTAAAATCTCTAGATATGCCTGTTTTTCTTCGTATTCTTATCATTTGATTATTAGCTTCCTGTTTTTCCTTCCTCCCTATATATTTTATTGTGAGCTGTATTGAGGTATACAGATGTGATAATTTGTATACTTTTCCATATTTTCGACTTACTGATTGACTCATCATTGAAACCTATTTTCTTTGCAAATGTTGTTTGTTCAATAATTTGCAGAAATTGAATAAATATTAAGGTTTTTTTTAAATCCACATTTTTCATGAACTGTAAAAGGTTTATTTTGTGTGGGAAGAGGTTCTAACTGGTATTTTGAGGTTTATTCTCTTGAATTATCAGTAACTTTAATTAATTCCGCCTTATTATAATAAACCGCCTGGGCGAGAACTCCCTTTTCACATTAAATGGATGATTGTAGAGTACTAGAGTCTATACAGTAAACATTTTAATGGTTTACTTTAAGCACAATGTAATTAGTCTGTAATAGTGCAGGTATCACAAAATCATTTAATTGGAACTACATTATTACAATCAGTATGAGGGTTTCACATTTCCTGAATTGTAATGGTATGAGAAGCTTTTAGAAAATTGCTGTATCCATAATTATGTTGGAAGTACCATTTAAAGTGTTATCAGCTTTTTGCTAAATTACATGCAGAATCTATGACTATTTAGAGGGGATATAATAGATTCCACAAAAGGCAAAAGTTCAATGCTATCTAAAGAAAACAGACAAAATGTGTATTGCTTTTCCCCAAATCATAGGCTCAGTGAAGTGAATAGGCAAGACCTCTGAAGAGCTCAGTCTTTCATGTAAAGTGTATTCTGCGGATGTACTGTAATTTTCTAAGAGTTAACAACGTGGTGCTAGAAGATGCATAACACAAAATGGCAATGTATCTTAACATTTTTAGTACTAAACTGTGATTTAATGACCAGCGGTGCGGGCCTGTTCCACACTGCCGAGAGTAATCAGGGGAAAGGCACGCGGTATAGACGTGCAGGGGGGAGGGGAAAGAAAGAGCTTCGTGGGGGGGAGGAAGAGCGCGCGAAGCAGAGGGGACGCCAGCAATTTGAATTGCAGCGTCCCTATTGATCGAGGTTTCCTCAGCCATCTGGTGACATAGCGATTCTATGCCAAACGGTCCCAGTAGGCTGAGGAGAAGGCTGTGCTGGCTTGTCATGCGGCGGTTAGTTAAAAAAAATATATATATATATATCTATTAAAGAAAAATTAACAGGAAGGCTGGTAGGGGTAAACTTAGGGAGAAGGCAAATTTGTTATGCAGCGCCGAGGTAGGGAAAAAAGGGGCCCTCGCAGGCCGGCCCCTGCTGTGGCGGAGCCTCGTGCTCCACTTATTAATGCAACGGCTCCTGGATCCTGGAGCCTGGAGCCATAGAAGCGGGCCTCCTTCCCCCGCCATTTACCCGTTCTCCCTTTATGTCGGGTAAAAACGGCCCTGAGGCGGCTGGGTCGTCGCCCCCCTTCTCCGTTGGGTCGGCGGGTGATCGCCAGGAAATTTCCTTCTTAGCGGGTGAGGAATTGTCCCTGACTCCTACCCCCCCCCCCCCCAATCAGGCATGCATTCCCCCCCCCCCCCTCCGCCTGCAGCACCGCCCCCTTTGGGTGCTGCCAGTGGGGTTGGAAAGGGTGCAGCGGGACAGGGCAGGAGCAAAGGCAAAGCTCCAGAGGTTCCATTAGCAGAAGGGATAATGTGCCGGGAGGAGTTAGAAAAGCGCAGTATGGCGAAGGGAGCTTTCCTCCATGGCAAGGTTTCGTGCCAACTGGCATCACGGTGTGCGGTGCGAAGAAAAGTAGGAAGGAGACGAAAACAACCGCCAAAGGCACCAGAAAGGCAGAGCATGGCCTTCTGATAACAGCGGGGGAAGTGAAAAAGAGCAGCAGCGGACCCAGGAAGGGAGCAAGGAGGAGTGGAGGGAAAGGCGCAGACACAGGTATGCAGGGTGGCAAACCCTCGCAAGGCATGCTGGGAGGCAAAGGTTTTTGGGGATGGAGCGAAGCGGGATGATGCCCGGTGTGGTTCGGGGATATGCCAGCAGACAAAGGGGACAGGTATGGAGGGCGATTTAAGGATACAGAGGCTGGGGAAGGTACTAGTAAGCAGATGGTTTCGAGTTCAGTGAGGGAGGGTTATGGAGGCCCGGTGGGCAGAGAAGGCCTGGGATATTGGCAAAGGACCGGTGTTGCTGCTGGTGTTCCTATTTTCGCAGATCAGGAGAGTGAGGTTTTTACAGGCAGGTACATTCAGGGAGCAAGGATGGAACGAGAATACAGGCATCCAGAAGAAGGCAAGGGAAGGAGGGGGAGATCAGAAATGGATGAAGAAATGGTGTGGAGGTTCGTGAGTACCGCTGGAGCAAGAACAGATGAGATGGACAGAGAGAGAGACAAGAGGCAAGGGGGGAAAGATTGGAAAGGAAAAAAAAGAGCTAGGCGATCTAGCTCTGATTCGGATTCCAGTTCAGAGTCGTCCTCAACTTCTACTTCAAGTGGATCAGATGCGGGTAGATGGAGGGGGGAGGGAAAAGGGCCGAGGCAGGATATGGGACACCCAGCATTGGCATCCTTGTCAGAGCTTTGGGAAGAAGTGCCGAGGAAGCTGAGGAAGCAAATTCGTAAACGCAAATATGTGAATGCATTTTGCTTGTTGGAAGGCAGAAGGGGGGAGGGGAAGGGCAAAAAGAAAGGCAAAAAGAAGGATAAGAAAGGATCAAAAGGGCCCAAAGTTTCAAAAATATCCTTAATTGGGTGAGAGTTTTTTTAAGGATGGCAAGTGTGGTGGGACACTTTGAGCCAGTACAATATGGGCCTTTGTTAGCGTATGCGGATAGCATACTCCGGGTATTCAAGGAATACCAAGGTTGAGCCTAGCTCAACTACTATGAGAAGTTCAGATACAAAATGGCAGGAAATTGGTTCATGTCATGGGGCACTAATGATAACAACCTATAGCTCACTCAAATGATGAACAAGAGCCCAGGAAGCATGAAAGGGGGGTCAGGGAATGGCATGGGGCAATCGGGGTGGGAAAACGTAGGAGTGGGTGGTGGAGGGTTGGGTTCCTTTCGAGGACCTGGGAACAACAGTAAAGCGGGAGCAGGTAGCAAAGGGGCGGGAGGAGAATCAGATGTCTGCTGGCGTTTTAATAAAGCCACATGCTTGTTCCCGAACTGTAAGTTCAGACATGTGTACAGAGCATGTGGAGGTACGCACCCAGCCAGTAAATGCCCCCAAGGACAGGGAGGGGCTAGTCAGAAGGGGAGCAAATAGGGAGGCATGGATGGGGAAAGCATTTTCTCTGATCAATGTTGGGGAGTTAAGTAAGGAATTAGCAGGATATCCAGACAGGAAGGCAGCGGCATTTTTATGGGTGGGTTTTTGGGAGGATTTCAGGATCCCTTACTTGGGTCCGGGGAAAGGAGGGAGGGCAAGGAACGCTAGGTCGGCAAGTAGATTGAGGGAGGTGGCTAGGAGTATATTGGGGGCAGAAATTCAGTTGGGGAGAGTTGCGGAGCCATTTGATGTTGCTCCTTTCAATCAAATGCACCTTTCTCCACTAGCAGTTATCCCAAAGAAGGCGCCAGGTAAGTATAGACTGATCCTGAACCTTTCCTATCCTCGGGGATCGTCAGTGAATGATTTTATCCCCAAGAGCGCATGTTCCGTTCTATACGCATCATTCGATACGGCGCTAGAGTTGGTGCATAGGACAGGTAGGGAAGCATTACTTGCAAAAGTGGATATAGAGTCCGCTTTTAGGTTGTTGCCCATACACCCGGAAAGTGTGCCGCTGTTGGGGTTTACGTTTGAGGGGAAATATTACGTGTATAGGTGTCAACCCATGGGTTGTGCCATATCATGCGCGTATTTTGAGGCGTTAGATAATTTATTTAATGGGTGACAGAGCGTCATACGGACACTATAAGTATGATCCATTACCTGGACGATTTTTTGTTTGTAGGGCCGGGACAGTCACGGTGTTGTCAGTAGCAGTTACAAGGTTTTTGGAGGTGGTGAGGAGATTGGGAGTACCAATTGTTCAGGACAAGATGGAAGGACAGTCTATGTGGTTGACGTTTTTGGTATTGAACTTCATTCCGAGGAGATGGTGTCGTGTTTGCCAGGGGACAAAGTTCAGAAGTTGCAGGAATTGGTTGGGAGGGTACAAAAAGCGAATAAAATGACGTTGCGACAGATGCAGTCACTAATAGGTTCTATGAATTTTGCGTGCAGGGTCATTTCAGTGGGGAGAGCGTTTATTAGAAGATTGTCGGCATCCACAACAGGGATTCGAGCCAGCATTCACTTTATCAGGGTGACGAGGATGATAAAGGAGGAATTGGGAGTATGGGATGGATTTCTCGCAAATCATCCCGGAGGGAAAAGTGTCAAATTTTGACTTGGAACTGTTATCGGACGCTGCAGGTGCGTCGGGATTTGGTGTCTATTTTAAAGGACAATGGTGCATGGAGCCGTGGCCCAAGGAGTGGGTAGCAGAGGGTATTATGAGGAATATTACCTTCTTGGAATTATTCCCTACAGTAGTTATCTTGGAGATTTGGGGGAGGCAGCTCAGCAATAGGCATGTGGTTTTATGGTGTGATAACCTGGGGATAGTACAGGTAATCAACCGGTTGGCAGTGAAGTGTTTAAAGGTGGCCACGTTGTTGCGGGAGTTAGTTGGTTTATGTCTGAAATGGAATGTTACTATCAGAGCAAGACACGTGCCGGATGTACAGAATGTAATCGCCGATGCATTATCTCGTTTCAAGTGGAACATATTTCGGGAGCTGGCACCACAAGCGAGTCTGATGGCGGAGCATTTTCCGGAATGACTGTGGAAGCTTGGTCTGATGAAGAATGGCAGATGATCAGGAACTCGGTAGCTCAGGCTACATGGACAGCTTATGTGGCAGGGTGTGGTGTGGTGGCTCATTTTCTGAATGAGAAGGGTTGGCGAGGAGGACCGGTGTGTGAGCGAGAGTGGTCAAATTCATATCATGGGCAAAGAGACAAGGATTTTCCCAGTCATCGGTCAGGTCGCAGTTGGCTGGCTTTTCATTCTTTCAGAAATTAAAGGGATGGGGAAATCCAGCAGCGAGCTTTGTGGTGAAGCATGTTATGGGAGGTTGGCAGTGAGAACGAAGGGGGGGGGGGGGGGGGATAAACAGTGCCGATAAGATATGATGACTTGATCCACATCGCTGAAGAGTTAGTGAATGTGTGCTGGTCTGGGTACGAAGTTTTATTATTTAGGATGGCTTTCTCACTGGCCTTCTTCTGGGCCATACGAATAAGTGAATTGGTGTCAAGTTCAAAATCCAATGCAAAAAGAACAGGAATGATGGTAGGCCAAGTCCAAGTACAAGAGGGGACTGTCTCGGTGTGCGTGCAAAGGTCAAAAATGGATCAGAGAGGCAGAGGGCAGTTCCTCAGGCTGGTCCAAGTCGGGTATGCAATAGTTTGCCCTGTGAGAACAGTTCGAGCATACCTGCAATTTCGTCCCAGGATGGGAGGCTCCTTTTTAGTATATGCAGACGGTGTACCCTTAACAAGTTTTCAGTTCTCGAAGATTCTAAAGTCAGTGGTTGGCAGGTTGGGATGGGATACTGAGGTATATAGTTCACATTCCTTTTGCATAGGTGCAGCCATGACGGCGGCAGAATGTGGATGGTCCGAGGGGGCGATAAAGGCAACTGGCAGGTGGAAGCCTTTCAATATTGCAGAAATATGGCACAGTAATGCCCACATTAAAAAAGGGGTGTGTTTAGGAAAATGCTTGATCTTTCACTATGTGAAGGTATTTTGTGCAAGTCGCAAAACTTTATCGTGTCGTGCATGGCATCAGTGTGTTGTGCATCATTTTACATGGTGCGCATTGATTTATGCATGGCACTTTTTTTTATATATATACACTGGCTTCCTGCAGATGCCTCTTTGAGGATGTATCAGGCATTGGAAAGAGAAAAAGAAAGTTGGTGAGTTGGATAGTGGGAACAGGATGTTCTGTTATCATCTGTTTCCCTTTACCTTGGTTTTTTGACTCATCTTATTAGCCTGATACTTCACTTTCAATGCTTATCCAAGCAGCTCTCTGCTTCAATGGCAGGGGGAATAAAGAAAAGAGGATTTATATTCAAACAACCAACAAAGACTAAATTGCATAGGCTGGGCAAACATATAAGCATAGGAGTAGCTTGCTTATTGCAGCGGTTACTACCCCTAACCAATTAGGCTTGATACTTCACATTGATGCAGTTCCAGCACTGCTCTCTACATCAATTGGTGGGGGTGGAAGGAAATTTGAACAAAAAATTTACCAAAAAGGGCCCTGACCTCATTGGTCAGAGAAACAGATAAGTATGAGAAAAATAAGTATGAAAGCTTGCTGGGCAGACTGGATGGGCCATTTGGTCTTCCTCTGCCGTCATTTCTATGTTTCTATTATATAATGATTGTTCAACAAGCATTGTCTTTTGTATTGTTAATGCAATTATCAGCATTATAGATGTTTATGTTAAATCGTAAGCCTTTCTAAACAACCATGTTTTCAATTCACTCTTGAAATTCTTTTTTTCAGTTATCTGACGTAATGCCTCTAGAAGAGAGTTCCACAGCTTGGGGCCTGCTATTGCAGGTATTCAGTCTATTAGTGTTAGATGTGTGTTTCGAGTGGAGGGTACCATTAGTAGTCCTTTGTTTTTTGATCTTAGGTCTCTCTTTGGTGTATAGAGTTGTAGTATCACTCCTAATAGGCAATGATCAATATTGTTGATGATGTTGAATTTAAATGACAACACTTTATAATAGATTCTAGATTAAACAGGAAGCCAGTGCAGAGTTATTAGCGAGGGGGTGATGTGTTTGAATTTTCTTGTCCCTAGAAGGAGTCTTGCTGATGCATTTTGAAGTAACTGTAGTGATTTTAGTAGACTTGAGGGGAGGCCTAGCAACATGCAGTTGCAGTAGTCTCAGAATTTAAGCATTTGTAAGACAGTGCAGAAGTATTGTTAACAAAGGTTTTAGTTGATGTAGACTTCTCAACTTGGAGTATCCTGTTTTGATTAATTTGCTTATATGCTTTTTCATAGTGAAGTTCTCAAGGATTTGAATTCCCAGGTCTCAAACTTCATCTAATGGGGTAAAATTGATAATTCCTAGATTTAGGTTTGGCAGTTGAGTATCAAGTTGTCTCTCCTTAGCCATATAATTTCTGTATTATTTGTGTTAAGAGTTAGTTTCAGTTGGGAAAGCTTTTGTTGTATGACTTTCATGTATGCAGACAGAGTATCCTCAGTTTTTTCGAATGTATTGTCAAATGGGATGTATCATCTGCATATAGGAAGAAAGTGATTCCTAGGTTTGTTAGTAGAGTGCATATAGGCAGGAGGTAGTTGTTGAACAGGGTGGCTGAGAATGCTGAACTTTGGGGATGTCTGTATCGATTGGAAAGGTGTCTGAGATTTGATTACCTAGTTCGACTTGGAAAGTCCTATCTTTTAAGAGGAAGAGAACCAATTTCAATTTCATTCAGTTTGTGGCATAGCAGGGTGTGGCCAACAGTGTTGACGCTACTTTTAAGTCTATTAATATCAGGATAAATGATTTGTTATTGTCAAAGCCTTGTAGCACAGGATCAGTTAAAGAGTTGAGTAGGGTTTCTGTTGAGCGATTTTTTCTAAATCCGAACTGGTTTTGGTATAGTATTTTTTTGTCTTCCAGGTAGTCTTCTAATTGTGATAAAGCTGCTTTCTCTAGAACTTTCTCGATGAAAGGTAGGTTTGATATTGGTTAGTAATTGTCCCAGCCATTGATTCTGCCAGTTTTGTTTTTTAGAATTGGTTTAATCACAGCTTGTTTTGCCTTGTTAGGGACCAGTCCTTCTGCTAGTGAAAGGTTTATTATGGTTGTGATTATTGGGGTTATTACGCTGTTTACTTTTTTATTTTATTTTTATTTATTAAAAAGTATTTATATACCGCTTTATAAAAAATACATTTTTTGTCAAAATGGTTTACATTAATTAAAATAAAATTTTAAAAGAACAATCAAATTAAAATAAATTAAAATATACAAAAATTAGTCAATAGCTAGAAAATTCTGGCTTGAAAATAAATCAAATTAATTACTCAAAAATAAAATAAAGATTTGTTGCCATAGGACTTCCTATTGTGGGAAAAGAGGGGAGGGGAAAAGGGGGGCATGAAAAAATGGAGTACTTGCTGGGATAGGGTGCAGTGGCTGGGTTGCTGGTTTCATTTTAGTGATTATTTGGTTTACTTCAAGTTTCTATACTGTGTCGAATGAGTTCCATTTCATTTGAATAGGTTGTTCTTCTGATTCTTTTGATGGTCCTTTGGTGGAGAATTGCAATTTGAGTGTATTGATTTTGTTTATCAATGAATTAGCACATCCATTGCTTAAGAACATAAGAAATTGCCATGCTGGGTCAGACCAAGGGTCCATCAAGCCCAGCATCCTGTTTCCAACAGAGGCCAAACCAGGCCACAAGAACCTGGCAATTACCCAAACACTAAGAAGATCCCATGCTTCTGATGCAATTAATGGCAGTGGCTATTCCCTAAGTAAACTTGATTAATAGCAGTTAATGGACTTCTCCTCCAAGAACTTATCCAAACCTTTTTTGAACCCAGCTACACTAACTACATCCTCTGGCAACAAATTCCATAGGTTTATTGTGCGATCAATGAAAAAGAATTTTCTCCAATTAGTCTTAAATGTTCTACTTGCTAACTTCATGGAATGCCCCCTAGTCCTTCTATTATTCGAAAGTATAAATAACCAATTCACATGTACTCGTTCAAGACCTCTCATGATCTTAAATACCTCTATCATATCCCCCCTCAGCTGTCTCTTCTCCAAGCTGAACAGCCCTAACTTCTTCAGCCTTACCTCATAGGGGAGCTGTTCCATCCCCTTTATCATTTGGTTGCCCATCTCTGTACCTTCTCCATTGCAACTATATCTTTTTTGAGATGCGGCGACCAGAATTGTACACAGAATTCAAGGTGCGGTCTCCCATGGAGTGATATAGAGGCACTATGACATTTTCCGTTTTATTAACCATTCCCTTCCTAATAATTCCTAACATTCTGTTTGCTTTTTTCACTGCTGCAGCACACTGAGCCGATGAGTTTAAAGTATTTACCACTATGATGCCTAGATCTTTTTCCTGGGTGGTAACTCCTAATATGGAACTTAACATCGTGTAACTACAGCAAGGGTTATTTTTCCCTATATGCAACACCTAGCATTTGTCCACATTAAATTTCATCTGCCATTTGGATGCCCAATCTTCCAGTCTTGCAAGGTCCTCCTGTAATGTATCACAATCCACTTCAATAATTTTGTATCATCTGCAAATTTGATAACCTTACTCGCCGTATTCCTTTCCAGATCATTTATATATATATATATATTGAAAAGCACCGGTCCAAGTACAGATCCCTGAGGCACTCCACTATTTACCCTTTTCCACTGAGAAAATTAACCATTTAATCCTACTCTCTGTTTCCTGTCTTTTAACCAGTTTGTAATCCATGAAAGGACATCGCCTCCTATCCCATGACCTTTTAGTTTTCTTAGAAGCCTCTCATGAGGGACTTTGTCAAACGCCTTCTGAAAATCCAAATACACTACATCTACCGGTTCACCTTTATCCAAACGTTTATTAACCCCTTCAAAAAAGATGAAGCAGATTTGTTAGGCAAGACTTCCCTTGGGTAAATCTATGTTGACTGTGTTTCATTAAACCATGTCTTTCTATATGCTCTACGATTTTGATCTTGAGAATAGTTTTCACTATTTTTCCCGGCACTGAAGTCAGGCTCATTGTCTATTGTTACCCGGATCATCCCTGGAGACTTTTTAAAATATTGGGATTACATTGGCCACCCTCCAGTCTTCAGGAACAATGGATGATTTTAATGATAGGTTACAAATTTTAACTAATAGATCAGAAATTTCATTTTTTAGTTCCTTCAGTACCCTAGGATAATATACCATCCAGTCCAAGTGATTTGCTACTCTTTAGTTTGTCAATCTGGCCTACTACATCTCCCACGTTCACAGTGATTTTGATCAGGTCATCTGACTCATCACCCCTGAAAACCATCTCCGGAACTGGTATCTCCCCAACATCCTCATTAGTAAACACAGAAGCAAAGAATTCATTTAGTCTTTCTGTAATGGCCTTATCTTCCCTAAGAGCCCCTTCAACACATCGGTCATCTAATGGTCCAACCGACTCCCTCATAGGTTTCTTGCTTCGGATATATTTTAAAAAGTTTTTATTATGAGTTTTTGCCTCTGTGGCCATATTCATTTCAAATTCTCTTTTCGCCTGTCTTATCAATGTTTTACACTTAACTTGACAATGCTTGTGTTTTATCCTACTTTCTTCAGATGGATCCTTCTTCCAATTTTTGAAGGATTTTTTTTGGCTAAAATAGCCTCTTTCACCTCACCTTTTAACCATGATGGTAATTGTTTTGCTTTCCTTCCACCTTTCTTAATGTGTGGAATATATAAATGGACTGCGCCTCTAGCATTGTATTTTTAAACAATGTCCATGCCTGTTGAACGCTTTTAATCTTTGCAGCTGCACCTTTCAGTTTTTTTCTAACTATTTTCCTCATTTTATCAAAGTTTCCCATTTGAAAGTTTAATGTTAGAGCTGCAGATTTACTTATTGTCCCCCTTCCACTTATTAGTTTAAATTTGATCATGTTATGATCACTGTTGCCAAGTGGCCCCACCACATTACCTCTCTCACCAAATCCTCCATTCCACTAAGAATTAAATATAAAATAGCTCCCTCTCTTGTTGATTCCTGAACCAATTGCTCCATGAAGCAGCCATTTATTACATCCAGGAACTTTATGTCTCTAGCAAGTCCTGATGTTACATTTACCCAGTCAATATTGGGGTAATTGAAATCTCCCATTATTATTGCACTGCCAAATTGGTTAGCTTCCCTGATTTCTCTTAGAATTTCATTATCTGTCTGACCATTTTGTCCAGGTGGACGGTAGTATACTCCTATCACTATACTCTTACCCAATAGACATGGGATTTCTACCCATATAGATTCTACTGAGCATTTAGTCTCTGGTATGATCTTTATCCTGTTGGACTCTATAGCCTCCTGGACATAAAGTGCCAGACCTCCACCAAGTTGATCCTCCCTATCATTGTGATATAATTTGTTCCCTGATATAGCACTGTCCCATTGGTTATCCTCCTTCCACCAAATCTCTGTGATGCCAATTATGTCAATCTCATCATTTGCTGCTGTACACTAACTCTCCCATCTTACTTCTTAGACTTCTGGCATTGGCAAACAGACATTTCATAGTGCGTTTTTTGTTTGTATTAACAACCTGCTTTTTAGTTGTTAGGGATATTTCGGAAATCATTAGCTTCGGTGATTTTTTACATATAGGCACATGGACTATGTTTGCTTTTATTGGAAAATCTCTGTTGGGATGCCCTAACTCTCCTGTTTCATTAGTATCCTTCAAGGATACATTTCTCCGAACCATGCACTGCTGAGTGACTGTCGGCTTTCCTCCTTATTCTAGTTTAAAAGCTGCTCTATCTCCGTTTTGAAAGTTAGTGCCAGCAGCTTGGCTCCACTCTGGTTAAGGTGGAGCCCATCATTTCAGAAAAGTATCCCCCTTCCCCAAAAGTTTCCCCTGTTCCTTACAAAACTGAATCCTTCTTCCCTACACCATCATCTCATCCACGCTTGATGTCTTTGTGAAATTAAAGTTGTTTGAGATGGATGAGGAAGGATCCTTGATTAGATTCTTGACTGTTTCAAAGAGTAGTTTTGAATTAAACAATACACCATGAATCTGTATTGCATAGTATTGATTTTTAGTTCAATTGATTTGTTCACGGTATTTAGATAAAATTAATCTGTATTTAGATCTTGTTGAGTGTTTTTTTCTCTATTGCTTTCCAGATTTTCTCAGGGTTTGTTTGTTATGTCTTAGGTCTTTGCTGTACCAAGGTTTCTTTTGTTTATTTTTATTTATTTATTTATTTAACAGTTTTTTTATACCGACCTTCATAGTAAATAACCATATCGGATCGGTTTACATTTAACAAGGGTATAAAAGGAGTAACAAATTCAAGTGAACGAAAGATAAACAATAGGTAGGAATAAGTCAAAGTTACAATCAACGGGGAGAGAGAACTTGGAAGCTTGCAAGCAAGCTGGAAGGAAGGTAAGGCCGGAGAAAAACCAGTGATACCATAGAGCGTACGGTTACAAGCTTAGATGTGCTTTAACCTGGGAGAGTCAGAGTCCATTCGTGAGTGTCAATGCCAGACCGGGTAAGAGTGAAGGACAATTAGTGAATGTCTGGTGGATCGGCGAAGGCTTGGTGAAAGAGCCATGTTTTAAGACCTTTTCTAAAAGTTAAAAGGCAAGGCTCCAATCTGAGATTTGATGGGATGCTATTCCAGATAGATGGGCCAGCTATCGAAAAAGCTCTGTCTTTGGTCGAAGAGAGGCCTGAGGCTTTGGTGGGTGGAAATTTCAGAGTGCCTTTGAGAATATCTCTAGTTGGTCTGTTAGAGGAGTAGGGTGTGAAGGGGATTTCCAGGTCGAGTTGAAGATGTTGATGTATGGTTTTGTGGATTACTGTGATTGATTTGTATAGAATCCTGAAATTAACTGGTAACCAATGTAGGTTCCTGAGGATGGGAGAGATGTGATCGCCGCGGCTGGTACTGGTCAGCAATCTTGCTGTCGCATTTTGTATCATCTGCAGTGGTTTGGTGGTGGATTTGGGGAGGCCTAGGAAGAGGGCACTGCAGTAGTCTATTTTAGCGAACAGTAGCGCTTGGAGGACTGTCCTGAAGTCATGGAAGAATAATAGAGGTTTAAGTCGTTTTAGAATCTGTAGTCTGTAGAAACAGTCTATTGGCGGTTGTGTTTAGTTGTGTAGCAATCATTTTGGAACTTTTTTCCTGGATTAGACATAGGGTATTGGCTATATCATTGATGATTTTGTCCCATGAGGGACATCATCATGTTCAAACTAAGATATTTTATTTCCAGTGGTTTCTTCGAGTGTTTCAGGTTCTATCTTTTTTTGGTACTTAAAAGATTTATTATTGTATGGTTTTGTTTGTTGAGTGGTAGAGTGATATTTCTGCCTTTAATAGCTGGTGATCAGCCCTTGGTAATATTTTGTGGGAAAGATTAATTTTGCAGTTATTGCACTTGGCAAATATTAGGTCAAGGATGTGACCAGCTTTGTGCGTGGGGCTGGTTACAAATTGTGTCCACCCTATGGCCTCCATTGTATCTAGGAAGGTTTTGCATAAAATAGATTTTGGCATGTTGTCTACTTGAATGTTAACGTCGCCTATGATTAGGGTTGATTCAGGTGCTGGGAACACTTTAGTGAAGATTTCGATTAAAAGTGAATAGTCTTTTTGGAGAGTTCTAGGTGAGCTATAGATCAGACCAATATTTACTAGCGATTTAAATATTGTAATTTCATTGGGTGGGATCATCTCCACTTTGTGTTGTTTAAGTTTAAGCTCTTTTTTGCAGATTATTAAGAGGCTTCCACCTTTTCATTTGTGAAATATCTCATAGTTAGGATGATCAATTTGGTTTAAGAGGACATTAGCACAATCTTTCAGCCATGTTTCAGTGATGCAGAAAATAATTGGGTTTAGTTCTTCTAGCAGGTCATTTGTTAGGGGAATTTTTTTTTTATAGTGATTGAGTGTTTAGTTGTAGTAGTATGAACATTAAGTTGGGGAAGATTTCAGGAGAACTGGTACTTAGCTTAGGATGGATAAGTTTTCTATTCTTCTCTTCCCTTGTTATTCTGAATTCTCTGTTGATTGCAGTGGTATCCTCGTCCTTTAACTGTTTTAATGGGGAGGATCACCTTCATTTTGTGGAATGTTATGTTATTACAGAGAATAGAATTTGTGGTTGAATATCCTCTGGCGTCAATTCAGGCACACACGAAGGGGTGTGTAAAGGGGCAAGCTCCTTTGTTCCACTCCTTCGTGCACGTGCCAAGGGCAGAGGGGTGGGTTGTGAGGTGGAGCTGCGAGGGAAGGGGGAGACCCCTTACGTGATTCCTCACCAGCTGCTCTTCCTGCCCTTCCAGAAGCGATGTTAGTACCGGCATGCACGAACCTCCAGCATTGCAGCTGGCTCCTTCTGCCCTCGGTGGCCTTGAGTCCCTACAAAGGTTTGACCTCAATTGCTGTGCCTGTCCATCCAGGCCTTATGTCCCTACAAGGGTTTGACCTCGATTGCTTTGCCTGTTTGTCCAGGCCTTATGTCCCTATGTGGGCTTGACTCTCTCCTCAATTGTTGTGCCTGTTCGTCCAGGCATTATGTTCCTGCAAGGGTTTGATGTCAATTGCTGTGCCTGTCCATCCAGGCTTTATGTCCCTAGGTGGGCTTGACCTCTGTTCTCAACTGCTGTGCCTGTTTATACAGGCCTTTTGTCCCTAAGAGTGTTTGACCTGTGTCCTCGAATGCTGTGCCTGTCCATCCAGGACTTATGCCCCTAGGTGGGATTGACCTCTGTTCTCGACTGCTGTGCCCATCCATGCAGGCCTTATGTCCCTAAGTGGGATTGAACTCTGTCCTCGATTGCTGTGCCTGTCCGTCCAGACCTTATGTCCCTACAAGAGTTTAACCTCAATTGTTGTGCCTGTCCATCCAGACATTATGTCCCTACAAGGGTTTGACCTCGATTGCTGTGCCTGTTCATCCAGGCCTTATGTCCCTAGGTGGGCTTGATCTCTGTCCTCGATTGCTGTGCCTGTCCGTCCACTGTCCAGGCCATACATCCCTACAAGGGCCTGACCTGAAACGCTGTGCCTGTCTGTCCACTGTCCAGGCCGTACATCCCTACAAGGGCCTGACCTGAAACGCTGTGCCTGTCCGTCCACTGTCCAGGCCGTACGTCCCTACAAGGGCCTGACCTGAAACGCTATGCCTGTCCGTCCACTGTCCCGCCGTACGTCCCTACAAGGGCCTGACCTGAAATGCTGTGCCTATCCATCCACTGTCCAGGTTGTACGTCCCTACAAGAGCCTCACCTCTAACGCTGTGCCTGTCCGTCCACTGTCCAGGCCGTACGTCCCTACAAGCGCCTGACCTGAAACGCTGTGCCTGTCCGTCCACTGTCCAAGCCATATGTCCCTACAAGGGCCTTACCTGAAACGCTGTGCATGTCCATCCACTGTCCAGGCCGTACATCCCTACAAGGGCCTGACCTGAAACGCTGTGCCTTGCATCCACTGTCCAGGTCGCATGTCCCTACAAGGGCCTGAACTGAAACATTGTGCCTGTCCGTCCATTGTCCAGGCTGTACGACCCTACAAGGTTCTGACCTCTAACGCTGTGCCTGTCCATCCACATTTGGAATGTAAGAACATAAAAAGCTGTCTTAAGATGTTTGGAGCTTTCATATTTCATATGCTCAATATTTTTCATGACCTTGCCAACAATAAGGTTTCTAGTACTATTGAAAACTGGTGGTAGTTGCACTCTAGTATATTCTCAGTGTTCCCATTGTAAACCACAAAATCAACATAGGTTGATATTGTAGATTTTGACTTGAGTAGTGGTTTCCTTATTTCTGAGAGCTCTTCATGTTCCTTTCTCATCAGCTGAAGTGTATAAGTACAGTTAATCGCTTCTGGGTATTCAAAAATAATCTCCAGCTCAGTTCTTGCTTCACAAATGGCAATTTCTATTGCTCTAAAAGCATCCTCTGTTGAATTATCTTTCAAAAATGAAAAAGATGCCATTTTCTTCTGGCAGTGAACCAGTTCAGGGAGAATTGTCAGGTCAAACAACAACATACCTGCACAAAGGAAATCTTTGAATGCTGTGCCTGTCCATCCAGGCCTTATTTCCCTAGGTGGGCTTGGCCTCTGTCCTCGATTGCTATGCATGTCCGTCTGGACTTTATGTCCCTACAAGGGTCTGACTTAGATTTTAAGTCCTCTGGGGATAGGGAAATACCTACAGTACCTGAATGTAATCCACTTTGAAGTGCTGGAAAAGCGTGAAAAGCGGAATATAAATAATTAAATAATTAAAAATTGCTGTGCCTGTCCATCCAGGCCTTATGTCTCTACATAGGCTTGATCTCTGTCCTCAACTGCTGTGCCTATTCATCCAGGCCTTATGTCCCTAAGAGAGTTTGACCTGTATCCTCGACTGCTGTGCCTGTTCGTTCAGGTCTTATATCCTTAGGTGCGATTGACCTCTGTCCTCGACTGCTGTGCCTGTTCGTCCATGCCTTAAGTCCATATGTGGGATTGACCTCTGTCCTCGACTGCTGTGCCTGTCCGTCCCAGCCTTATATATCTACAAGGGTTTGACCTCGATCGCTGTGCTTGTTCGTCCAGGCCTTAAGTCCATATGTGGGATTGAACTCTGTCCTCAACTGCTGTGCCTGTCCGTCCCGGCCTTATATACCTAAAAGGGTTTCACCTCGATTGCTTTGCCTGTTCATCCAGGCCTTATGTCCCTAAGAGTGTTTGACCTGTGTCCTCAACTGCTGTGCCTGTCCGTCCAGGTCTCATGTCCTTAGGTGGGATTGACCTCTGTCCTCGACTATTGTGCCTGTCCGTCCAGGCCTTATGTCCCTAAGAGTATATGACCTGTGTCCTCGAATGCTGTGCCTGTCCGTCCAGGCCTTATGTCACTACAAGGGTTTGACCTCAATTGCTGTGCCTGTCCGTCCAGACCTTATGTTCCTAAGAGTGTTTGACCTGTGTCCTCGAATGTTGTGCCTGTTCGTCCAGGCCTTATGTTCCTACAAGGGTTTGACCTCGATTGCTGTGCTTGTCCATACAGGCCTTATGTCCCTACCAGGGTTTGACCTCAATTGCTGTGCCTGTTCATCCAGGCCTTTTGACCCTAGCTGGGATTGACCTTTGTCCTCGATTGCTGTGCCTGTTCATACAGGCCTTATGTCCCTAAGAGTGTTTGACCTATGTCCTCGACTGCTGTGCCTGTCCGTCCAGGGTTTATCTCCCTAGATGGGATTGAACTCTGTCCTCGACTGCTGTGCCTGTTTGTCCAGGCCTTATGTCCCTACAAGGGTTTGACCTCGATTGCTGTGCAGGTCCGTCCAGGCCTTATGTCCCTACAAGGGTTTGACTACGATTGCTTTGCCTGTTCGTCCAGACCTTATGTCCCTAGGTGGGCTTGACCTCTGTCCTCGACAGCTCTGCCTATTCATCCAGGCCTTATGTCCCTAAGAGAGTTTGACCTATGTCCTCGACTGCTGTGCCTGTCTGTCTAGGTCTTATGTCCCGAGGTGGGATTGACCTCTGTCCTCGACTATTGTGCCTGTCCGTCCAGGCCTTCTGTCCCTAAGAGTATGTGACCTGTGTCCTCGAATGCTGTGCCTGTCCGTCCAGGCCCTTTGTCACTACAAGGGTTTGACCTCAATTGGTGTGCCTGTCCATCCAGACCTTATGTCCCTAGGTGGAATTGACCTCTGTCTTCAACTGCTGTGCCTGCCCGTCCAGGCCATATGTCCCTACAAGGTTTTGACCTTGATTGCTTTCCCTGTTCGTCCAGGCCTTATGTTCCTACAAGGGTTTGACCTCGATTGCTGTGCCTGTCCATCCAGACCTTATGTTCCTACAAGGGTTTGACCTCGATGGCTTTGCCTGTTTGTCCAGGCCTTATGACCCTATGTGGGCTTGACTCTCTCCTCAATTGTTGTGCCTGTTCGTCCAGGCATTATGTTCCTGCAAGGGTTTGATGTCAATTGCTGTGCCTGTCCATCCAGGCTTTATGTCCCTAGGTGGGCTTGACCTCTGTTCTCAACTGCTATGCTTGTTTATACAGGCCTTTTGTCCCTAAGAGTGTTTGACCTGTGTCCTCGAATGCTGTGCCTGTCCATCCAGGACTTATGCCCCTAGGTGGGATTGACCTCTGTTCTCGACTGCTGTGCCCATCCATGCAGGCCTTATGTCCCTAAGTGGGATTGAACTCTGTCCTCGATTGCTGTGCCTGTCCGTCCAGACCTTATGTCCCTAGGTGGGACTGACATCGGTCCTCGACTGCTGTGCCTGTTCGTCCAGGCCTTATGTCCCTACAAGAGTTTAACCTCGATTGTTGTGCCTGTTCGTCCAGGCCTTATGTCCATACAAGGGTTTGACCTCATTTGTTGTGCCTGTTCTTCCAGGCCTTATGTCCCTAGCTGGAATTGACCCCTCTGTCCTCGACTGCTGTGCCCGTCTGTCCAGGCCTTATGTCCCTACAAGGGTTTGACCTTGATTGCTGTGCCTGTTTGTCCAGGCCTTATGTCCTTACAAGGGTTTGACCTCGATTGCTGTGCCTGTTTTTTCAGGCCTTATTTCCCTACAAGGGTTTGACCTCGATTTCTGGGCCTGTTCATCCAGGCCTTATGTCCCTAGGTGGGATAGAACTCTGTCCTCGACTGCTGTGCCTGTTCATCCTGGCCTTATGTCCCTAAGAGTGACCTGTATCCTCGAATGCTGTGCCTGTCCGTCCAGGCCTTATGTCACTACAAGGGTTTGACCTCGATTGTGTGCCTGTTTGTCCAGGCCTTATGTCCCTACAAGGGTTTGACCTCGATTTCTGGGCCTGTTCGTCCAGGCCTTATGTCCCTACAATTGTTTGACCTCGATTTCTGGGCCTATTCGTCCAGGCCTTATGTCCCTAGGTGGGATAGAACTCTGTCCTCGACTGCTGTGCCTGTTCATCCTGGCCTTATGTCCCTAAGAGTGACCTGTATCCTCGAATGCTGTGCCTGTCTGTCAAGGCCTTATGTCACTACAAAGGTTTGACCTCAATTGCTGTGCTTGTCCGTCCAGGCCTTATGTTCCTAAGAGTGTTTGATCTGTGTCGTTGAATGTTGTGCCTGTCTGTCCAGGCCATAGGTCCCTGCAAGGGTTTGACCTTGATTGCTTTGCCTGTCTGTCCAGGCCTTATGTCTCTACAAGGATTTGACCTCAATTGCTGTCCCTTTTCGTCCAGGCCTTATGTTCCTAGACGTGTTTGACCTTGATTGCTGTGACTGTCTGTCCAGGCCTTATGTCCCTTAAAGGGTTTGAACCCAATTGCTTTGCCTGTTCATTCAGGCCTTATGTCCCTAGGTGGGCTTGACCTCTGTCCTCAATTGTGCCTGTTTATCCAGGTCTTTTGTCGCTACTTGGGCTTGACCTCTGTCCTCGAATTCTGTGCCTGTCCGTCCAGGCCTTACGTCTCTTAAAGGGTTTGACCTTGATTGCTGTGCCTGTTCGCCCAGTCCTTATGTCCCTAGGTGGGACTAACCTCTGTCCTCAACTGCTGTTCCTGTCCATCCAGGCCTTATGTCCCTACAAGTGTTTGACCTTGATTCCTGTGCCTGTCCATCCAGGCCTTATGTCCGTAAGAGTGTTTGACTTGTGTCCTCGAATGCTGTGCCTGTCCGTCCAGGCCTTATGTCCCTACAAGGGTTTGACCTCGATTGCTGTGCCTGTCCGTCCAGGCCTTATATACCTACAAGGGTTTGACCTCGATTGCTTTGCCTGTTCGTCCAGGCCTTATGTCCCTAGGTGGGCTTGACCTCTGTCCTCGACAGCTGTGCCTATTCATCCAGGCCTTATGTCCCTAAGAGTGTTTGACCTATGTCCTCGACTGCTGTGCCTGTCCGTCCAGGTCTTATGTCCCTAGGTGGGATTGACCTCTGTCCTCGACTATTGTGCCTGTCCGTCCAGGCTTTATGTCCCTAAGAGTGTTTGACCTTTGTCCTCGACTGCTGTGCCTGTCCGTCAAGGCTTTATGTCCCTATAAGGGTTTGACCTCGATTAATGTGCCTGTTCATCCAGGCCTTATGCCCCTAGGTGGGACTGACCTCTGTTCTCTACTGTTGTGCCTGTCCATGCAGGATATGTCCCTAAGTGGGATTGACCTTGGTCCTCGACTGCGGTGCCTGTCGGTCCAGACCTTATGTCCCTAGATGGGATTGACCTCTGTCCTCGACTGCTGTGCCTGTTTGACCAGGCCTTATGTCCCTACAAGAGTTTGACCTCGATTGCTGTGCCTGTTCTTCCACGCCTTATGTCCCTAGCAGGGATTGACCCCTCTGTCCTCGGCTGCTGTGCCTGTCCATCCAGGCCTTATCTCCCTAAGAGTGTTTAACCTGTTTCCATGAATGCTGTGCCTGTCTGTCCAGGACTTATGTCCCTACAAGGGTTTGACCTCGATTGCTGTGCCTTATGTCCCTACAAGGGTTTGACCTCGATATTTGGGCCTGTTCGTCCAGGCCTTATGTCCCTAGGTGGGATAGACCTCTGTCCTCGACTCCTGTGCCTGTTCATCCGGGCCTTATGTCCCTAAGAGTGTTTGACATGTGTCTTCGAATGTTGTGCCTGTCGTCCAGGCTATATGTCCCTACAAGGGTTTGACCTCGATTGCTTTGTCTGTTTGTCCAGGCCTTATGTTCCTACAAGGGTTTGACCTCGATTGCTGTGCCTGTCTGTCCAGGCCTTATGTCCCTACAAGAGTTTGACCTCGATTCCTTTGCAAGTTCATCCAGGCCTTATGTCCCTACAAGGGTTTGACCTCGATTGCTGTGCCTGTTCGTCCAGGTCTTATGTCCCTACAAGGGTTTGACCTTGATTGCTGTGCCTGTTCCTCCAAGCCCTATGTCCCTAGCTGTGATTGACCTCTGTTCTCGACTGCTGTGCCTGTCCATCAAGGCTTTATGTCCCTAGGTGGGATTGACCTCTGTCCTCGACTGCTGTGCCTGTTCATCCAGGCCTTATATCCCTAAGAGTGTTTGACCTTTGTCCTCGAGTGCTGTGCCTGTTCATCCAGGCCTTATGTCCCTAGGTGGGATTGACCTCTGTCCTCAACTGCTGTGCCTGTTCATCCACGCCTTATGTCTCTAAGAGTGTTTGATCTGTGTCCTCGAATGTTGTGCCTGTCTGTCCAGGTCTTATGTCCCTACAAGCGTTTGACCTTGATTGCTGTGTCTGTCCATCCAGGCCTTATGTCCCTAAGAGTGTTTGACCTGTATCCTCGAATGCTGTGCCTGTCCATCCAGGCCTTATGTCCCTACAAGGGTTTTATCTCAATTGCTTTGCCTGTTCGTCTAGGCCTTATGTCCTTAGGTGGGCTTGACCTCTGTCCTCGACTGCTGTACCTGTTCATCCAGGCCTTATATCCCTACAAGGGTTTGACCTCGATTGCTGTGCCTGTCTGTCCAGGCCTTTTGTTCCTACAAGAGTTTGACCTTGATTGCTTTGCCTGTTCATCCATGCCTTATGTCCCTAGGTGGGCTTGACCTCTGTCCTCGACTGCTGTGCCTATTCTTCCAGGCCTTATGTCTCTTTATAGGCTTGACCTCTGTCCTCGACTGCTGTGTCTGTTCATCTGGGCCTTATGTCCCTAAGAATGTTTGACCTGTGTCCTTGAATGCTGTGCCTGTTTGTCCAGGCTTTATGTCCCTAGGTGGGATTGACCTCTGTCCTCGACTGCTGTGCCTGTTCATCCAGGCCTTATGTCCCTTAGAGAGTTTGACCTGTGTCCTCGACTGCTATGCCTGTCCATCCAGGCCTTATGTCCCCTACAAGGGTTTGACCTCGAATGCTGTGCCTATTCTTCCAGGCCTTATGTCCCTAGAAGGGTTTGATCTTTATTTTAAGCCCTCTGGGGATAGGGAAATACCTACAGTACCTGAATATAATCCACTTTGAAGTGCTGGAAAAGCGTGAAAAGCGGAATATAAATAAATAGATAAATAAATAAACAAAAAATTAATAAATAGATTGCTGTGCCTGTCTATGCAGACCTTATGTGCCTACAAGGGTTTGACCTTGATTGCTTTGCCTGTTCATCCAAGCCTTATGTCCCTAGGTGGGCTTGACCTCTGTCCTTGACTGCTGTGCCTGTCAGTCCAGGCTTTATGTCCCTAGGTGGGATTGACCTCTATTCCCGACTGCTGTGCCTCTTTCATCCAGGCCTTATGTCCCTACAAGGGTTTGACCTCGATTGCTGTGCCTGTTCGTCCAGGCCTTATGTCCCTAAGTGTGTTTGACCTGTGTCTTCGAATGTTGTGCCTGTCTGTCCAGCCCTTATGTCCCTACAAGGGTTTGACTTCGATTGCTGTGCCTGTTCGTCCAGGCCTTATGTCCCTAGCTGGGATTGACCGCTGTCTCGAATGCTAAGCCTGTTCGTCCAGGCCTTATGTCCAGTCCAAGCAGCTGAACCCTCTTTGCAAAGGGAAACCTCAGTCTCTGGCAATTAAAACTAGTAATCCATCGCATCATGGATCCTTAAATAAAACACAGTTTTCTTTAGTTTCAGGGCAGAGAAGAGAACTTCCTCCGTCTTATGAAGTCATGATCTGTTTGCTAATGCTTAAATCCTAACAATTTGTACCATTATACACTCTAGGGTTCAACCCATTTCAGGGAGCTCTTTCCTGCTCAAAGGAAAGGGAACTCTCCCCGGTGTCGCAGCCTATCTTTTAGCACCTGTTGACCCATGTTCAGAACGAGAAAAGATCTCCAAGGTACTTAGACTGTGGCAAACACAGTGAGACTATGCTTACAGTAAGACCCTGCTCCATGTCACCACGCTTTGAAGGCTCGTGCTCCACTCTAGGGGCCAACCCATTCTGGGGAGCCCTTCCCAGCTCAAAGGAAAGGGAACTGTCCCCGTGTGTAGCTAGCCTGTATCTACCCTCTGACATAAGAACATAAGAAAATGCCATACTGGGTCAGACCAAGGGTCCATCAAGCCCAGCATCCTGTTTCCAACAGTGGCCAATCCAGGCCATAAGAACCTGGCAAGTACCCAAAAACTAAGTCTATTCCATGTAACCATTGTTAATGGCAGTGGCTATTCTCTAAGTGAACTTAATAGCAGGTAATGGACTTCTCCTCCAAGAACTTATCCAATCCTTTTTTAAACACAGCTATACTAACTGCACAAACCAAATTCTCTGGCAACAAATTCCAGAGTTTAATTGTGCGTTGAGTAAAAAAGAACTTTCTCCGATTAGTTTTAAATGTGCCCCATGCTAACTTCATGGAGTGTCCCCTAGTCCTTCTACTATCCGAAAGAGTAAATAACCGATTCACATCTACCCGTTCTAGACCTCTCATGATTTTAAACACCTCTATCATATCCCCCCTCAGTCGTCTCTTCTCCAAGCTGAAAAGTCCTAACCTCTTGACCCATGTTGAACCGCTGTTCACATGCACCCTCTTCCGCCTCGGCCTTGAAAATTCTCATTTGTATATCTGCTATGTCCACCAGACTTTAAAAGACCAGCGAGAGCTCACTAGATGCCAATGGAAATACCCCACTCTAGGGGCAAACCCATTCTAGGGAGTCTTTTCCTGCACAATGGAAAGGGAATTCTCTCCGGGTGTAGCCAGCCTATATCTACCCTCTGCCTCTGTGCCTTGCTGCCATTCACAAGATGACTCACTCAACTCCTTGTGGTGTTCTGGCCACTATCATATTTGCTCAGTGTGTTGGTGCTAGTCTTTCTGCTTGCTATGTTCCCCCTTCATTGTGCTGTAGGATGTTGATGCCACTTGTCTTGCCGCTTTGCCTGTCGTGCTGCCTTCGAGGGTTCATGCATCTGTTATCGGTGCCCTCTTTTGAAGCTATGGTGTGTTTTTGACACTCTTGCTGCTGCTTTGCACCTCTATTAAAGCACTCTTCTTGCCACTCCTGGTACCCCTTTGCCCTTTTAAAGTACCTTAGGCTATTCATGCCACTTTGCCACAGTCTAAGAACCTTGGAGCTGTTTTGTTGTTCTGATGATTGCTTCCCGGAAGTTTCATCAAAATTGATAATAAAACCCCAATTCTGCAGCCAAAAATAGGCTGCAAATACTTCCCCCATTGACTTTAATGGGAACCAGAAAACGAATGCACGTATCAACGTATCGGGGGCACCATTGAACGAATGCAATGTATTTGGCCGCCAACGAATATGAATACCGAATCGGACGAATCCGTGCCCTCTGCACATCCCTAGTATATGTGCACAAGTAAACTATGCTAATTCATAAAGACCCCCCTATAATCTATTTACATTTTTTTTAGAGACTGTCTGGTTAAGGGTTTAGTTAGGGCTTATAATTATTCATTTATTTGTATTAGTTAGGTAGGGTTTAAGTAAAAAAAATATAGAATAGATAGTTTCTTTTAATTAGTTTTTTTAGATATGTAGTAGGTGTCTGAGGAAGGCCTGCAGTGGAGAAAACTGGAGTCTTTGAAAAGAAGAAGAAGAAATGAAATCTGAAAAAAAGGGCCCCACCGGTGTTCAATTGGTGAGCTCACTAAAGGTTATGTATGAAGACAGACATTTATGAAAGGAAAGAGAGAGAGTTTAAAAAAACAAAACAAAATAGAGATGGAACAAGAAAAAAATGTACTTGACTGATGTTTTCATTGAATCCACAAGGAATTTAAAGAACCTATTTTTAGAAATAAAATTATAATACAAAAATGAAGGATTCATAAGTTAAAGGATAGCGAAGGCAAATTTTGTATTTATATTTTTCTGACTTATGTTGTCAACTCTGTTGGAATATTTTCAAAATGTTATGTAACAAACAAAAAAAAAAAAAGATAAAGAAGTTATTTGCTCTAACTCTACCAGTTTGAGTCTGAGTGTTTTCTCCCTAAGTATATTAAGATAGTGTACATTTACCTACAGGTCTATCCAGTAAAGTGCGGCCACATTTACCCCACTCCTAACCCGCGTTCTACTCACTTTCCGGCCGCGTTAGCACTTCCTGCGATTCCCAATCCCCTTTAACCTACTCCTACCGCGTCCTAAAATCCCTGGGCAACCCCTTCCGCACGCGGCATGTATATTGCATGTAAACGAGCAAATTAGCTATTCACTACCATCCAGTAACGCGCGCCCCGACTATCCCTTTTTTACCCTGCCGTTTTGCCGCGTGTTTAACCTGCTCGAGGCAAGCGCGAAAAGCAGCCTTGCTCCGGGAGGAGGGGAGGGAGGACTGGCAGTGTGAAGTGACTTACTTTTTGCAGCCCCCCCTCCAGACATCGGCGAGGATGGGATTGCCAGTCCCCCCTCCCCTCCTCCCGAAGCAGGGCGCGAAAAGCAGCCTTGCTCCGGGAGGAGGGGGGAGGGGACTGGCAATATAAAGCAACTTACTTTTTTGCAGCCCCCCATCTGGACATCGGCGAAGATGACCGCGGCTCCCCTCTCCTGCCTCCAGCTGCTCAGGAAGATGGACGTCACGTCTTGAGCGGCCATCAGCAGAAACGGATCGCGGCTCCCCTCCCCTGCCTCCCGGCGAAGATGGACGCCTGCACGGGGGAAAGCGGCCCCTGTGCGTGCAATTGGCCGCTCAAGACGTGACGTCAAATGCCGTGACGCCAAACGTCGTGACGTCACGTCTTGAGCGGCCAATTGCACGCACAGGGGCCGCTTTCCCCCGTGCAGGCGTCCATCTTCGCCGCGAGCAGCGATCTGTTTCTGCTGATGGCCGTCTCCTCCGGAGGGCTGCAAAAAAAAGTAAGTCGCTTGGTCACTTCACACTGTCAGTCCTCTCTCCCCTCCTCCCGGAGCAAGGCTGCTTTTCGCGCCTTGCCTCGGGAGGAGGGGAGAGGGACTGGCCATCCCGAGCGTAGGATTGCCCGTCCTCTCTCCCCCTCTCTCTTGCAACTTTTTTTTTCGCTTTTGTTGCTTCGGGAGGAGGGGAGAGAGGGCTGACAATCCCGAGCATTGGAGAACTGTCCACTTCCTGGTACCTGTCGTTTCAAATGTCATTTGAAATGACAGATACCAGTGTGTCCGTGAAGCGTTAGGCCCGCGCACCCAGGTTACTGTATAGGCACTGTATAGCGCTCTATACAGTAAAACGGGTTGCGCGGGCCTAACGCTTCACGGATGCTTCTTAGACACAGCTTGCATTAGCAAGCTATTTACATACAGGATCGAGCGGTAGGTGAGCTGCACTGTGCGTGCGGCAATCGCGGGTGCGCCGGGCACTAACGCAGCTCTTCCTACCGCTCCTCTTCCTACCGCTCCTCTTCCTACCGCTCGTTACTGGATTGACCTGCTAGTGATCAAAAAGGTATAAAATTTCAACTTTTGTTTTCTAATTATTTATTTTTTTAAACCTTTAGCCCCACTGCTAACAAATACCCCTTATATTAGAAGGCCAGGTTAGCGACTACTCTAGCAGGGACTTAGGGTGTGAGTTACTCCCAGGGGGGCGGGGCTTACAGAAAATGTTTCAGAGTTTAAAAACTTTGGGATTTGGTATTGGTAAAAAGTTGCTTCTGATCTTCTCTGTGATCTTCTCTCACTATGCCAGAAAGTCAGTGGCAGCAGAATTGTTGCTGTTTAAATATTTTTTTCACTTGGGGAGAGTCATGGTAAGAGATAGTATGGAGATTGTATCAGTACTAGTGAATTTTTTGTTTCTGTCTGGATACCAGTGAAGTGATAGCCAATGAAACAAATGAAGAGGAGAGTCTTGCCAGACTGTCAGTCTTTTTGGTTCTGTTAGCTTTGAACAAATTTTTAAGTGTGGATTGGGAAAGGAGTCAGTCAGTACTGAGTGCAAACAGCATACACATACACTTGGAAGTGGTGCCGAGTGATTGGAGAAGAGTGGTGTTGGTCCCACTCCACAAGAGTGGGAACAGAGAGGAGGCAAGAAACTACAAGCCAGTTAGCTTCACCTCAGTGGTGGGTAAATAAATAGGGACTCTGCTGAAGGAAAGGATAGTGAACTATCTACAGTCATGAGGATTGCTGGACCCCAGGCAGCATAGATTCACTAGGGGAAGGTCCTATCAGACAAATCTCATAGATTTTTTTGATTGGGTGATTAAAGAACTGGATCAAGGAAGAATGCTCAATGTAATCTACTTGGATTTCAGCAAAGCTTTTGATAGTCCCACATAGGAAGCTTGTGAATAAAATGAGAAGCTTGGGAATGAGCGCCAAGGTAGTGGCCTGGATTATAAACTGGTTATCAGACAAAAGACAATGTGTGATGGTGAATCGAACCTACTCTGAGGAGAGTGCCATGAGGAGCAGTGTTGGGACTGGCTCTGTTCAATATCTTTGTGAGCGACATTGCGGAAGGGTTAGACGGTAAAGTTTGTGTATTTGTGGCTGATACTAAGATCTGCCACAGAGTGGACACACCGGAAGGAGTAGAGAGAATGAGAAGTGATTTAAGGAAGCTTGAAGAGTGGTCAAAGATATAGCAGCTGAGATTCAGTGCCAAGAAGTGCAGAGTCATGCATTTGGGGGGTGGTAATCCAAAAGAGCTGTATGTGATGGGGGTGAAGGGTTGTTGTGCATGGAGCATGAGAGGAACCTTGGGTGATAGTGTCTAGTGATCTCAAGACAGCAAAACAATGTGACAAGGTGATAGCTAAAGCCAGAAGAATGCTGGGCTGCATAGAAAGATGAATAACTAGTAAAGAAAAAAAGGAGATGATAATCCCCTTGTACTGGTCCTTGGTGAGGCCTCACCTGGAGTATTGTGTTCAGTTCTGGAGACCGTATCTCAAAAGGTACAGAGACAGGTTGGAGATGGTCCAGATAAGGGCGACCAAAATTGTGGTGGTGGTGGTGGTGGGGGGGGGGGGGTCTCCATTAAATTACTTATGAGGAGAGATTGAAGGACCTAAATACAACTGAGGCAGTGTGTATGCAGGTCTCTCTCATGTATATTCATTAAGGATATCCTGAAAACCCGACTGGTTTGCAGCCCTCGAGGACCGGAATTGCCCACCCCTGGTCTAGAGGATAGAAATGAAGAAATGAGTACATGGGGGTAATTTGCTGGTGTGGCAGACACTATCCTTAACAAATAAGCCACAACTTCATCATTGCTCTCTGCTTCAATGGCAGGGAGAAAGAAGGAAAAGGGAATTAAATATAGACAGCAAATAACTAGGATACTGAATTTTGCAGTCTGGGAAAAATAAACATAGGGATTACATGCTGATGCAACTGTTACTACCCTTAACCAATAAGCCTGAAACTCTTGATGCAACTCCAACAGTACTCTCAACAACATTACTCTCTGCTTCTATGGCAAAAGGTAACCGGGAATTTGGACTCTAACAGCAACCAACAAGGGCCCTGACGTTGATGGTCTGGGAAACTGATAAGAATGGCAGACTTGTATTGCTCAACAGAAACTACCATAAATTTTCTGGGCAGCCTCCATTTCTATGTTTCTATGTTTCTATGTACATGTCTATATATGTACATATGTGTGTGAAAGACAGTTCTCCACACTACAAGGGGGCACAGTTACAGTATCAAATTCATTTATAATATACAAACCTACAATAGATAGTGCTACTTCTATTATTTTAGGGAAAAGTAGAGGAGGAAATGGAAGATGGCAGCTTTTGGCAGGAGCAGAAGAATTGCTGGAGAGCCAGCCATGCCTAGTAGAATGAATAAAAAAAGCCAGATTATCCCTATATTGAAGTGAGACTTTCTTAGGTGTAAAATCGCAGGAAAGGAAAGAACACTAAGGCAGAAGCAATTTAAATTTGGAGAGTATATGCCACCACCACCTGTTCCTTTCCCTCTTGTTTTCGAGCTCAGCAAAAAGGCAAGAGGATCAATGAAGCTGGTATTAGTAGTATTAGTAGGGTAGGGGCATGGACAAGGGCAGCAAAAGTGCAACAGCCAAAACCAGCAGCACGCTTCTCTACATCGGTCACTGCTTTTGAGGCAATAGGGGCAGTATTATCAACAATTGATTCAGAGGAAAAATTTTGTCTGGCATTCCATAAATCATAAATTAAATAGCTAGTTGTTGTGATCCCGGTCACTGGGTCAGTGACCGGGCCCTTACCTTCCTCTGTCGCACTGCTGACGGCCGGATTCCGGGCTCCCCGAGCCACGTGGCAGCGCTTGCAGACCGCCAGGTTCCAGGCCTCTCGAGCCACGTGGCAGCGGCATCTCCACGAGGGAGACGCCGCCGAAGACTCCGCCCCTCTGGAGGGGAACGCGTGCGCGCAAGGGCAGACCTTTACTGCTTACAGCCCCGGATGTCCTGGCCCGCCTCCTAATGACGTCAGACGCCGGTAAGGGGATTTAAACAGGCCCCGGGAATCCTTACTTTGCCTTGCAATGAGGTTACTTCCTGGAAGTGCTAGTTGCCGTCCCGTTCACCCGGTTCCTGATTTCAGCCTGCCTGTCTTCGGTACCTGCCTGCCTGACCTTGTTCCTGATTTGCCTGCCGCCTGTCCCGACTCCAGCCTGTGACTCCGACTCCGCTTGCTTGCCGCCTGCCTTGACTCCAGCCTGTGACTCCGACTCCCCTTGCTTGCCGCCTGCCTTGACTCCAGTCCGTGACTCCGACTCCGCCTGCTTGCCTCCTGCCTTGACTCCAGTCCGTGACTCCGACTCCGCCTGCTTGCCGCCTGCCTTGACTCCAGTCCGTGACTCCGACTCCGCCTGCTTGCTGCCTGCCTTGATTCCGGTCCATATTTCTTCCTGGGTTTCATCTGCTCTTCGCCTAAGTCCCAGCGGTCCGGGTCCCTACGGGCTCCTCCTGGGGGGATCTCGGACTTCCAGGGTGAAGACTCCTAAGTCCTAGCGACCCGGGCTCCTACAGCTCCTCTGGAGGGGTCACGGGTTTCCAGGTGAAGTCTCGTCAGCCCAGGGTGTGTTCTGCCTCCCGGCCGCCCTTCCAGGTCGGTCGGCCTAAGGATCCACTTCCGGAATTGGACAGTCCCAACAGCTAGTAGCTAATAGCCAAAGAAAATTTAAGAGGATTAATAATAGCATCTAAGCCTCAAGCGCTTTGATGAGAGAGATGGATGATGATATTAATGGTGATGAGAGCAACTCCCAGAAAGAGCAGGCAGTGCAGGTAGAGGATTTGAGTGATACCCCTGCCATTATTCCTCAGGGTCCATCTTCAATCTCAATTCCAGTGCCAGTAAAAATCCCCAAGGATGTAGAGCAAAATCACAGAGAACATCCCTGATCTAGAGTGATAGAGGACCTGCGTTTGCTCAGTAATTCACTGTAATAAGGATATTGTTGAGGGAAGCAAGTGAGGCATCTGACAAATGCCAAAATGTAGCATCACCTGCAGAAGCAGCACCCACTAGCATTAGCATCATGGGAGGGTAACAGCACTAGCATGGGGATGCCTTCTGCTGGTAAAAATAAAAGCCAGAGGAAAGGGTTGAAAAGGGAAAGACTTTTTCTCTAAGCTAATCCCATGGTCCCTTCCACAGTCAGGTGGCAGGCTATTAGCCCCTCTGTCATGAGTCTGAAGTGGCAACCCACCATAGAGGAAACAGGGTGATGTTCCATAGCACTATCACAGGGTAAGAAGCAGGCAACAAACAAATTAGTAATGAGGAAATGATTACTCTGGATGACCAGCCCCTGTCGATAGTAGAGAATGTGGGTTTTGCTTGCTTTATGCATTAGCCCCTAATTACAAAATCCATTCTTGGACTATATTTAGTAGGCAGGTTATCTCCACCATATAAAACCATTGCCATACTCGCATGCAGGTGCAACTGACTAAAGCAGAGGGTAGTAATGTGCATCTCACCAGCATTATCTGGACTAGCGCAAATATTACAAATGCTTATTTCTCCTTGACAGCACACTAGTGAGACCTGGCAGAAGCAGGGTCAGACAGCAGGTCTAATGGAGACCAAGCATCAGGATGAAGGTGGGCTGTGCTGCATACTCAGGTGATGGATAGCTCTCATATATTTTGCAATATTCTATCAGCCATAAGAAAGATGTTGGAGCGTTGGCAGCTGGACTGGACATGCGGAAGTCTTCACACAAATTTCTTTATGACAGATAGTGGAAAAAATATGATAAGTGCAATGGAAGATGGGGGTTTTCAGGGCTCCATTATTTTGCACACATGCCGCAAATGGAAGTGAAAGATGAGCTGGTTCTGGAGCCCAAGGACTATGGAAATCTATTCTTGAAGGAACTGATAGGAGCAGGAAAATAGCGGAGCATTTCCATCAAAGCATGAAGGGTGTGAAGTTTCTCTGAGAAAAGCTGAAAGAATTTGGGATGTCTCATAAGCATCTGAATCAAGATATTGGTACCTGCTAGAATTCCACCTATATGAAGCTTCTGAGTTAGTGGAGTAACAGACACCCCTTCATGTTCAGTCTCTGGAAAAAGAGATAGGTGTGGCTGGCCACATGTAGAATCATGATTGGAAAGTAATGAAGCAGCTGATAGAAATCCTAAAGCCCTATAAGGATACAATGGAGGATCTGAGTTCCAGAAGTGCTACCCTGGGAAGGTCAATCCAATAATAAATATTTTTGAGGGAAAATTAGAGTATTTCTGTGAGCAAGAGATAATGTAAGCAGAGGTGAGGCAATTTTTTGACTCCTTGTAGCAGCAGGTGCAAGTGAGACCTAAACCTCTGAACAAAAATAATATATACATACTTCCTGCACTTTGTAATCCATGAGTGAAAGGAAGTCTTGCAAGCTAGTCCCAGCATCTCACATTTATGAAAGAGATGCTGGTAGCTAGGGTGTGTGAACAGACATGGTAGAGACACTGCAGGGATATAACATAGGAAAGAATGTCCATCCCAGACAGTAGTATAAACACAAGCAACACAGCTACCGCTTCCTCTCCCACCTCAATATGCCAAAGCCACATCGTCCATAAAGAACCATTTCCTCAGACACAGGTCATAGCTAAAGCAGCTGGCAAGAGAGACCTTGGCCATCCCAGCAAAGGAGAATCCAGGAAAATATTCTGTGACATGCTATCTCGCAGAGCCTTTTTAAAACATGGACAGAGATACACTGGCATATTAGGACACAAGTCATCAGTTTGGCAGTACATCAGTGCTATCTTTCCTGCTCACCAACCAGCATGCTCAGTGAACCTGTCTTCTCAGTAGCAGAAGCATCATGAGTCTTCATTGCTTAAAGCTGGTGCCAGTTGATGGAACAGTTGATGGAAAATCAATCTGCCTTTGCTTGACTTTCTAGAATTTCCATGCAAATGACAAGATCTTGTTCCTACTTTGCTTACCTGTCATGCCCCAAATATACCACCTTACGGGACTTGCTGCCACTTGCCTACCTGCCATGCCCATGATACTACCATAAGGTCTTGTTACCATATGATTACTGCCATGCCCCTCATATACCATCTTAGGGGTTGTTATGGTTTTGAGGTGTTGGAGTGGATTCATGGGTACTGCGGAGATGGCCACTCCCACGGGGAGGAGCCCGTGGATCCTCAGCAGAGGAGACCAGTCTCACACTCGAGTAGATTATAGACCAGTCTCACACTCAAGTAGATGATAAATAGCGCAGGTTAGCAGAGGAAGGTCCCGATTATAGACTCCAAGTGCTGAAGCTGAAGGTGAGACAGACTGAAAGGGTTAGTACTCACTGAAGTAGATAGCTGTATTGATGAAGATCCTGACAGGCAGAAGTAGTATAGATGCAGGCATCAGAGCAGGGAGAGCAGGCCCTTGAGCAGTGAGTACCCGGTATCCCAGATAAGTACCTGAAAGAGAGCATAAGGACCCCCGAGGAGCGGGTACCCAGGTTACAGATGAATTACCCCGAAGGGCAGAGAGAGAGCGCCCTGCAGCAGCTAGGAAGCGGCACAGCAGCTTAGACTGGAGGCATTCCAATCCTTGCTAACTCAGTTTGTTAGGAAACAAAGGGCATGCTAAATACCAGGATGTGATGACGTCACTCGGAGGAGACGCCCCCGAGGTTCCCGCCATGACGAGGATAAAGACGTGGGTGGCATGCACGCGCACACCCTAGGAGGCCCTCAGGATAATCATGGCAAACGCCGTTGCCGTTCCGGGGATGCCGAAGAGAGCGGCATGATCAAAGGGCAGCAGCCATCTTCGCAAGGCTTGAGGAGAGAGAAGGAAGAAAGGTGAGGCACAGAGGTCAAAGCCATCTGAGACTGACGGATGCAACAGGGGTCTTGCAACCACTCTGTCTACATGCACTGCATCACATATACCACCTTGAGTGTCATGCTGTTAATATCCCTACCTGCTATGCCTACTATATACCAACAAGGGAGTTTTGATGCCTCCATGTTGTTTGCTGTTTGGATCTTAGTCTAGTTCTCTCATCCTGCTTTTTTGTTGGTTATGTTGGGTTATTTTGACTCAGAAAAAAAATTTAAAAAATGCAAGTTTCTCCTCTAAACCTACCTCTTTTCTGGTACTTTGTTTTTATTACCTCTCTATAATACCAGCCTAGTTCTCCCACCCTCTTTAGTTTTTGGTTATACTGGATTGTTCGCAGAAAAAAAAATGTTTAAAGAAAAAATGCAAGTTTCTCCTCCCACCTCACTTCTTTTTTGGTTTCCCATCTTGCTTTCAAGGCCTGACTAGGCTTTTGTGCTGTTTGAGATACACTGCACTTTTAGCCGGATTTTAAATGCCCTGCGTGCGTAAATCCAGCCGGATTTACGCGCGCAGGGCCCTCGCACGCCGGCGCGCCTATATTGCATAGGCCGCCAGTGCGCACAGAGCCCCGGGACGCGCGTAAGTCCCGGGGCTTTGTAAAAGGGGTGTGTCGGGGGCTTGTCGGGGGCGTTCCATAAATGACGCGGCGTTTCGGGGGCGTGATGCGTCATTCCGGGACGGGCCCGGGGATGTGGCGCCGGCCCGGGGGCGTGGTCGAGGCCTTCGGACCAGCCCCCGGGTCGGATGATGGTGTGCCAGCAGCCCGCTGGCGCGCACAGATTTACGTCTGCTTTCAACAGGCATAAATCTGCCAACAAAGGTAAGGGGGGGGTTTTAGATAGGGCTGGGGGGGGTGGGTTAGGTAGGGGAAGGGAGGTGAAGGTGGGGGGAGGGCGAAGGAAAGTTCCCTCCGAGGCCGCTCCGAAATCGGGGAGGGCGAAGGAAAGTTCCCTCCGAGGCCGCTCCGAAATCGGAGCGGCCTCGGAGGGAACAGGCAGCGTGCGCTGGGCTCGACGCACGCAGGTTGCACAAATGTGCACCCCCTTGCGTGCGCCGACCCCGCGTGGCTAAGTGCGTATCTTATAAAATCCAGCGTACTTTTGCTCGCGCCTGGTGCACGAACAAAAGTACGCGCTCGCGCAAAATTATAAAATCCACCCCTTTATGTTTTGGGAATTATGACAACTTTGTGCTTTTTGCAATGGATCACACTCCATGCCTTGGGGTTTTAGTCACCTTTGCACTATTTGTAATTCCCCACATTGTATGCCATGGAAGTGTAAGCAACTTTTTTTTTATATGCCATTCTGAGTCAGTCCAAGGGTCCATCATGCTCAGTATACTGTTTCCAACAGTGGCCAATCCAAATCACAAGTACCTGGAAAGTACCCAAACATTAGATAGATCACAAGCTAATATTGCTTATTAATTACTGAGATAGCAGTTTATGGATTTATCCTCTAGGAACTTATCAAAACCTTTTTTAAACCCAGGTATACTAACTGCTGTAACCACATCATCTGGCAATGAATTCCAGAGCTTAACTATGCACTGAGTGAAAAATAATTTTCTTCAATTTGTTTTGCTAACTTCATGGAGGGCCCCTGGTCCTTCTATTATCTGAGAGAGTAAATAACCGATTTACATTAACTTGTTCAAGTCCTTTTATGATTTTGTAGACTTCTATCATATCCCCTCTCAGTCGTCTCTTCTCCAAACTGAACAGCCCTAACTTCTTTTGCCTTTCCACATAGGGCAGCTGTTCTATGTCCCTTATCATTTTGGTTGCCCTTCTCTGCACTTTCTCCAGTGCAGTTATATCCTTTTTGAGATGCGGTGACCAGAACTACACACAGTATTCAACCATCTCATCAGACACAGGCCATAGCTAAAGCAGCTGGCAAGAGAGATCCCAGCCCATCCCAGTAAAAGAGAATCCAGGAAAATCTTCTGTAACATGCTATTTTGCAGAGCCTATTAAAACATGGACAGAGATGAACTGGCATATTGGGGCACAAGTCGTCAGTTTGGCAGTAGATCAGCTCTATCTTTCTTACTCACCAACCAGCATGCCCAGTGAACGTGTCTTCTCAATGGCAGAAGCATCATGAGTCTTCATTGCTTAAAGCTGGTGCCTTCCCTTAAGGCATTTTGTGCTGTTTATCATTCCCCACACTATCTTGGGGTCAGTGCAAATCGGCATGCATTAACTTGACAATCACCACAGTTATACAAGTAACAAATAGAACCATAACTGATTTATTGAGTCATTCACATTTTTACTGTACCGGTCATGTATAGATAACACGTACATAGATCAATCTTTGCAGTTTGACAGACACCAATGCTACTACTAGAATCAACCACATTTCTCCTACTGAGACAGATATCCCCCTCTGACTGTTTTTGAGGGTTTTTTTCAACTGTCATTCCCTTAAAGCATTTGCCAACTCTTGGTCTTGCCATATCCATCTGTTGCTTTGCATGCTTGCTGCACCAGTCCTTGGTCCCTTCCTATCACTCCAGGTACTGCTTTGTAGAGATGTGAATTGGAACCAGAATCAGTTCGGATTCCGGTTCCGATTCACATGTGGGTTTTTTTTCATTGGGCCCGATCGTGGTTTTGTTTATCGGCTGCGCCCGAGCCGATAAACAAAAAACCCACCCCGACCCTTTAAAACTAATCCCTTTGCTTCCCCCACCCTCCCGACCCCTCCCCCCCCCAAAAAAAAAACATTTACAGGTACCTGGTGGTCCAGTGGGGGTCCCGGGAGCGATCTCCCGCTCTCAGGCCGTCGGCTGCCACTAATAAAAATGGCGCCTATGGCCTTTGCCCTTACCATGTGACAGGGTATCCATGCCATTCGCCGGCCCCTGTCACATGGAGGGAGCACTGGATGGCCAGCGCCATCTTTAAAAATGGGGGGTTTTCCTATCGTTTCGGGGGAGCCCCCGATTTCTGACGATTTTGAAAATATCGATGATATTTTCAATCGTCTGAAGCCCGATTCACATCCCTACTGCTTTGCCCTTCTTGGTGCCTTTGGATTTTGATGCCATTTTTCCTCTTTCCACCTCATCCCTTGAGGTACACCTTGTGGTTTGTTTGGGTTTTTTGGCTAATCTTCTTGCTATGTTGTTTTGTTCTTATTATTTCAATTTTATTTTTTTTTGTAATCACTGTTTTTTATTGGGTGATTCACAAACATGACAGAAACAAACGTTGAATAACATCATACGCATAACAAAAACATCCAAAACAAGCAACGCATTGATGAAGCACTTATCACACCCTTTTTCCAATATTCAACGCTACCCATCTTCCCCCCCTAATCCACAAACCCCATTCCCCTTCCCTCCCCCAAGAGACCCATAGAAACCATAAATGATCTCCATTAACTCTTCAGGTACTTATTGACAAGTATTAAGAACCAAACTTCTAGCTCTAGGAGGCAAAGTTTGGACATAAGGCTCCCAGATTTGCAGAAAGAGTTTCCGCCGTTTTGGCGAGCTCCGAGAGTAAAGCTGTTCCATTTGCATAAGTCTATGAAAATGAATTCGCCAGGTCCAGAAGGAAGGCGGCTCCTCGTCACACCAGTGGAGAAGCAACACCTTCTTCCCCACCAGTCCAGCCTTTTTAAACAAACACCGAAGACCCGGCTGACGCACCAGGTGGTGACTAACACAATGAAACAGCCAAAGATATGGAGAAAAAGGTAGACGAGTCCCCCCCAACGACTCCATATAGCCCCCAATGCAATGCCAATATTTTTGTACAGAGGGACATTCCCAGAAAACATGGGACAAAGTCCCCTTTTGCGTCCCACAGCGCACACACCCAGCAGCAGTAACAATACCCGCTTTAAAAGCAATGTGAGGCGAAAGATAGGCCCTATGTAAAAATTTGAAATGCATTTCCCTAAAATACATGCTTCCAGCCCCGTTAAAAATACTTCGCACACTAGATGCAAAAATAGGGAGTGTTAAAACAAAAATACCATCTCGATTCCAGCGGTCTATCATGACTTGATAGGAAGCATTGGAGAGCTTACTACAGAACCGCTTATAATAAGTTGAGAGGGGCAGCTCCGCAGATTGGTCAAATTGAAAAAACTCATTTAAAGTTTTAAAAGCTGCTGAGTGCTGGGCCGGGGAACCCAAAGACCGGATGTAATGAGTGAGCTGCAAATATCCAAAAAAATGAGACAGCGGAAGATTATATAATTCTTGCATACGATCAAACGTCAAGAGATTTCCGTCAGCCTCCATAGCATGTCCCAAATATAATACATCCTGACGACACCACCGCCTAAAAAGTGCCGTCGTATCCCCAGGGGTAAAATCCGGGTTACCACAAATGGGTGTCAGCATTGTACACTGGCGGGGAATCCCTAGTTGGCGCGTCAGACGGACCCAAGTTTTCCTAAGGGGTGCGATAAGCGGATGAGTGACCAACCCAGGGGGAATGTCAGGACCTTGGCTCATAAGAACATAAGTTAAAGCCAGAGGCCTAGTAAAGGCGGCCTCGGCTACCAGGTTGACATACGCCGACTTCCCCAGAAACCAGCCCCGGAGTATACGGAAGTTAGCCGCCATTCCATAATTATAGAGGTTCGGAACACCCAAACCACCTCTATTCCAAGGATACTTTAACCATGACAACTGAATCCTGGCCTTTTTCCCCTTCCAAATGAACCTGCGAAGCAACTGATCTATGCGTTTCAAATGTCTGGAAGCAAGCAACATAGGGAAGTTTTGAAAAGCATACAGCCACTTGGGCAGAATCACCATTTTGAACAGATTGACTCTGCCCACAAGAGAGAGCTGCAACGCATGCCAAGTGTCCAATTTTTCCTGCGTGAGGTGTAGTAGCCGAGATATATTAAGATGATATATTTGTGATATATCGTTCGTAAGGAAAATCCCCAAGTATTTAAGAGCGCCCGGTGCCCACTGTAGGGGAAAGGACCCCCCCCCAACGTTCCTTAAGAGAGTCTGGAAACGCCAGGGCTTTGGACTTGTCCCAATTAATACGCATGCCAGATAGAGCGGCAAAGGTGCTAAACAAGTCCAAGAGTAACAGTAGAGACCTTTGTGGGGACGTAAGAAATAATAGTACATCGTCAGCGAAGGCTGCATATTTGAAAACCTCTGTCTGACCTCCACCTTGAAATTGTATACCCCTAATGGCTGGTGTATCCTGAATAGCCCGCAAAAAAGGTTCCAAAACAAGAAGAAAAAGTAAAGGGGAGAGTGGGCATCCTTGTCTGGTGCCCCTGGATACCACAAACGAATCAGTCAGTCCCCCATTAACTAATATACGCGCTTCTGGGTTAGCATACAGGAGTTCAACTGCTTGATAAAAATAACCACCAAACCCTATCTGCTTTAACACATGAAACATATAGCCCCACTCCACTCTGTCAAAGGCCTTTTCAGCGTCAAGGCTCACCACCAAGTATGGGGCCTCCACTCTTTGACAGAGTGCCATAGCGGTTATCAGTTGACAGATATTGCGTAAGGCATAACGCCCTTTAATAAAGCCCACTTGTCCCGCTTTTATCAAAGAAGGCAAAATATTCCCCAGACGCTCCGCCAAAATCTTTGCCAGAATCTTATGATCCATGTTCAACAAAGAAATGGGTCGGTAGGACATAGGCAGGAGCGGGTCCTTTCCCGGCTTAGGTATTAAGGTAACATATGCCAGGTTGCCTCCCGGGGGAAAGGTCCCCCGCCCAATCAAAGAGTGAAACACTGTGGGGAGCAAGGTGGCGAGCGGACCAATTAAACATTTATAAAACTCAGAGCTATATCCATCGGGGCCTGGAGTTTTCAACTTGCTCGCTTTCATAATGACCCGGCGAACTTCTTCCTCCTGAATTGGTTCATTCAAATAGCGAAAATATTCCAAAGTCAAGGAGGGAAGTTGAATGCGACTCTCGAAGGCCTCCCAGCCGGACTCATCCCACCCCTCTGAACTATAGAGCCGAGAAAAATACTCATGAAAAGTTTGACGGATTATACCAACATCATGAACCACCTGTAGTTGGGAGTTTCTAATCACGGGTATATGCCGAGTCCTTCTAGCCGCCTTAATAAGATTCGCCATCAGCTTACCAGACTTTTGCCCAAATTGAAAAAGCTGGTAACGATAAAAAAGTATACTTTTTTTTGTGCGTTGATGAATCAGGGTATTAATGGCCGTTTGTAACGTTAGATAGGTTTCCCTATTTTCTAATGAATGGCAATGGGCCAGTACCCGGCGTGCTTTTTGAAACTGAGCACTAAGCCGTAGGAGCTGCTGATCCTGAGATTTCTTTCTATGAGCTACGTATGAAATTATATCTCCTCGTAACACTGTTTTTGCTGTGTGCCAAAATAGTACTGGATCATCTTTATGTTGGGCATTGGAGTGTTCAAATAACTCCCAGCGCTCTTTCAAATAGGTCTGAAAAGCAACATCTTCCGCTAGAAAGTATGGGTATCGCCAGACATATGTAGAATATGGAGCCAAGGGATTCGTCAACTCAATCCAAATTGGGGCGTGGTCGGAAACCAAAATGTCCTCAATCCCCGCCCCCACCACTTTGTGAAATTGATTAGTACTCAACAACAGGTAATCCAGTCGGGCATGGGTTGCATGAGCCCGGGAGACATGTGTGAATTCTGCGTCTTGGGGATGCAGCGTACGCCAGACATCTGTGAGATGCAAAGAGTGTTCTAAAAGGGCTAGCCCTTTACCAGGGGGTCTCGGCGTTTTTGCAGGTGAGGCTGTATCCAATAAAGGGTCCCTGACCGCATTAAAATCCCCCCCCACAATAAGCATATCATCCAAATGTGGCAATAGGAGGGCACAGAGCTCCTGAAAAAAGGAAGCTCGATACACATTGGGGGCATATAGGTTACAAAGGATCACAGGGGTATGAAATAATTCCCCCAAAAGCACAATATAATGACCACTAGGGTCCTTGATTTCCTTTGAAATCTGGAGAGGAAAGGATTTCCGAATCAAAATAGCCACGCCAGCTGAATGTGAAGTGGCCGAGGCATAATAAACTGAGCCCACCCACCTCTGTTTCAACTTCTCGTGTTCTACATCCGACAAATGGGTCTCCTGCAGGAAGGCCACCTCCGCTTTCTGTTTGTGCAGCAACTGCAGAATTTTGGTTCTTTTAATGGGAGAGTTTATACCTCCTACATTCCAAGAAAAATAGCGAAAACTACTCATGGTTCAGATAGTCAGTATACCGGTGAGAAAAAATAGACAATAGATTCACGTTAGTGAAGGAACACGCCTCCCAGCAAAGCGTCTCCCTCAAATCATGAAGTGAGAGTAATGGATATTTAATAGAGGTTCCCCCGTGGAACCTAAGCATGGTCTCTACCCCCGATCCCCGTCCCCTGAGCCCTACCCCACCCCCCCAACCCCCACCCCACACATACCCCTTAACCAATACCCCCAGTCCCACCATCCTAAGGATAGTAGGAGAGATCACACTAACCCTAGGCTCAGCCCCCACCCCCCACCCCCATCCACCCCCCACCAAACAGCCTACAAACCAAAATAAACAAGAACAGTTAACTTTCAGAATAACCAGAACAGTCAATTTAGAACACAATCCGTGCCAGTCCTTAAGTAGGCGCTGCCTCTGCTACTGGAATAATGCTGTCCTCCTAAACCGCTGGAAACTCCGTAGCAACAGCCAACCTGAGGCCAGTCTTCTCCCACCTGGGCAATCAGATCAAACATTGTCCATTGGCTGCCCGGACTAGCCAGAAGTGCATGAGCATGGGCTGGAAGTTCCCAGCGTTACAACATGAGCAGTCCCGGGCCACCCGGAAAGAAACACCCCACATTGAATCAGGGGTCACCAAACCTCCGAAGTCCACCGGGAAACAAGAAAAAACATTGTAATCCAATAATAGTAATGTCCACAGTCTTCGCTGCTGATCTGAATGGGTTCTTGGTCTGACCCAGTATGGCATTTTCTTATATCCTCCCTCAGGTCACCGATGGTGCTGGACTGGGCAAGGCCTGGATATATTGCTGAACTGCAATATAGCACCAGGGGGTGCTTCAGTAAACCAGCGCACCCCCTGGTCTGTTTGGATCCTCATTTTTGCTGGATATACCAGGATTGCACGGATGCCCCTTTGAAAAAGCTGTGAACAATACGGCGCCAGAACCTTGCGCTGTTGTGACACTGCTTGAGAAAAATCCTGGAAAATCAGAATTGGCTGGTTCTCATAGCTGGGTTTAGGCCCTTGCTGAAAGGCCTTTATAATAGCTGCCTTGTGCGAATAATTTAGAATTTTAGCAATCACCACGCGGGGTTTAGCCTGGTTCTCTCGCTTGGGTCCCAGGCGGTGAGCACGTTCCACCCGAAGAGGCCCAGACAGACCCGACAGCTTTAAAACCTGGGGGAGCCATCCCTCGAGAAACGTGGGCAACTGATATTCAGGCAGGCTTTCAGGCAATCCAACTAATCGAATGTTTGCCCGGCGGGAGCGATTTTCTAGATCGTCAATGCGGAGGGCCTGCTTACCCATTTCAGCCTTCAGAGCCACGATATCGGCAGAGGCAGTGTGGAGGCCATCTTGATTGCCCGAGACTCGCGTCTCCAGCTCTTCAAAACGGCGATCAATCGCGGCCATCCCTGCGCTGAGCTCCTTCAGCTGTTCTGAAAGTTTATTAAACTTCGGGGTAAGGGCCGCAAGTACCGCCGCAGTCAGCTCCGCCGTCGCAGCAGTCGCGGGTGTGGTTTGTTCCGGCATCCCCCCAGGCAGTTCCGGGCCGCCGTCCGCCATGCGCGTCTTTTCTCTCTCCTTGTCCTTGTCTTTTTTGCCCCCCCGCGTCGCCATCTAACTTTTCCTGCAGCGCCTCGTTGCCAACAAACATAACCAGGTCCGGCACGGTATTAAAGGCTGCTGATGGCGGCGGATGAGGACCGAGGGCGGAGGCCTAAGCGCAGCGACGGGGGATCACATCCTCTCCCGTCAACAGGTCACGTGATCTCTCTTATTATTTCAATTTTTAATAATTGCCAGAGTCACTGCTGCCACTGCCACTCCAAACGGCACTTTAGGGTGTTTCCTCCATTGCTCCATCTGGCTCTTTGGTGCTTTCAAAATTCACTTCCCCTACAATACTTTCTGGCTCTTGGTCTTGCCCTGACTTTACACAGGCCTTACCCACTTAGTTATCTTCAATAATGTCATGCCCTTTTGGACATTTTCTTCAAAATCCTTTCCCTTATGGTTCTTGTAATTATTGGTCTCATCCAATATTTAGCCTTTGTTAGATTATACTACAACAAAAGGCAAGGGCTGTAGAAGTACAACACTGGGAACCAGAACTGCGCTTTTCCATGATTACTGCTTCTGAATCATGTCCTGGATTCCCTGAATCACAAGATATTAAACAGCTAGTAACTAAAGAGCATTTGGTTCTCTAGTCAGTAACATCTTAGCCACCAGTGAAGACTAACTTCAAGCCCAAACAGCCAGCTCCTTCATATAGAAATGACAGGGATTTCCTCTGGCTTCTCTCTGCTTAGGGCTTTCTACCAATTTGGTTGGTGCCCTTTGCTACTCAATTGGAGCCTTGGGGTATTCTTGCCACTCTGGGTGATTGCTTTGTGCCTCTCATGATGCTTTGGGGTCTTTTGGCAGTCTTTCAGTTGCTTTGTCTTTTTATCACTACCTTGGGAGGATTTCTGCCATTTTTGGTGCTTTTTTCTCCCTTCATGATACCTTGAGCTCTTCATGCCACACTTGATGCTGCTTTGCTCCTCTCATAAAGCCTTGATGGGGGGGGGAGCGGTGGGGTTCATGCCACTGTTGTTGGTGCCCTTTGCTCCTCTTTTTCAGCCTTTGGGTGATAGGATAATTCTTGCTGCTGTTTTGCGCCTCTGAGTGCTTGGGAAAGCTCTTGCCACCACTGGTACCATTTTGCCCCATTGCGGGTCCATAGGCTCTTCAGTCCTATGGTACCAAAATGAACAAACAGAATTTTTTTTTGTTTGAAATGAACCTAATGACTGACTGTGACCTATGAAAGGAATAAACACATTTTTTGACTCTGCCATGCTTAGTACCTTGCCCAAATAGTAAGCAAATGCCTTTAATAAGCTAGTTTATGCCCATATTCAACCTATATGTAAATAAACCAATATTTAAATATTACTCTTGAGGAGTTTCTAACCTGACAATATACCAGGAACCTCATACTCTGCCCACCAGATTTTAGGTTTGGGGTTAAGTGAACAGAGCAGCTGAGAAAAAAATGTGAAAGCTGAGTTTTTTTGTGTGTATGTTTGTGCTTTGGATAAAAAGCTAAACTTCCCCCAAGGATAACAAAGGAAAAAAGCAGATTCATTATTGCTTAGACTCAGCTAGAATTGTGGTTCTTTTTTTTTTAATATAAAGTAGAGTTCACCCAATTGTTAGTAATAATTCACAAACCTTAGCTGCAGACCTCTGTACAAGCAGCACGCCATACCCTGTAAACCTGATTTCTCTGAAGCCTGTGCAGCAGCTCTGGTTTACGATCTAATTCCTTACTGGTACTCACCCTCATGATCATCTAACTCCAATTTTTCAGTCATTACACTGACTTCCTATTGCCTGGCAGATAAAATATAAGATTGCCATCATTGTCCATAAGGTATTGAACAATGAGGCTCCATTATGCATGAGCACTGTACTGAAGATTTATTAACCTCCTCACACTTTCTAATCCCATAGTCAGGGTCTCTTGGACGTTCCATCTTCCAAATTAGTTCATCTGAAGGAAGCCCATGAGAGAGCATTTTCAGTTGCAGGCCCTATGCTGTGGAACTCATTCCCTGATGAGTTGTGCTATGTTGAATGTCATACGCTGTTTAAAAAGCATCTTAAAGCCTATTTTTTTCAGCAGGCATTTCAATTAGCAGGCTAGCAGATGTCTCATCCTAATTTTGTTTTCTGATTGATATGATGATGAATTGATAATGTTATTATTTTATGCTGTTTGTATTTTAATTATGGATGTTTTATATAACTTGCCATGACCAGTGTAGAGAGAGCGAGTAATAATTTTTATTATAATAATAATCATTCTTGAAAACGTGTTTTTCATCTTGTCATGGAAAAGAGAAAATAGATTGTTTTCCAGTGACTTTTGTTCTTTTTATATAGACAAGTTGCCTTAAAGAAAATGTGTGCCTTTGAATTTTGACTGAATTTATTCTGTATGAAAAATCTTCTGTGTCTCATGTGCAGTTTCTGTCAATGGCTACACTATCCATGGTCAGCAGTACATCAGAAGAGTTGTAGCAGCAGGTGCAAGGAATGCTCCAGCAGAATCAGTTCATGAAAAACCAATTTCAAGAGATGATCTGAGCCAAGATGCAATCCACAGAGATGTCAGCAGCTGGAGGCCATGGTATGGAAAAATTATCTGGCCACTACTCCACTATAACCAGAAACGATTTTGATGAAAGCAGGGAGTGCTACTAGGAATTCCTTCATCAGTGTGATTTGCACTTCAAGTTGTACTTGTAACACTTTAATGAAGGAACCATAAAGATGTACTGAGCATGCCCCAAAATGGTTCACACCCTAATAGAATGAAACCAAAACCTCACCTAAGAAATGTTTCTCAGTGAATTCAAATGAATGTTTTAGACCCACATCAGATAAGCACCACCGAAAGAAGTATCCTGAAGCTAAAGAACAGTGCAAGTTCAATCTTTTTCTATGCAACCCATTTCTACCAGTTACATGTAGAATCTGATGAAATGATCAAGCCCTGCGGGACCAATTCTGCCTAAGGTTAAAAGAGCAGATTAAGGCCAAGAAGGCTCAAATAGAACTACCCATTGCGCTAGAAGATTTGGTAAACATCAGCATTCATATAGGCCTGCAAGTAAGGGAATGCTGGAGAGAGTGAAGATGCGGATGGCTATGCTGAAATCCTTATCCAACAATTCTGAAGAAAATACTCCCATGCCTATGCAAATAGTTGCTGTTTGCTCTTGGGATCCCAACTCGGAAGGGGTGGGGGGAGGAGATGCGAGACCAGATGACCATGACCTCAGGGCCTGTGGTGTGGAAGAGTGTCTTGGAAGGGAAACTCCAGCTCAAAACGCCATGCCAGCCCAAGCAGAAGGATCTCTAGCTTTTGATGAAATGCACGCATGGCCATTCTTTATGAGCTGGATTTTCAAAAGGTTACTAGCATAAATCCATAGAAACATAGAAACATATAGAAATTTCGGCAGAAGAAGACCAGTCGGTCCATCCAGTCTGCCCAGCAAGCTTCACACTTATTTTTTCTCATACTTATCTGTTTCTCTTGGCTCTAATTCCCTTTCACCCCCACTATTAATGTAGAGAGCAGTGATGGAGCTGCTTCCAAGTGAAATATTAAGTTTGATTAGTTGGGTAAGCGGCAGCATAGCTCTCTGCCATGAAGCAGAGGGCAATGCTGGATATGTGTGAAGTATTAGTTTTTCTTCTCCCCTGTCGTTGAAGCAGGGAGCTATGCTGGATATGCATTGAAAGTGAAGTATGCCTTGAAAGTCACATTAACTATCATCAAATATTGAAAAGCCTAATAATAGGTAATACCTATAGCCCATGAACCCATCCCTGTTTTTTTCTTTTTTTTTTTTTTTTTTTAATTGGGAGATGGCTGCCCTTCATCCTTCCGCTCCGTGAAGGTGGACACCTACCACTGGCCACTGGCATCCCGCTCCGTGAATGCCTCTGTGGCTACTGCTGCTCCGTGCAGGGTTTTACTACCTGCTCTTTATATGCGTCCTCTAGACCTGATGGATCCCATCCCTGTTTTTTTGGTTTTTTTTTAATTTAATTGGAAGATGACAGCCCTCCATCCTTCTGCTCCATGAAGGTGGAACACCTACCATTGGCCACTGGCATCCCGCTCCATGAATGCCTCTGTGGCTACTGCCGCTCCGTGCAGTGTTTTGCTACCTGCTATTTTATACGTGTCCTCTGGACCTGATGGATCCACAATGTTTATCCCACGCCCCTTTGAAGTGCTTCACAGTTTTGGACTTCACCACTTCCTCCGGAAGGGCATTCCAGGCATCCACCACTCTCTCCGTGAAGAAATACTTCCTGACATTGGTTCTTAGTCTTCCTCCTTGGAGCCTCAGCTTGTGACCTCTGGTTCTGCTGATTTTTTTCTGTCAGAAAAGGTTTGTCGTTGTCTTTGGATCGTTAAAGTTTTTCAAGTATCTGAAAGTCTGAATCATATCACCCCTGCTCCTCCTTTCCTCCAGGGTGTACATATTTAGATTCTTCAATCTCTCCTCGTACGTCAACCGATGAAGACCCTCCACCTTCCTGGTCGCCCTTCTCTGTACAGCTTCCAACTTGTCCTTGTCTCTTTGTAGATACGGTCTCCAGAATTGAACACAGTACTCCAGGTGAGGCCTCACCAAGGACCTGTACAAGGGGATAATCACTTCCCTTTTCTTACTCGATATTCCTCTCTCTATGCATCCCAGCATTCTTCTGGCTTTTGCTATCGCCTTGTTGCATTGTTTCGCAGACTTCATATCATTAGACACCATCACCCCAAGGTCTCTCTCCTGCTCCGTGCACATCAGCCTTTCCCCCCCCCCCCCCCCCCCCCCCCCCCCCATCGAATACAGTTCATTCGCTGACTTCCTCCGTTCCCTTCTGCCTAGCCTTTCTTTCCCACCCCTTCCCCTATCCTTCCCCCCCCCCAGCCCTACTCTAACCCCTCTGACCTTTATTTTACCTTTTGCGCCGCTGTGCCAGGAGCCTAGCCCCCGCCCTGCTCCCGGACCACCCTGTCCCACCCCTGCCTCATCCAGAGGATTTATGCGTGTAACCTGTCTTACGTGCGCCGGGATTATTTTAAAAAGGCCCGGTGGCATGCGTAAAGCCCCGGGATGCGTGTAATTCCTGGGGCTTTACAAAAGGGGTGAGGCAGGGGTGGGACAGGGTGGTCCGGGAGCAGGGCGGGGGCTAGGCTCCTGGCACAGCGGCACAAAAGGTAAAATAAAGGTCAGGGGGGTTAGAGTAGGGCTGGGGGGGAAGGATAGGGGAAGGGGTGGGAAAGAAAGGCTAGGCAGAAGGGAACGGAGGAAGTCAGCGCGGCTCGGCACACAGAAGGTGCACAATTGTGCACCCCCTTGCGTGCGCCGACCCTTGATTTTATAACTTGCGCGTGCCTGCGTGCGCAAGTTATAAAACCGGGTGTACATGTGCACGTGCTGGTAGCGCACGCACATGTACGCCATCGTGCACCTTTTTAAAATCTACCCCTATGTATAGAAGTGAGGAAGAAAAGACAGAAAGAATCACCACCTTACTGCATGCCAAACTGGCTAAAACATGAGAGGTGGATCATTTCAAAGGACAGGTGCTCATGGAGAAAATCCACTGTACCTTCTTTTCCATGATGGGTGAAATGGTGAGGACCATCATTTTAAAAATGGACATGGCCATAATGGACATTCAAAGGTATACCAAGAGGAAAAAGGGACCTCTGGGTGGTTCCCCAAAGGTTCTGGGAAGGGATACCTATAGAGCTTGACTGAAACTCAACGGAACTGCTGCAGAGCAGATACCAAGAGCTTTGCATACTGGGGATACCTTTGCATAAGGAAAAGTCACTGGCAAAGGAGTATCCATTTACACAGCATATAATACTGCTCAGGTCAACATTCATGATATCACCAGGTTCAAGGGAGAGTGGAAAAATGGGAGCATCAGGACACTCTTGCTTAGGATCTACTGATAAGTGGGCATGACTATACCTACCTAGGAAAACATGAAAAGGCCACAAGCATGTAATCTTTCCGGGACCTTACTGACAAGGGCCTCAAAGGCAAGAGAGAAGGACCTGGAATTCATGGACTCAAGAGGGTCAGATTTGTGTTTAGCCATAACTTGGTCACGCTCTAAGGTCAAATGGCCAAGTCCCAAAAGTAATAATAATTTTTAACTGATGATTGTAACTAATATATCTGATCTCTTGTGCTGGAAATTCTAGTCTGGTTCTAGCTACCGTTATCACCTAGTCCTGTTCTTAGAGGGTCCTGTTCTTAAAAGATATGATGGCTGTTCCTGGACCCCTGGAGGGGCGAGGGTCTTTAGGGTTACCTGAAGGTCACCGCTGGGGGGAGGGGGGTGATGTTAGGGCAAAAAGTGCCAGAATTATGAACCAGATTTCTGATGAATGTATGTGGTCTGTGATTAAGTGTTGTCTTATTGAGGTTTTTTTTGTTAAATGTGAATTTTATTAATCATCTTATACTCTGTTCTGGGTGCATTTTATACAGAGATGTGTAAAAATGAATAAATGAAACCAGGGTTTCCTTGGTTGATGGCTGGTCCCAGCGGGTTGATTGCCCCAGATAAGGTCCCAAGGGCCTAGATCTCAAACACAGTCTCTGATGTTAGACCTTCTCAGGCTGTAATTTTCAAGTTACTGTCCAGGATTCTCTGAGTGGGGGAAGATAGATCGTCTAAGCTTTGTGCATTGTTTGTGTCCACAATCCCTTCTTAAGTTTAGGTAAACAGCATTGATAATCTCTCTCATACAAACTGCACTGATGAGTTCTTGAAGTCACATTGCAGCACAAACATGCAGGCAGACTGGTGTAGTTTCCAATATAAACTTTGCTGTAATATTGTGCTATAAGTGATGATGTTTACACCTTTTCTTTGCAGTTCCACATGATGATGTTATACTCTCAGTTCCTAATAAAAATGGTATATTTTCAGCAATCAATTGACTTTAAACAATAATTTAGTCCTTCTCACTTCCCTCATGGTTTAGTGCAAATATTAGCGAATGTAGATGTTTCCAGATGAACATTATACATAGCCTACCTCTTCAGTAGTTCAGCAGGGCTTGAAACATCATCCCATGGTCCAGGAAGCTGAAACGCTCTCATTGACATCATCAACACAGATATTCATTCAGCTCCAGAATGTGAGCTTCCCTGCCTGAGCCTTTATCCCTGACTGGGAGGATGGATGAGAATACCACCTGTGCACCTTTCTGCTTTACCCTTGCTCTCAGAGCCATAAAGTCACTTTTGATATGATCTGTATGGTACCTAGCAACATTGATGAGCAGATTTGATAGTAATCAGTAGGCCTGAGGATTTTTGACAATCTCTCTGTAATGTTGATGTTTCAAGGACAGCTGAGCAGAGATGGGTTCCACCTGCCAAAGAAGTTTGCAGCATTTTCCAACACATGAACTGTGAGAGAGAGAGAGAGCATGAGAGAGAGAGAATATGAAAGGGGCACTTTCAGCTCAGGATGGGTTTGAATTATAAGAACCTTATCCAAACCTTTTTTAAACCCAGCTACACTAACTGCTATAACCACATCTTCTGGCAATGAATTCCAGAGCTTAAGTATGCAGTGAGTGAAAAATAATTTTCTCTGATTTGTTTTAAATGAGCTATTTGCTAACTTCATGGAGTACCTCCTGTTGTCTGAAAGAATTAATAACCAATTTACATGTATTTGTTCAAGTCCTTCATTCCCTCCCCCATGGCCAGGGTGCAAGGGTCTGCAGCGCACCAATGTAACACTGCACCCCCCTCAAACCCACCCTGAGTTGAAAGTGCCCCTCTTATAATAGTAGGTATATATAATGTCATATTTGCTCTCTTTCTTTCTCTCTCCCTCTCTCTCTTTCTTTCCCTTTCCCTCCCCCAACCCCCATAAGACATGAAAAACTGGCTTTCCCTTTGTGTGTAAAAGCCGCTAAATCCCTGATAATATGCGAGGGACATTTACTCAAGCCACCTTTTATGATCTTACGCGCGGGAGGGTATTTTAAATGATATGTGCGTATGTGTGTGCATGGTATAAAATTGTTGCGTATCTATACTAACATGCTGATACACGTGTTTATGGACATAGACGCGTTCTTTTAAAAATTAGCCAGTGAGTGAAAGAGCCAGTTAACAAGGAGGATTTCAACACCCCCTTAAAGAATGTAGCAGTGAAAATGGAAATAATTTTTGGTTCGGTTCAAATTTTTGGTTTGGTTTGTTCAGTTCAGATCAGATATGAAAGCTCATTAGTTTCCACTAAAATCAATGAGAGAAGTATTGCATCCTATTTTGGACTCTTACTCTGTGGGTTTTCCATTCAAGTTTTATGAAACTTGCAGGCAGGCATCAGCAGCAAAGGCAACAGCATCCCAAGACACCAAGAGTGTCATGAACACCCCACAGCACCAAAAGAGGGAAAAAGGTTACCAGGAATGGCAAGAATAGCCCAAACCTTCATGAGGGGACATGGTAGCATAATTAGTGGCATGAACACCCCAATACACCAAAAAAGGAGCAAAGAGTGATGTTTATCAAAGGACTTTGCTTCAGTAATCAAGATACATTTTGAATTTTCAGTATGGAATATTTGAGAGAAGTTATTTTTAAGTGCAAAAACGAATAAAAAATATGTTCTTATGTTTGAATTATTTGGACCATGACTAGATTGGTCATGCTTCTATTGTAAGGCGCATGAATACTCAGCCCATGCATCTCTCTGCTTCAATGACAGGGGGCAAAGAGGAAAAGGGGAATTGGACTCAGACAGCAACCAACAAGGGCCCTGACTTTTATGGTCTGGGAAACTAATAAGTAAGGAGGGATCAATGTCTATCTGTCGGTCAGTCTGCCCATCTGTCTGTTAATAGGCACAATAATGCTCCAGTGAGAGAAAGAGCCTTATCACTAGCAGGACCCATAATTTGGAACACAATGCCTCCAGAGATCAGACTACAAAGTGATCTGAAGGCATTTAAGAAAAGTATAAAAACATGGCTTTTTAAACAAGCATTTCACAAAGAGACAGGAGAATAGAATTTATTCAGGAATAGACCGGAGAGCACCGACACACAGTACTTAGGACTGTACAATAGTTTAGTCTATGACCTCTACACCACAATATATATAACTATAATACTTTGTGTGATAATTCTACCCGTATAAGTACTTTGGTACAATTGTTCATGAACTACTTCACTAAATGACTATGTCTAACGATATATTGTAACCGAACCTTTGACAGCACCTGTTAGAATGTACTATTGTACACTTTTACCTACATTAATTTATGTGCCTACATGTAAACCGTCGCGATGGTATATAACTTAGCAACGGTATAGAAAAGATTTTAAATAAATTAAATAAATAAGTAGTACAGCGCAGCAGTTACTACCATTAGCTTGCTGGGCAGACTGGATGGAGCGTTTGGTCTTTTTCTGCCGTCATTTCTCTGTTTCTGTGTTTCTATATTTAAGGCTCCTCTTCATTAATATTCTTTAACAGCGCTCATACTAAATTTATTCATATAGAGATTTGTATTATTTGTGAGGAGAGCATTCACTTATTTATACTTTGAATATTGACCTCCTTATGCATTGTTTTGACTAGGAAAAGTATCTATAGAAACAGCAGGTGCAAATCTCTGCAGATACTTTTTCCTGTGGCAACAATCATTATTGGTCATATTTTGCAGGTGAAAATATTGCAGGCAGTTTAGACGTTACCTTGTATAATTTTTTTTAGCATACTTTTTTTATTGGGTAGGCCCCTAAGTCATGACAGTATGTAGAGAAGAAATGATCGAAGGAAAAAGAATAGTGATCCATTCTCAAAACCCTCATTTTGACTAGCTTTATAAAAACTAACTTGTGGAAGAAAACCATATTCTTCAGAAATTGTTTTCATAGGAGAAACTGACAGTAGCAGACAGCCTTGGCACAATCTATTACTCAGCATCTTTTAGTTCTATAAATTCACTGTCGGAACAATAATACATTCATGCATAATTTATATTTTCTGAAACTACACCAAGTATAGGTGAAACATTTTTTTTCTGTTATAACATGTGGGACTACAGTGCTTTTCAGTAATAAGCCTGTAATCCAAAGGGATTTATGAGTAAAAGATTTGTTTCGGAAAGAAGAATTATCATTTGTTCTTGAAACTCTTTTTCTGTTTTTTTTTATTATTTTTATTATTATTATGCTTTTCAACATACAGCATGTTGGGAAGAATTATGTAAAAGGGATCAATGTCTGTCGGTCAGTCTGCCCATCTGTCTGTTAATAGGCACAATAATGCTCCAGAGAAAGGGATAGAAATTGCCAAATGTGGCACACAGAAAGAAAATATGACTATCTAAGGCAAGCTGAACACTAGAAACTTCAGAGAACTGAGCCTCCTAAAAAAAGATCCCCACTGCTTTCAATCATAAAACAACCCCACCTTTGCGGCCGCAGCTGGTCCCTCCACCTACCACGGGGCTGCTCCCGGTACCACGGCGTTCTGGTCATGCCTTGCAAGGCCTCCGTGCTGCGATCCCTCCTCGGGGGAGACGCCGTCGACTCTCTCTGGCTGGCCCCGCCCCCTAGGCACGTGCACACGCAGGGGCTTGGAATTTAAAGGGGCCAGCGCGGGAAATACTGCACCGCCCAGACAGTGACGTCAGACGCCTTCAGGGACTTAAACCCTGCAACTAGTCCTACACTTCACCTTGTAACGAGGTTCCCTCTGTTGAGGTTGGCTAGTTAGTTATTTATTTATTTATTTATTTATTTATTTTTAACTTTTACATACCGACATTCCTGTATAGAATACAAATCACACCGGTTTACAATAAAACATAACTTCGCCTGTGAGCGTTACATAGTTGCTGTCTTCACCTTGTTCCTGCGTCTTCCTGGCTCCTGACCTCAGCTTGTCCCCTGGCTTTGACTTCGGATCGTCTTCCTGGCTCTTGACCTCGGCTTGTCTCCTGGCTTCGACTTCAGATCGTCTTCCTGGTTCCTGACTTCGGCTCGTCTTTGGCTCCTGCTGTCCACCGCCTGCCCAGATCTTTGGCCTGTTTCTAATTCTGGCAGCTCTACAGTCCACCGTGATTTGGAGTTCTTCTCAACCTTCATCCTCCGGAGACCGCTCCTAAGTTCAAGCGGCTCGGGTCCTCACGGGCTCCTCCCGGGGGGACCGCGGGCTTTCAGTGGTGAAGACTCTCTTGATCTCTGCTTCAAGTCTGCCTCCCGGCTACGATTCTGCTGTGGGAATTCCTCCAGCGCTGCATCACCACCTTCTAGCTGGCCCAAGGGTCCACAATCATAACAGTTTGCAAGGCCATGGACCCGGCTAGCCTCCAGTCTTTGTCTTGAGTTTGTTCCTGGACTTGTATTTGGAACTAAAAAATTTTTTTATTTCAGGACTTCCTTCTTAACCTGCTGGAGGCACCAGCTGTCTGGATTCCACTACCTGCAGGAGGCGCCTGCAGGTAGTGGAATCCAGACCACTACCTGCAGGCGCCTGCAGGTAGTGGAATCCAGACCTTTTTCCAGGTTGGGGTTTTTATGACCTGCAGGAGGCGCCTCCACCCCACCTGTTTTGCTGGTTCCAGTTGGTTCCACCCTGAGTCCCACCCAGGTCTTTTCTGAAGTTTCCTGTGCTTTTTGCCTGGTTTCTTGTGCTTCTTGTGTTTCTGTGCTATTTGTTGTGTTTGTTTCTTGTCTTGTTTAGCTTGTTTGTGCTGTTTTCCTCTCATTTGTGCTGTTTTCCTCTTGCCTATTCTGTTTTCCTCTCATCTGTGCTGTTTTGTTGTTTTGGTTGTTTGTTGCTGTCTATTTGTTTCTTGTTTGTGTTCCTTGGTGCTGTTTGCCTCTCGTGTTTGTGCTGTTCGCTTGTTTTTGCTGTTTTGGCTTCTCTGTGCTGTTTTGCTTGTTTGTGCTGTTTTTTGTCGTTTTGCTCATTTGTGCTGTTTTGTCTTTTTGCTCCTTTATGCTTTTTTGCTTTTTTGTTTCATTTGTGCCTTTTTTTGCTCTTTTGTGCTATTTTTTGCTCTTTTTATCTTTTTGGCTTTTTGTGCTGTTTTTTGCCTTTTTGTCTCATTTGTGCTCTTTTGCCTTTTTGCATGGCTTTTTGCCTTTTTGCGTGGCTTTTTGCCTTTTTTGTGTGGCTTTTGCCTTTCTTGTCTCTTCTTGTGTGTCTGCAGTTTCTTGCTCTTGTTTCATTTCAGTCCCCGGAATCACCAGCTTCCGTTTTTGGACCCTTGATTTCCCTCTGTTGGTATGGACCCAAAAAGCAACAGGGTAGGCGATCCAGTGAAGCCGTAAGGAAATAACAAAGAGGTGGATGCCACAAGAAGTCTTTTTCAAATATTTATTATAGGAGACGTTAAAAACATGTATTGATGCCCGACTCTGGCCGAGTTTCGCCACTGTAAGTGGCTGCCTCAGGGGCTACAAGCAAACATATAAAAGACTTTTTAACATACAATTCTTCAGAAAACCAATTGTTCAAGTAAAACATAATAAATATAAACTAATAAATAATTTAAAAGATCAAATGTAAATTGAATGAATATTAAATGAATATCAAATAAATATTAAGACTCCTCATGAAGTGTAATAAATAATTAAATAATTAGAATAACAGATGTAATAAACCGCATAACCTTAAAATAAATAAATAAATAATACCTTTTGTATCAGAGAATCAGTGAAATGGTGGTCTAAATAGATTCCGACGTGCATATATATCTAAAGGATATATCAAAAATTACTCAGCAGGCAATATCTTATGAATCATAAATAGATAAATAAATAAATAAATAAATAAATGAATAAATCTGGACCCTTATATATATATGATAAATTTGGATGTGAAAAATAAATTGTCATTGGTTAAAAAACCAAATTTTCATTGATTTAATTAGTCACCCCTATTAAAACCTCTATTGATGTGATGATAAAAACATGAATTAAATAAATGAACATGAATATGGAATGAATCAGTAGTGTTATAGCCTAACCTATAACTGTGCAAGAGGGTGTAAAAATATCAGAATACTGTATGTATAAACGCTATACAGTATTGATACATTGGAAATTCTAGTTCACACACAAACTCCTCGGTCTATTTCATTAAATAGTGCCTCCAAAATGTACCAAGTGAAAACGTGAAAAAATTTTTATTTTTTATTATTAACAGGCGTCTCAAACACGATCCTCTTTAACAAGGGCAGCGAAGTCAGACGTTTGTGGAAGGTGGTTTTTGGCGTTAAAAAATCGAGTAGTGAAGGGCATGCTAAGGCAGTCAATTGAAACGAGTGCGGTGCCAGAAACCAATATAGCAGTGCTGTAGTCTAGTAATAATTTTTTAATAAAAAAATTTTTATTATATCAATTGCTGTGTGAATGTAAAATACTGTGTGAGTGCGAATGTGAATTAAAGTGTGTATATAAAAAATGTGTATATAAAAAATGTGAAGATCGCATAAGCAAATGCAAAATGTTCTAAGGCAAATCTGAAATTATGGCGATAGTGAATTTCCAATATAACTCTTATTTAGCCCGTGTAAAGCTAGTCTGAAAAATGCCCGAGTGAATCTTCCCGAATTTAAACTACAGTGGATCAATGTCAGAAAACTTTCTGTCTTTTAGTAATGCAGCTAGCATCAGAATATATGCAACTCAAGCAGTGATACATTTCAAGGACTTACATTATGTTTCTACATCGGCACGGTCCGTCTCCACTCGCACAGAACTTCTAGACAGAAACGCCGAAATCGGACATTTTTAAAGGGTGGATCTTGGCGCCAAATTACACCAATCGAGTGTTGAAGGGCGTGGTTAAACAGTCAAAGGGGCGGATCCAATGTCTCAATTACTATAGAGAATTTCTTTGGTACTGTATTGTGTATTTAACGTGTAAAAATGAATTCTTGTAACTAATTAATCAGAAAGGTAAGTCAAAGCTGGTATAGACAAATCGCAACTATGGCTACGGTTCTGTGTGAATGTGGCTCTTTAAAGTCAATCAGCAAGTCAATGTCTACTTCAAAAAAAGTTCTCAGTGAAATTGCCGAAACGGACCATTTTTTTAAGAAAATTTCTCAGTGAAATTGCCGAAACGGACCAATTTATTAAAAAGGGGGTGATGCTAAAAAAACAAAATAGATCATCGGAGGGCGTGGTCACACAGTCAATTGAGGTGAATCTAGTAACACATCATCCAAATGATAGGATTGTCGTGGTAAAAACCTGTGTATATAAACATGTAATAATAAAGAACATAAACAGAGATTTTATAATAGGGGGAATGAAATAAAATGAGAAATGATAACTACTAAAAAAATGGAAATTGATAAATACTAAAAAATGATACCCACTAAAAACTGATAACTACTAAAAAAAGATAGCTACTAAAAATGTGTATGAAATTTCGAGGGTCAGAAATATATAAAAGGATAGTATTAGAATGCACCAGGGCATATCTATTATAAAAAAACAGAAAAATCAGTATCATTATTTAGACCATCAGGGATTAAAGTTTTGAAAGAAAAGATATATTTTTGCTCTAACTGCAAAAGGAGTTTATCAAAATCACCTCCTCTCTGATTTGGTCTTGGTTTTTGCACAACACAGAATTTATAATCATGAAATTTATGATTCATTGAAATAGAGTGTTCTACCAATGGTTTTGCGGGTACTGACCGGTTGATGTTGCTTTTGTGCTCAATTATTCTCTTGTTAAATTCCCTCACAGTTTTTCCTATATACATAAGATTGCATGGACAAAACACAGCGTATATAACCCCTTTGCTTTTGCAATTCGTAAATGAAGTCAGTTTAAAATCAATATCTCTCCCTGGTATTTTCAATTTGGAAGTTTTCATATTAACCACACAAACAGAACATGAGCCACAGGGTCGATGACCCGGTGGTCTAATGTCTTGTTTAGGTTTGGTAGGCAAAGTGGATGGTGCTAGCAGATCTTTAAGATTCTTATCTCTCTTATTAGCAATAAGTAACTCTTTGTCTTTAAAAACAGATAAAACTTGTAAAATGGGCCAATGTTTTTTTAGTATCTTTATGATCTTATGAGACATGGAAGTATACGTGATCGGACAGACCATGCGGTCCATTGTCTTTTTCTCCTTTTTCTTTAATAATTCAGAACGGTTTTGACCGCATGCTTTCAGATAACCTTTGTGGACATATTCTACTGGATAATCCCTGTCTATGAATCTTTGAGTCATTTCTGATGCTCTCTTTTCAAATGTGGGTTCATCGGCACATAACCTGCGTAATCTTAAAAACTGGGAATAAGGAAGATTGTGTAAAAGGGATTTATTATGACAGCTCTTGTAGTGTAAGAGTTTATTAGTGTCAGTAGGTTTTCTGAAAATATCTGTTCTAAATTTGCTATCTTGTAATATGATTTGGATATCTAAAAATGAAATTTTGTGTCTATCATATGTAATGGTGAATTTCAGATTGTGGTCAAGAGTGTTTAACCATGCATAAAAGCATAAAAGAGATTCTTCATTTCCTTTCCACACCATAAAAACATCATCTATATATCTCTTCCATAAAAAAACATTATCAATAAAATCATGGTCCTTTAAAAATACTTGCTCAAAATTGGCTACATACAGATTTGCTACAGATGGGGCCATGGTAGCCCCCATTGCAACGCCTTTAATCTGTTGGAAAATCTTGCCGTTAAAACTAAAAAAATTTTTTGTAATTGCTATTTCTGCTATGCAAATTAGAAATTCACTAGGAATGCGCTTATGTATTGTTCTCTGAATTAAGGATTTTGTAATAATGTCTAATGCAGCTGGTTGCGGGATGTTTGTGTAAAGAGATTCTATATCTAATGTTACTAAAAATACTTCATCTTCCGGGACTGTCGTTGTTTCTAAAATCGTGATACATTGTGAGGAGTCTCTTATGTACGAAGGCATCTTTGTGATGAGAGGTCTAAGGAAAGAATCTATAAAAGTAGAGAGAGGTTCTAGTAAGGATCCTATGGCTGATACAATTGGCCTTCCTGGTGGGTTGGTGAGAGATTTGTGAATTTTGGGCAAAACATATAGGGAGGGCATTCTTGGATGATCGACTGTTAAGAAATCTATTTCTTTATTAGTTAAAAAACCTCTATTTTTGGCTATTGATAAAAGGTTATCAATTTCTTGTTTTATCATCTTAGTGGGGTCTTTCTCTAATTTCAAATAAAAGAACGTATCAGAGAGTTGTCTTTCGATTTCTGCTATGTATTTATCCAAGTCCATAATAACAATAGCACCACCCTTATCTGCTCCTTTAATTACTATATTCGAATCTTCTTTGAGAGTATGAATAGCATCTTTTTCTTCTTTGGTCAAATTAAAAAATCTGTTCTTGGTACCTTTTTCTTCCAGTTGTTGTAATTCTTTTAGCACCAATGTCTCATAGGTGTGAATTATAGGATTAATTACACCCGGTGGGATCCATTTACTAGGTTTTTTTACGATTGATTGATCAATACTGGGGATGTTCTCTGTTCTCGAGAAGAATTCGGATATCTTCAATTTTCTAGTGAATCTAAAAAGCTCAATTCTCATGCGGAATGCATCATAATAGGGGGTTGGAACAAAGGACAAACCTTTGTTAAGTGCACTAATCTGGTGTGTGTCTAATTCTTTCGATGAAATATTAATTACCCTATTTTTATCTTCAACTGTCAGTGTTGATTGTAATGGTTGTTGTAACTGCCCCTCCTTCCTCCTCTCCCCCTCCCTCTTCCTCTCCACTCCCCCCTTCCTCTGAAAAAAGAAGTCGATGGTCTCGATTTGGTAGTTTCATCTCTAACTGAATCTTTTTTCCACAGTTTGCCTAATTCATGTAGTTTCGTGACAGGTTTTTCTAATCTTAGTTTTTCAACATGGGCATCTGTAAATAACGCAGCCGAAGGGTCTATTTCAATATCATTGTTGCTTCGTATACGTTTCGCGTTTCTTTTAGTTTTGGGACTATCATTAATTCTTTTATCATTTCTATCAACATTCTTTGTAATTTCTACTTGGTTGGATCTATAATTATCCTTATTTCTATAGTTTTGTTTTTTTGAATAATGCCATGAGTAAATATTGTTATTGCTGTAATCAAGTTCATCTCGTTTAAATTTATCGAACTTGTAAGCTTTCAATTCTTTCATGAATGAGTCCAAATTCTTCTTATAATCTTCATGAATAATTTCAAAGCATATATCGTTTTTTTTCAAAAAATCCAATTGTGTGTCCAATTCACTTTTCAATTTCTCTTCTCTTTTCTGTGATGTTTTAATGATTAAAATCATTAAATCAAGGGAGCATTTGTTCAGAATGGCTTCCCAGCCAACCATAAATTCAGAATCTTCGCGAAACATGCTCGGCGGTTTATTCATGCGCAGCCCTCTTGGTATTCTTTTGAACCGACAATATTCAAGTAATGATGAGGCATGTAAAGAGCTCCGAATTAAACTCTTACTCAAGTTGATGGTTTGTTCCCACTTTTTTAAAAAGTCATCGAAGACATCATCATTATTAAAAAAAGGTTCTGGGGGGAGCAATTCATTGAGTTGGCCTTCTGTGAAGCTGAGGACGTCTTTCCAAGGCGAAAAAGACATCGCCCTTAACAGGGATGGACCCAAAAAGCAACAGGGTAGGCGATCCAGTGAAGCCGTAAGGAAATAACAAAGAGGTGGATGCCACAAGAAGTCTTTTTCAAATATTTATTATAGGAGACGTTAAAAACATGTATTGATGCCCGACTCTGGCCGAGTTTCGCCACTGTAAGTGGCTGCCTCAGGGGCTACAAGCAAACATATAAAAGACTTTTTAACATACAATTCTTCAGAAAACCAATTGTTCAAGTAAAACATAATAAATATAAACTAATAAATAATTTAAAAGATCAAATGTAAATTGAATGAATATTAAATGAATAAATATT